>NW_027616375.1:0-548223 GCF_964187855.1 Myxine glutinosa | reverse complement strand
CCACTTTTGCACTTGTATTAGTGTGGAAAAAACACTTTTTGCACTTGTGATAGTGTTGAAAAACCACTTTTCGCACTTGTGTTAGTGTTGAAAAACCACTTTTCGCACTTGTGTTGGTGCAGGAAACCACTTTTGCACTTGTATTAGTGTGGAAAAACCACTTTTCGTACTTGTGTAGTGTTGAAAAACCACTTTTCGCACTTGTGTTAGTGTTGAAAAACCACATTTCGCACTTGTGTTAGTGTTGAAAAACCACTTTTCGCACTTGTGTTGGTGCAGGAAACCACTTTTGCACTTGTATTAGTGTGGAAAAAACACTTTTCGCACTTGTGTTAGTGTTGAAAAACCACTTTTCGCACTTGTGTTAGTGTTGAAAAACCACTTTTCGCACTTGTGTTTGTGCAGGAAACCAATTTTGCACTTGTATTGGTGTGGAAAAAACACTTTTTGCACTTGTGATAGTGTTGAAAAACCACTTTTCGCACTTGTGTTAGTGTTGAAAAACCACTTTTCGCACTTGTGTTAGTGTTGAAAAACCACTTTTCGCACTTGTGTTGGTGCAGGAAACCACTTTTGCACTTGTATTAGTGTGGAAAAAACACTTTTTGCACTTGTGATAGTGTTGAAAAACCACTTTTCGCACTTGTGTTAGTGTTGAAAAACCACTTTTCGCACTTGTGTTGGTGCAGGAAACCACTTTTGCACTTGTATTAGTGTGGAAAAACCACTTTTCGTACTTGTGTTAGTGTTGAAAAACAACTTTTCGCACTTGTGTTAGTGTTGAAAAACCACATTTCGCACTTGTGTTAGTGTTGAAAAACCACTTTTCGCACTTGTGTTGGTGCAGGAAACCACTTTTGCACTTGTATTAGTGTGGAAAAAACACTTTTCGCACTTGTGTTAGTGTTGAAAAACCACTTTTCGCACTTGTGTTAGTGTTGAAAAACCACTTTTCGCACTTGTGTTGGTGCAGGAAACCACTTTTGCACTTGTATTAGTGTGGAAAAAACACTTTTTGCACTTGTGATAGTGTTGAAAAACCACTTTTCGCATTTGTGTTAGTGTTGAAAACTACTTTTCGCACTTGTGTTGGTGCAGGAAACCACTTTTGCACTTGTATTAGCGTGGAAAAACCACTTTTCGCACTTGCGTTAGTGTTGAAAAACCACTTTTCGCTCTTGTGTTAGTGTTGAAAAACCACTTTTCACACTTGTGTTTGTGTTGAAAAACCACTTTTCGCACTTGTGTTGGTGCAGGAAACCACTTTTGCACTTGTATTAGTGTGGAAAAAACACTTTTCGCACTTGTGTTAGTGTTGAAAAACCACTTTTCGCACTTGTGTTAGTGTTGAAAAACTACTTTTCGCACTTGTGTTGGTGCAGGAAACCACTTTTGCACTTGTATTAGTGTGGAAAAACACTTTTTGCACTTGTGATAGTGTTGAAAAACCACTTTTCGCACTTGTGTTTGTGTTGAAAAACCACTTTTCGCACTTGTGTTGGTGCAGGAAACCACTTTTGCACTTGTATTAGTGTGGAAAAACCACTTTTCGCACTTGTGTTAGTGTTGAAAAACCACTTTTCGCACATGTGTTAGTGTTGAAAAACCACTTTTCGCACTTGTGTTGTTGCAGGAAACCACTTTTCACACTTGTGTTTGTGTTGAAAAACCACTTTTCGCACTTGTGTTGGTGCAGGAAACCACTTTTGCACTTGTATTAGTGTGGAAAAAACACTTTTTGCACTTGTGTTAGTGTTGAAAAACCACTTTTCGCACTTGTGTTAGTGTTGAAAAACCACTTTTCGCACTTATGTTGGTCCAGGAACCCACTTTTGCACTTGTATTAGTGTGGAAAAACCACTTTTCACATTTGTGTTAGTGTTGAAAAACCACTTTTCGCACTTGTGTTAGTGTTGATAAACCACTTTTCGCACTTGTGTTAGTGTTGAAAACCACTTTTCGCACTTGTGTTGGTGCAGGAAACCACTTTTGCACTTGTATTAGTGTGGAAAAACCACTTTTCGCACTTGTGTTAGTGTTGAAAAACCACTTTTCGCACTTGTGTTAGTGTTGAAAAACCACTTTTCGCACTTGTGTTGGTGCAGGAAACCACTTTTGCACTTGCATTAGTGTGGAAAAAACACTTTTTGCACTTGTGATAGTGTTGAAAAACCACTTTTCGCACTTGTGTTAGTGTTGAAAAACCACTTTTCGCACTTGTGTTGGTGCAGGAAACCACTTTTGCACTTGTATTAGTGTGGAAAAAACACTTTTTGCACTTGTGATAGTGTTGAAAAACCACTTTTCGCACTTGTGTTAGTGTTGAAAAACCACTTTTCGCACTTGTGTTGGTGCAGGAAACCACTTTTGCACTTGTATTAGTGTGGAAAAAACACTTTTCGCACTTGTGTTAGTGTTGAAAAACCACTTTTCGCACTTGTGTTAGTGTTGAAAAACCACTTTTCGCACTTGTGTTGGTGCAGGAAACCACTTTTGCACTTGTATTAGTGTGGAAAAAACACTTTTTGCACTTGTGATAGTGTTGAAAAACCACTTTTCGCACTTGTGTTAGTGTTGAAAAACCACTTTTGCACTTGTATTAGTGTGGAAAAACACTTTTTGCACTTGTGATAGTGTTGAAAAACCACTTTTCGCACTTGTGTTTGTGTTGAAAAACCACTTTTCGCACTTGTGTTAGTGTTGAAAAACCACTTTTGCACTTGTATTAGTGTGGAAAAACACTTTTTGCACTTGTGATAGTGTTGAAAAACCACTTTTCGCACTTGTGTTTGTGTTGAAAAACCACTTTTCGCACTTGTGTTGGTGCAGGAAACCACTTTTGCACTTGTATTAGTGTGGAAAAACCACTTTTCGCACTTGTGTTAGTGTTGAAAAACCACTTTTCGCACATGTGTTAGTGTTGAAAAACCACTTTTCGCACTTGTGTTGTTGCAGGAAACCACTTTTGCACTTGTATTAGTGTGGAAAAAACACTTTTTGCACTTGTGATAGTGTTGAAAAACCACTTTTCGCACTTGTGTTAGTGTTGAAAAACCACTTTTCGCACTTGTGTTAGTGTTGAAAAACCACTTTTCGCACTTGTGTTGGTGCAGGAAACCACTTTTGCACTTGTATTAGTGTGGAAAAAACACTTTTTGCACTTGTGATAGTGTTGAAAAACCACTTTTCGCACTTGTGTTAGTGTTGAAAAACCACTTTTCGCACTTGTGTTGGTGCAGGAAACCACTTTTGCACTTGTATTAGTGTGGAAAAACCACTTTTCGTACTTGTGTAGTGTTGAAAAACCACTTTTCGCACTTGTGTTAGTGTTGAAAAACCACATTTCGCACTTGTGTTAGTGTTGAAAAACCACTTTTCGCACTTGTGTTGGTGCAGGAAACCACTTTTGCACTTGTATTAGTGTGGAAAAAACACTTTTCGCACTTGTGTTAGTGTTGAAAAACCACTTTTCGCACTTGTGTTAGTGTTGAAAAACCACTTTTCGCACTTGTGTTTGTGCAGGAAACCAATTTTGCACTTGTATTGGTGTGGAAAAAACACTTTTTGCACTTGTGATAGTGTTGAAAAACCACTTTTCGCACTTGTGTTAGTGTTGAAAAACCACTTTTCGCACTTGTGTTAGTGTTGAAAAACCACTTTTCGCACTTGTGTTGGTGCAGGAAACCACTTTTGCACTTGTATTAGTGTGGAAAAAACACTTTTTGCACTTGTGATAGTGTTGAAAAACCACTTTTCGCACTTGTGTTAGTGTTGAAAAACCACTTTTCGCACTTGTGTTGGTGCAGGAAACCACTTTTGCACTTGTATTAGTGTGGAAAAACCACTTTTCGTACTTGTGTTAGTGTTGAAAAACAACTTTTCGCACTTGTGTTAGTGTTGAAAAACCACATTTCGCACTTGTGTTAGTGTTGAAAAACCACTTTTCGCACTTGTGTTGGTGCAGGAAACCACTTTTGCACTTGTATTAGTGTGGAAAAAACACTTTTCGCACTTGTGTTAGTGTTGAAAAACCACTTTTCGCACTTGTGTTAGTGTTGAAAAACCACTTTTCGCACTTGTGTTGGTGCAGGAAACCACTTTTGCACTTGTATTAGTGTGGAAAAAACACTTTTTGCACTTGTGATAGTGTTGAAAAACCACTTTTCGCATTTGTGTTAGTGTTGAAAACTACTTTTCGCACTTGTGTTGGTGCAGGAAACCACTTTTGCACTTGTATTAGCGTGGAAAAACCACTTTTCGCACTTGCGTTAGTGTTGAAAAACCACTTTTCGCTCTTGTGTTAGTGTTGAAAAACCACTTTTCACACTTGTGTTTGTGTTGAAAAACCACTTTTCGCACTTGTGTTGGTGCAGGAAACCACTTTTGCACTTGTATTAGTGTGGAAAAAACACTTTTCGCACTTGTGTTAGTGTTGAAAAACCACTTTTCGCACTTGTGTTAGTGTTGAAAAACTACTTTTCGCACTTGTGTTGGTGCAGGAAACCACTTTTGCACTTGTATTAGTGTGGAAAAACACTTTTTGCACTTGTGATAGTGTTGAAAAACCACTTTTCGCACTTGTGTTTGTGTTGAAAAACCACTTTTCGCACTTGTGTTGGTGCAGGAAACCACTTTTGCACTTGTATTAGTGTGGAAAAACCACTTTTCGCACTTGTGTTAGTGTTGAAAAACCACTTTTCGCACATGTGTTAGTGTTGAAAAACCACTTTTCGCACTTGTGTTGTTGCAGGAAACCACTTTTCACACTTGTGTTTGTGTTGAAAAACCACTTTTCGCACTTGTGTTGGTGCAGGAAACCACTTTTGCACTTGTATTAGTGTGGAAAAAACACTTTTTGCACTTGTGTTAGTGTTGAAAAACCACTTTTCGCACTTGTGTTAGTGTTGAAAAACCACTTTTCGCACTTATGTTGGTCCAGGAACCCACTTTTGCACTTGTATTAGTGTGGAAAAACCACTTTTCACATTTGTGTTAGTGTTGAAAAACCACTTTTCGCACTTGTGTTAGTGTTGATAAACCACTTTTCGCACTTGTGTTAGTGTTGAAAACCACTTTTCGCACTTGTGTTGGTGCAGGAAACCACTTTTGCACTTGTATTAGTGTGGAAAAACCACTTTTCGCACTTGTGTTAGTGTTGAAAAACCACTTTTCGCACTTGTGTTAGTGTTGAAAAACCACTTTTCGCACTTGTGTTGGTGCAGGAAACCACTTTTGCACTTGCATTAGTGTGGAAAAAACACTTTTTGCACTTGTGATAGTGTTGAAAAACCACTTTTCGCACTTGTGTTAGTGTTGAAAAACCACTTTTCGCACTTGTGTTGGTGCAGGAAACCACTTTTGCACTTGTATTAGTGTGGAAAAAACACTTTTTGCACTTGTGATAGTGTTGAAAAACCACTTTTCGCACTTGTGTTAGTGTTGAAAAACCACTTTTCGCACTTGTGTTGGTGCAGGAAACCACTTTTGCACTTGTATTAGTGTGGAAAAAACACTTTTCGCACTTGTGTTAGTGTTGAAAAACCACTTTTCGCATTTGTGTTAGTGTTGAAAACTACTTTTCGCACTTGTGTTGGTGCAGGAAACCACTTTTGCACTTGTATTAGCGTGGAAAAACCACTTTTCGCACTTGCGTTAGTGTTGAAAAACCACTTTTCGCTCTTGTGTTAGTGTTGAAAAACCACTTTTCACACTTGTGTTTGTGTTGAAAAACCACTTTTCGCACTTGTGTTGGTGCAGGAAACCACTTTTGCACTTGTATTAGTGTGGAAAAAACACTTTTCGCACTTGTGTTAGTGTTGAAAAACCACTTTTCGCACTTGTGTTAGTGTTGAAAAACTACTTTTCGCACTTGTGTTGGTGCAGGAAACCACTTTTGCACTTGTATTAGTGTGGAAAAACCAATTTTCGTACTTGTGTTAGTGTTGAAAAACAACTTTTCGCACTTGTGTTAGTGTTGAAAAACCACATTTCACACTTGTGTTAGTGTTGAAAAACCACTTTTCGCACTTGTGTTGGTGCAGGAAACCACTTTTGCACTTGTATTAGTGTGGAAAAAACACTTTTCGCACTTGTGTTAGTGTTGAAAAACCACTTTTCGCACTTGTGTTAGTGTTGAAAAACCATTTTTCGCACTTGTGTTGGTGCAGGAAACCACTTTTGCACTCGTATTAGTGTGGAAAAAACACATTTTGCACTTGTGATAGTGTTGAAAAACCACTTTTCGCATTTGTGTTAGTGTTGAAAACTACTTTTCGCACTTGTGTTGGTGCAGGAAACCACTTTTGCACTTGTATTAGTGTGGAAAAACCACTTTTCGCACTTGTGTTAGTGTTGAAAAACCACTTTTCGCACTTGTGTTAGTGTTGAAAAACCACTTTTCGCACTTGTGTTGGTGCAGGAAACCACTTTTGCACTTGTATTAGTGTGGAAAAAACACTTTTTGCACTTGTGATAGTGTTGAAAAACCACTTTTCGCACTTGTGTTAGTGTTGAAAAACCACTTTTCGCACTTGTGTTGGTGCAGGAAACCACTTTTGCACTTGTATTAGTGTGGAAAAACCACTTTTCGCACTTGTGTTAGTGTTGAAAAACCACTTTTCGCACTTGTTTTAGTGTTGAAAAACCACTCTTCGCACTTGCGTTAGTGTTGAAAAACCACATTTCGCACTTGTGTAGGTGCAGGAAACCACTTTTGCACTTGTATTAGTGTGGAAAAAACACTTTTCGCACTTGTGATAGTGTTGAAAAACCACTTTTCGCACTTGTGTTAGTGTTGAAAAACCACATTTCGCACTTGTGTAGGTGCAGGAAACCACTTTTGCACTTGTATTAGTGTGGAAAAAACACTTTTCGCACTTGTGTTAGTGCTGAAAAACCACTTTTCGCACTTGTGTTTGTGTTGAAAAACCACTTTTCGCACATGTGTTGGTGCAGGAAACCACTTTTGCACTTGTATTAGTGTGGAAAAAACACTTTTTGCACTTGTTATAGTGTTGAAAAACCACTTTTCGCCCTTGTGTTAGTGTTGAAAAACCACTTTTCGCACTTATGTTGGTCCAGGAAACCACTTTTGCACTTGTATTAGTGTGGAAAAAACACTTTTTGCACTTGTTATAGTGTTGAAAAACCACTTTTCGCCCTTGTGTTAGTGTTGAAAAACCACTTTTCGCACTTGTTTTAGTGTTGAAAAACCACTCTTCGCACTTGCGTTAGTGTTGAAAAACCACATTTCGCACTTGTGTAGGTGCAGGAAACCACTTTTGCACTTGTATTAGTGTGGAAAAAACACTTTTCGCACTTGTGATAGTGTTGAAAAACCACTTTTCGCACTTGTGTTAGTGTTGAAAAACCACATTTCGCACTTGTGTAGGTGCAGGAAACCACTTTTGCACTTGTATTAGTGTAGAAAAAACACTTTTCGCACTTGTGTTAGTGTTGAAAAACCACTTTTCGCACTTGTGTTAGTGTTGAAAAACCACTTTTCGCACTTGTGTTGGTGCAGGAAACTACTTTTGCACTTGTATTAGTGTGGAAAAAACACTTTTTGCACTTGTGATAGTGTTGAAAAACGACTTTTCGCACTTGTGTTAGTGTTGAAAAACCACTTTTCGCACTTGTGTTTGTGCAGGAAACCACTTTTGCACTTGTATTAGTGAGGAAAAAACACTTTTCGCACTTGTGTTATTGTTGAAAAACCACTTTTCGCACTTGTGTTAGTGTTGAAAAACCACTTTTCGCACTTGTGTTGGTGCAGGAAACCACTTTTGCACTTGTATTAGTGTTGAAAAAACACTTTTTGCACTTGTTATAGTGTTGAAAAACCACTTTTCGCCCTTGTGTTAGTGTTGAAAAACCACTTTTCGCACTTATGTTGGTCCAGGAAACCACTTTTGCACTTGTATTAGTGTGGAAAAACCACTTTTCACATTTGTGTTAGTGTTGAAAAACCACTTTTCGCACTTGTGTTAGTGTTGATAAACCACTTTTCGCACTTGTGTTAGTGTTGAAAACCACTTTTCGCACTTGTGTTGGTGCAGGAAACCACTTTTGCACTTGTATTAGTGTGGAAAAAACACTTTTCGCACTTGTGATAGTGTTGAAAAACCACTTTTCGCACTTGTGTTAGTGTTGAAAAACCACATTTCGCACTTGTGTAGGTGCAGGAAACCACTTTTGCACTTGTATTAGTGTGGAAAAAACACTTTTCGCACTTGTGTTAGTGCTGAAAAACCACTTTTCGCACTTGTGTTTGTGTTGAAAAACCACTTTTCGCACATGTGTTGGTGCAGGAAACCACTTTTGCACTTGTATTAGTGTGGAAAAAACACTTTTTGCACTTGTTATAGTGTTGAAAAACCACTTTTCGCCCTTGTGTTAGTGTTGAAAAACCACTTTTCGCACTTATGTTGGTCCAGGAAACCACTTTTGCACTTGTATTAGTGTGGAAAAAACACTTTTTGCACTTGTGATAGTGTTGAAAAACCACTTTTCGCACTTGTGTTAGTGTTGAAAAACCACTTTTCGCACTTGTGTTGGTGCAGGAAACCACTTTTGCACTTGTATTAGTGTGGAAAAACCACTTTTCGTACTTGTGTAGTGTTGAAAAACCACTTTTCGCACTTGTGTTAGTGTTGAAAAACCACATTTCGCACTTGTGTTAGTGTTGAAAAACCACTTTTCGCACTTGTGTTGGTGCAGGAAACCACTTTTGCACTTGTATTAGTGTGGAAAAAACACTTTTCGCACTTGTATTAGTGTAGAAAAACCACTTTTCGCACTTGTGTTAGTGTTGAAAAACCACTTTTCGCACTTGTGTTAGTGTTGAAAAACCACTTTTCGCACTTGTGTTGGTGCAGGAAACTACTTTTGCACTTGTATTAGTGTGGAAAAAACACTTTTTGCACTTGTTATAGTGTTGAAAAACCACTTTTCGCCCTTGTTATAGTGTTGAAAAACCACTTTTCGCCCTTGTGTTAGTGTTGAAAAACCACTTTTCGCACTTGTGTTAGTGTTGAAAAACCACATTTCGCACTTGTGTAGGTGCAGGAAACCACTTTTGCACTTGTATTAGTGTAGAAAAAACACTTTTCGCACTTGTGTTAGTGTTGAAAAACCACTTTTCGCACTTGTGTTAGTGTTGAAAAACCACTTTTCGCACTTGTGTTGGTGCAGGAAACTACTTTTGCACTTGTATTAGTGTGGAAAAAACACTTTTTGCACTTGTTATAGTGTTGAAAAACCACTTTTCGCCCTTGTGTTAGTGTTGAAAAACCACTTTTCGCACTTGTGTTAGTGTTGAAAAACCACATTTCGCACTTGTGTAGGTGCAGGAAACCACTTTTGCACTTGTATTAGTGTAGAAAAAACACTTTTCGCACTTGTGTTAGTGTTGAAAAACCACTTTTCGCACTTGTGTTAGTGTTGAAAAACCACTTTTCGCACTTGTGTTGGTGCAGGAAACTACTTTTGCACTTGTATTAGTGTGGAAAAAACACTTTTTGCACTTGTGATAGTGTTGAAAAACGACTTTTCGCACTTGTGTTAGTGTTGAAAAACCACTTTTCGCACTTGTGTTTGTGCAGGAAACCACTTTTGCACTTGTATTAGTGAGGAAAAAACACTTTTCGCACTTGTGTTATTGTTGAAAAACCACTTTTCGCACTTGTGTTAGTGTTGAAAAACCACTTTTCGCACTTGTGTTGGTGCAGGAAACCACTTTTGCACTTGTATTAGTGTGGAAAAAACACTTTTTGCACTTGTTATAGTGTTGAAAAACCACTTTTCGCCCTTGTGTTAGTGTTGAAAAACCACTTTTCGCACTTATGTTGGTCCAGGAAACCACTTTTGCACTTGTATTAGTGTGGAAAAACCACTTTTCACATTTGTGTTAGTGTTGAAAAACCACTTTTCGCACTTGTGTTAGTGTTGATAAACCACTTTTCGCACTTGTGTTAGTGTTGAAAACCACTTTTCGCACTTGTGTTGGTGCAGGAAACCACTTTTGCACTTGTATTAGTGTGGAAAAAACACTTTTCGCACTTGTGATAGTGTTGAAAAACCACTTTTCGCACTTGTGTTAGTGTTGAAAAACCACATTTCGCACTTGTGTAGGTGCAGGAAACCACTTTTGCACTTGTATTAGTGTGGAAAAAACACTTTTCGCACTTGTGTTAGTGCTGAAAAACCACTTTTCGCACTTGTGTTTGTGTTGAAAAACCACTTTTCGCACATGTGTTGGTGCAGGAAACCACTTTTGCACTTGTATTAGTGTGGAAAAAACACTTTTTGCACTTGTTATAGTGTTGAAAAACCACTTTTCGCCCTTGTGTTAGTGTTGAAAAACCACTTTTCGCACTTATGTTGGTCCAGGAAACCACTTTTGCACTTGTATTAGTGTGGAAAAAACACTTTTTGCACTTGTGATAGTGTTGAAAAACCACTTTTCGCACTTGTGTTAGTGTTGAAAAACCACTTTTCGCACTTGTGTTGGTGCAGGAAACCACTTTTGCACTTGTATTAGTGTGGAAAAACCACTTTTCGTACTTGTGTAGTGTTGAAAAACCACTTTTCGCACTTGTGTTAGTGTTGAAAAACCACATTTCGCACTTGTGTTAGTGTTGAAAAACCACTTTTCGCACTTGTGTTGGTGCAGGAAACCACTTTTGCACTTGTATTAGTGTGGAAAAAACACTTTTCGCACTTGTGTTAGTGTTGAAAAACCACTTTTCGCACTTGTGTTAGTGTTGAAAAACCACTTTTCGCACTTGTGTTTGTGCAGGAAACCAATTTTGCACTTGTATTGGTGTGGAAAAAACACTTTTTGCACTTGTGATAGTGTTGAAAAACCACTTTTCGCACTTGTGTTAGTGTTGAAAAACCACTTTTCGCACTTGTGTTAGTGTTGAAAAACCACTTTTCGCACTTGTGTTGGTGCAGGAAACCACTTTTGCACTTGTATTAGTGTGGAAAAAACACTTTTTGCACTTGTGATAGTGTTGAAAAACCACTTTTCGCACTTGTGTTAGTGTTGAAAAACCACTTTTCGCACTTGTGTTGGTGCAGGAAACCACTTTTGCACTTGTATTAGTGTGGAAAAACCACTTTTCGTACTTATGTTAGTGTTGAAAAACAACTTTTCGCACTTGTGTTAGTGTTGAAAAACCACATTTCGCACTTGTGTTAGTGTTGAAAAACCACTTTTCGCACTTGTGTTGGTGCAGGAAACCACTTTTGCACTTGTATTAGTGTGGAAAAAACACTTTTCGCACTTGTGTTAGTGTTGAAAAACCACTTTTCGCACTTGTGTTAGTGTTGAAAAACCACTTTTCGCACTTGTGTTGGTGCAGGAAACCACTTTTGCACTTGTATTAGTGTGGAAAAAACACTTTTTGCACTTGTGATAGTGTTGAAAAACCACTTTTCGCATTTGTGTTAGTGTTGAAAACTACTTTTCGCACTTGTGTTGGTGCAGGAAACCACTTTTGCACTTGTATTAGCGTGGAAAAACCACTTTTCGCACTTGCGTTAGTGTTGAAAAACCACTTTTCGCTCTTGTGTTAGTGTTGAAAAACCACTTTTCACACTTGTGTTTGTGTTGAAAAACCACTTTTCGCACTTGTGTTGGTGCAGGAAACCACTTTTGCACTTGTATTAGTGTGGAAAAAACACTTTTCGCACTTGTGTTAGTGTTGAAAAACCACTTTTCGCACTTGTGTTAGTGTTGAAAAACTACTTTTCGCACTTGTGTTGGTGCAGGAAACCACTTTTGCACTTGTATTAGTGTGGAAAAACACTTTTTGCACTTGTGATAGTGTTGAAAAACCACTTTTCGCACTTGTGTTTGTGTTGAAAAACCACTTTTCGCACTTGTGTTGGTGCAGGAAACCACTTTTGCACTTGTATTAGTGTGGAAAAACCAATTTTCGTACTTGTGTTAGTGTTGAAAAACAACTTTTCGCACTTGTGTTAGTGTTGAAAAACCACATTTAACACTTGTGTTAGTGTTGAAAAACCACTTTTCGCACTTGTGTTGGTGCAGGAAACCACTTTTGCACTTGTATTAGTGTGGAAAAAACACTTTTCGCACTTGTGTTAGTGTTGAAAAACCACTTTTCGCACTTGTGTTAGTGTTGAAAAACCATTTTTCGCACTTGTGTTGGTGCAGGAAACCACTTTTGCACTCGTATTAGTGTGGAAAAAACACTTTTTGCACTTGTGATAGTGTTGAAAAACCACTTTTCGCATTTGTGTTAGTGTTGAAAACTACTTTTCGCACTTGTGTTGGTGCAGGAAACCACTTTTGCACTTGTATTAGTGTGGAAAAACCACTTTTCGCACTTGTGTTAGTGTTGAAAAACCACTTTTCGCACTTGTGTTAGTGTTGAAAAACCACTTTTCGCACTCGTGTTGGTGCAGGAAACCACTTTTGCACTTGTATTAGTGTGGAAAAAACACTTTTTGCACTTGTGATAGTGTTGAAAAACCACTTTTCGCACTTGTGTTAGTGTTGAAAAACCACTTTTCGCACTTGTGTTGGTGCAGGAAACCACTTTTGCACTTGTATTAGTGTGGAAAAACCACTTTTCGCACTTGTGTTAGTGTTGAAAAACCACTTTTCGCACTTGTTTTAGTGTTGAAAAACCACTCTTCGCACTTGCGTTAGTGTTGAAAAACCACATTTCGCACTTGTGTAGGTGCAGGAAACCACTTTTGCACTTGTATTAGTGTGGAAAAAACACTTTTCGCACTTGTGATAGTGTTGAAAAACCACTTTTCGCACTTGTGTTAGTGTTGAAAAACCACATTTCGCACTTGTGTAGGTGCAGGAAACCACTTTTGCACTTGTATTAGTGTGGAAAAAACACTTTTCGCACTTGTGTTAGTGCTGAAAAACCACTTTTCGCACTTGTGTTTGTGTTGAAAAACCACTTTTCGCACATGTGTTGGTGCAGGAAACCACTTTTGTACTTGTATTAGTGTGGAAAAAACACTTTTTGCACTTGTTATAGTGTTGAAAAACCACTTTTCGCCCTTGTGTTAGTGTTGAAAAACCACTTTTCGCACTTATGTTGGTCCAGGAAACCACTTTTGCACTTGTATTAGTGTGGAAAAAACACTTTTTGCACTTGTTATAGTGTTGAAAAACCACTTTTCGCCCTTGTGTTAGTGTTGAAAAACCACTTTTCGCACTTGTTTTAGTGTTGAAAAACCACTCTTCGCACTTGCGTTAGTGTTGAAAAACCACATTTCGCACTTGTGTAGGTGCAGGAAACCACTTTTGCACTTGTATTAGTGTGGAAAAAACACTTTTCGCACTTGTGATAGTGTTGAAAAACCACTTTTCGCACTTGTGTTAGTGTTGAAAAACCACATTTCGCACTTGTGTAGGTGCAGGAAACCACTTTTGCACTTGTATTAGTGTAGAAAAAACACTTTTCGCACTTGTGTTAGTGTTGAAAAACCACTTTTCGCACTTGTGTTAGTGTTGAAAAACCACTTTTCGCACTTGTGTTGGTGCAGGAAACTACTTTTGCACTTGTATTAGTGTGGAAAAAACACTTTTTGCACTTGTGATAGTGTTGAAAAACGACTTTTCGCACTTGTGTTAGTGTTGAAAAACCACTTTTCGCACTTGTGTTTGTGCAGGAAACCACTTTTGCACTTGTATTAGTGAGGAAAAAACACTTTTCGCACTTGTGTTATTGTTGAAAAACCACTTTTCGCACTTGTGTTAGTGTTGAAAAACCACTTTTCGCACTTGTGTTGGTGCAGGAAACCACTTTTGCACTTGTATTAGTGTGGAAAAAACACTTTTTGCACTTGTTATAGTGTTGAAAAACCACTTTTCGCCCTTGTGTTAGTGTTGAAAAACCACTTTTCGCACTTATGTTGGTCCAGGAAACCACTTTTGCACTTGTATTAGTGTGGAAAAACCACTTTTCACATTTGTGTTAGTGTTGAAAAACCACTTTTCGCACTTGTGTTAGTGTTGATAAACCACTTTTCGCACTTGTGTTAGTGTTGAAAACCACTTTTCGCACTTGTGTTGGTGCAGGAAACCACTTTTGCACTTGTATTAGTGTGGAAAAACCACTTTTCGCACTTGTGTTAGTGTTGAAAAACCACTTTTCGCACTTGTGTTAGTGTTGCAAAACCACTTTTCGCACTTGTGTTGGTGCAGGAAACCACTTTTGCACTTGCATTAGTGTGGAAAAAACACTTTTTGCACTTGTGATAGTGTTGAAAAACCACTTTTCGCACTTGTGTTAGTGTTGAAAAACCACTTTTCGCACTTGTGTTGGTGCAGGAAACCACTTTTGCACTTGTATTAGTGTGGCAAAAACACTTTTTGCACTTGTGATAGTGTTGAAAAACCACTTTTCGCACCAGTGTTTGTGTTGAAAAACCACTTTTCGCACTTGTGTTGGTGCAGGAAACCACTTTTGCACTTGTATTAGCGTGGAAAAACCACTTTTCGCACTTGTGTTAGTGTTGAAAAACCACTTTTCGCTCTTGTGTTAGTGTTGAAAAACCACTTTTCACACTTGTGTTTGTGTTGAAAAACCACTTTTCGCACTTGTGTTGGTGCAGGAAACCACTTTTGCACTTGTATTAGTGTGGAAAAAACACTTTTCGCACTTGTGTTAGTGTTGAAAAACCACTTTTCGCACTTGTGTTAGTGTTGAAAAACTACTTTTCGCACTTGTGTTGGTGCAGGAAACCACTTTTGCACTTGTATTAGTGTGGAAAAACACTTTTTGCACTTGTGATAGTGTTGAAAAACCACTTTTCGCACTTGTGTTTGTGTTGAAAAACCACTTTTCGCACTTGTGTTGGTGCAGGAAACCACTTTTGCACTTGTATTAGTGTGGAAAAACCACTTTTCGCACTTGTGTTAGTGTTGAAAAACCACTTTTCGCACATGTGTTAGTGTTGAAAAACCACTTTTCGCACTTGTGTTGTTGCAGGAAACCACTTTTGCACTTGTATTAGTGTGGAAAAAACACTTTTTGCACTTGTGATAGTGTTGAAAAACCACTTTTCGCACTTGTGTTGGTGCAGGAAACCACTTTTGCACTTGTATTAGTGTGGAAAAAACACTTTTTGCACTTGTGATAGTGTTGAAAAACCACTTTTCGCACTTGTGTTAGTGTTGAAAAACCACTTTTCGCACTTGTGTTGGTGCAGGAAACCACTTTTGCACTTGTATTAGTGTGGAAAAACCACTTTTCGTACTTGTGTAGTGTTGAAAAACCACTTTTCGCACTTGTGTTAGTGTTGAAAAACCACATTTCGCACTTGTGTTAGTGTTGAAAAACCACTTTTCGCACTTGTGTTGGTGCAGGAAACCACTTTTGCACTTGTATTAGTGTGGAAAAAACACTTTTCGCACTTGTGTTAGTGTTGAAAAACCACTTTTCGCACTTGTGTTAGTGTTGAAAAACCACTTTTCGCACTTGTGTTTGTGCAGGAAACCAATTTTGCACTTGTATTGGTGTGGAAAAAACACTTTTTGCACTTGTGATAGTGTTGAAAAACCACTTTTCGCACTTGTGTTAGTGTTGAAAAACCACTTTTCGCACTTGTGTTAGTGTTGAAAAACCACTTTTCGCACTTGTGTTGGTGCAGGAAACCACTTTTGCACTTGTATTAGTGTGGAAAAAACACTTTTTGCACTTGTGATAGTGTTGAAAAACCACTTTTCGCACTTGTGTTAGTGTTGAAAAACCACTTTTCGCACTTGTGTTGGTGCAGGAAACCACTTTTGCACTTGTATTAGTGTGGAAAAAACCACTTTTCGTACTTGTGTTAGTGTTGAAAAACAACTTTTCGCACTTGTGTTAGTGTTGAAAAACCACATTTCGCACTTGTGTTAGTGTTGAAAAACCACTTTTCGCACTTGTGTTGGTGCAGGAAACCACTTTTGCACTTGTATTAGTGTGGAAAAAACACTTTTCGCACTTGTGTTAGTGTTGAAAAACCACTTTTCGCACTTGTGTTAGTGTTGAAAAACCACTTTTCGCACTTGTGTTGGTGCAGGAAACCACTTTTGCACTTGTATTAGTGTGGAAAAAACACTTTTTGCACTTGTGATAGTGTTGAAAAACCACTTTTCGCATTTGTGTTAGTGTTGAAAACTACTTTTCGCACTTGTGTTGGTGCAGGAAACCACTTTTGCACTTGTATTAGCGTGGAAAAACCACTTTTCGCACTTGCGTTAGTGTTGAAAAACCACTTTTCGCTCTTGTGTTAGTGTTGAAAAACCACTTTTCACACTTGTGTTTGTGTTGAAAAACCACTTTTCGCACTTGTGTTGGTGCAGGAAACCACTTTTGCACTTGTATTAGTGTGGAAAAAACACTTTTCGCACTTGTGTTAGTGTTGAAAAACCACTTTTCGCACTTGTGTTAGTGTTGAAAAACTACTTTTCGCACTTGTGTTGGTGCAGGAAACCACTTTTGCACTTGTATTAGTGTGGAAAAACACTTTTTGCACTTGTGATAGTGTTGAAAAACCACTTTTCGCACTTGTGTTTGTGTTGAAAAACCACTTTTCGCACTTGTGTTGGTGCAGGAAACCACTTTTGCACTTGTATTAGTGTGGAAAAAACACTTTTTGCACTTGTGATAGTGTTGAAAAACCACTTTTCGCACTTGTGTTAGTGTTGAAAAACCACTTTTCACACTTGTGTTTGTGTTGAAAAACCACTTTTCGCACTTGTGTTGGTGCAGGAAACCACTTTTGCACTTGTATTAGTGTGGAAAAAACATTTTTCGCACTTGTGTTAGTGTTGAAAAACCACTTTTCGCACTTGTGTTAGTGTTGAAAAACTACTTTTCGCACTTGTGTTGGTGCAGGAAACCACTTTTGCACTGTATTAGTGTGGAAAAACACTTTTTGCACTTGTGATAGTGTTGAAAAACCACTTTTCGCACTTGTGTTTGTGTTGAAAAACCACTTTTCGCACTTGTGTTGGTGCAGGAAACCACTTTTGCACTTGTATTAGTGTGGAAAAACCACTTTTCGCACTTGTGTTAGTGTTGAAAAACCACTTTTCGCACATGTGTTAGTGTTGAAAAACCACTTTTCGCACTTGTGTTGTTGCAGGAAACCACTTTTGCACTTGTATTAGTGTGGAAAAACACTTTTTGCACTTGTGATAGTGTTGAAAAACCACTTTTCGCACTTGTGTTAGTGTTGAAAAACCACTTTTCGCACTTGTGTTAGTGTTGAAAAACCACTTTTCGCACTTGTGTTGGTGCAGGAAACCACTTTTGCACTTGTATTAGTGTGGAAAAAACACTTTTTGCACTTGTGATAGTGTTGAAAAACCACTTTTCGCACTTGTGTTAGTGTTGAAAAACCACTTTTCGCACTTGTGTTGGTGCAGGAAACCACTTTTGCACTTGTATTAGTGTGGAAAAACCACTTTTCGTACTTGTGTAGTGTTGAAAACTACTTTTCGCACTTGTGTTGGTGCAGGAAACCACTTTTGCACTTGTATTAGCGTTGAAAAACCACTTTTCGCACTTGTGTTAGTGTTGAAAAACCACTTTTCGCTCTTGTGTTAGTGTTGAAAAACCACTTTTCACACTTGTGTTTGTGTTGAAAAACCACTTTTCGCACTTGTGTTGGTGCAGGAAACCACTTTTGCACTTGTATTAGTGTGGAAAAAACACTTTTCGCACTTGTGTTAGTGTTGAAAAACCACTTTTCGCACTTGTGTTAGTGTTGAAAAACTACTTTTCGCACTTGTGTTGGTGCAGGAAACCACTTTTGCACTTGTATTAGTGTTGAAAAACCACTTTTCGCACTTGTGTTGGTGCAGGAAACCACTTTTGCACTTGTATTAGTGTGGAAAAAACACTTTTTGCACTTGTGATAGTGTTGAAAAACCACTTTTCGCACTTGTGTTAGTGTTGAAAAACCACTTTTCGCACTTGTGTTGGTGCAGGAAACCACTTTTGCACTTGTATTAGTGTGGAAAAACCACTTTTCGTACTTGTGTTAGTGTTGAAAAACAACTTTTCGCACTTGTATTAGTGTGGAAAAAACACTTTTTGCACTTGTGATAGTGTTGAAAAACCACTTTTCGCACTTGTGTTAGTGTTGAAAAACCACTTTTCGCACTTGTGTTAGTGTTGAAAAACCACTTTTCGCACTTGTGTTGGTGCAGGAAACCACTTTTGCACATGTATTAGTGTGGAAAAAACACTTTTTGCACTTGTGATAGTGTTGAAAAACCACTTTTCGCACTTGTGTTAGTGTTGAAAAACCACTTTTCGCACTTGTGTTGGTGCAGGAAACCACTTTTGCACTTGTATTAGTGTGGAAAAACCACTTTTCGTACTTGTGTTAGTGTTGAAAAACCACTTTTCGCACTTGTGTTAATGTTGAAAAACCACTTTTCGCACTTGTGTTAGTGTTGAAAAACCACTTTTCGCTCTTGTGTTAGTGTTGAAAAACCACTTTTCACACTTGTGTTTGTGTTGAAAAACCACTTTTCGCACTTGTGTTGGTGCAGGAAACCACTTTTGCACTTGTATTAGTGTGGAAAAAACACTTTTCGCACTTGTGTTAGTGTTGAAAAACCACTTTTCGCACTTGTGTTAGTGTTGAAAAACTACTTTTCGCACTTGTGTTGGTGCAGGAAACCACTTTTGCACTTGTATTAGTGTGGAAAAACACTTTTTGCACTTGTGATAGTGTTGAAAAACCACTTTTCGCACTTGTGTTTGTGTTGAAAAACCACTTTTCGCACTTGTGTTGGTGCAGGAAACCACTTTTGCACTTGTATTAGTGTGGAAAAACCACTTTTCGCACTTGTGATAGTGTTGAAAAACCACTTTTCGCACATGTGTTAGTGTTGAAAAACCACTTTTCGCACTTGTGTTGGTGCAGGAAACCACTTTTGCACTTGTATTAGTGTGGAAAAACCAATTTTCGTACTTGTGTTAGTGTTGAAAAACAACTTTTCGCACTTGTGTTAGTGTTGAAAAACCACATTTCACACTTGTGTTAGTGTTGAAAAACCACTTTTCGCACTAGTGTTGGTGCAGGAAACCACTTTTGCACTTGTATTAGTGTGGAAAAAACACTTTTTGCACTTGTGATAGTGTTGAAAAACCACTTTTCGCACTTGTGTTAGTGTTGAAAAACCACTTTTCGCACTTGTGTTGGTGCAGGAAACCACTTTTGCACTTGTATTAGTGTGGAAAAACCACTTTTCGTACTTGTGTTAGTGTTGAAAAACCACTTTTCGCACTTGTGTTAGTGTTGAAAAACCACATTTCGCACTTGTGTTAGTGTTGAAAAACCACTTTTCGCACTTGTGTTGGTGCAGGAAACCACTTTTGCACTTGTATTAGTGTGGAAAAAACACTTTTCGCACTTGTGTTAGTGTTGAAAAACCACTTTTCGCACTTGTGTTAGTGTTGAAAAACCACTTTTCGCACTTGTGTTTGTGCAGGAAACCAATTTTGCACTTGTATTGGTGTGGAAAAAACACTTTCTGCACTTGTGATAGTGTTGAAAAAACACTTTTCGCACTTGTGTTAGTGTTGAAAAACCACTTTTCGCACTTGTGTTAGTGTTGAAAAACCACTTTTCGCACTTGTGTTGGTGCAGGAAACCACTTTTGCACTTGTATTAGTGTGGAAAAAACACTTTTTGCACTTGTGATAGTGTTGAAAAACCACTTTTCGCACTTGTGTTAGTGTTGAAAAACCACTTTTCGCACTTGTGTTGGTGCAGGAAACCACTTTTGCACTTGTATTAGTGTGGAAAAACCACTTTTCGTACTTGTGTTAGTGTTGAAAAACAACTTTTCGCACTTGTGTTAGTGTTGAAAAACCACATTTCGCACTTGTGTTAGTGTTGAAAAACCACTTTTCGCACTTGTGTTGGTGCAGGAAACCACTTTTGCACTTGTATTAGTGTGGAAAAAACACTTTTCGCACTTGTGTTAGTGTTGAAAAACCACTTTTCGCACTTGTGTTAGTGTTGAAAAACCACTTTTCGCACTTGTGTTGGTGCAGGAAACCACTTTTGCACTCGTATTAGTGTGGAAAAAACACTTTTTGCACTTGTGATAGTGTTGAAAAACCACTTTTCGCATTTGTGTTAGTGTTGAAAACTACTTTTCGCACTTGTGTTGGTGCAGGAAACCACTTTTGCACTTGTATTAGTGTGGAAAACCACTTTTCGCACTTGTGTTAGTGTTGAAAAACCACTTTTCGCACTTGTGTTAGTTTAGTGTTGAAAAACCACTTTTCGCACTTGTGTTGGTGCAGGAAACCACTTTTGCACTTGTATTAGTGTGGAAAAACCCTTTTTGCACTTGTGATAGTGTTGAAAAACCACTTTTCGCACTTGTGTTAGTGTTGAAAAACCACTTTTCGCACTTGTGTTGGTGCAGGAAACCACTTTTGCACTTGTATTAGTGTGGAAAAACCACTTTTCGCACTTGTGTTAGTGTTGAAAAACCACTTTTCGCACTTGTTTTAGTGTTGAAAAACCACTCTTCGCACTTGCGTTAGTGTTGAAAAACCACATTTCGCACTTGTGTAGGTGCAGGAAACCACTTTTGCACTTGTATTAGTGTGGAAAAAACACTTTTCGCACTTGTGATAGTGTTGAAAAACCACTTTTCGCACTTGTGTTAGTGTTGAAAAACCACATTTCGCACTTGTGTAGGTGCAGGAAACCACTTTTGCACTTGTATTAGTGTGGAAAAAACACTTTTCGCACTTGTGTTAGTGCTGAAAAACCACTTTTCGCACTTGTGTTAGTGTTGAAAAACCACTTTTCGCACTTGTGTTGGTGCAGGAAACCACTTTTGCACTTGTATTAGTGTGGAAAAACCACTTTTCGCACTTGTGTTAGTGTTGAAAAACCACTTTTCGCACTTGTGTTAGTCTTGAAAAACCACTTTTCGCTCTTGTGTTGGTGCAGGAAACCACTTTTGCACTTGTATTAGTGTGGAAAAAACACTTTTTGCACTTGTTATAGTGTTGAAAAACCACTTTTCGCACTTGTGTTAGTGTTGAAAAACCACTTTTCGCACTTATGTTGGTCCAGGAAACCACTTTTGCACTTGTATTAGTGTGGAAAAACCACTTTTCGCACTTGTGTTAATGTTGAAAAACCACTTTTCGCACTTGTATTAGTGTTGATAAACCACTTTTCGCACTTGTTTTTGTGCAGGAAACAACTTTTGCACTTGTATTAGTGTGGAAAAACCACCTTTCGCACTTGTGTTAGTGTTGAAAAACCACTTTTCGCACTTGTGTTAGTGTTGAAAAACCACTTTTCGCACTTGTGTTAGTGTTGAAAAACCACTTTTCGCACTTGTGTTGGTGCAGGAAACCACTTTTGCACTTGTATTAGTGTGGAAAAAACACTTTTTGCACTTGTGATAGTGTTGAAAAACCACTTTTCGCACTTGTGTTAGTGTTGAAAAACCACTTTTCGCACTTGTGTTGGTGCAGGAAACCACTTTTGCACTTGTATTAGTGTGGAAAAAACCACTTTTCGCAGTTGTGTTAGTGTTGAAAAACCACTTTTCGCACTTGTGTTAGTGTTGAAAAACCACTTTTCGCACTTGTGTTAGTGTTGAAAAAACACTTTTCGCACTTGTGTTAGTGTTGAAAAAACACTTTTCGCACTTGTGTTGGTGCAGGAAACCACTTTTGCACTTGTATTAGTGTGGAAAAAACACTTTTCGCACTTGTGTTAGTGTTGAAAGACCACTTTTCGCACTTGCGTTAGTGTTGAAAAACCACTTTTCGCACTTGTGTTGGTGCAGGAAACCACTTTTGCACTTGTATTCGTGGTGAAAAACCACTTTTCGCACTTGTGTTAGTGTTGAAAAACCACTTTTTGCACTTGTATTAGTGTTGATAAACCACTTTTCGCACTTGTGTTAGTGCTGAAAACCCACTTTTCACACTTGTGTTAGTGTTGAAAAACCACATTTCGCACTTGTGTAGGTGCAGGAAACCACTTTTGCACTTGTATTAGTGTGGAAAAACCACTTTTCGCACTTGTGTTAGTGTTGAAAAAACACTTTTCGCACTTGTGTTAGTGTTGAAAAACCACTTTTCGCACTTGTGTTGGTGCAGGAAACCACTTTTGCACTTGTATTAGTGTGGAAAAAACACTTTTTGCACTTGTGATAGTGTTGAAAAACCACTTTTCGCACTTGTGTTAGTGTTGAAAACTACTTTTCGCACTTGTGTTGGTGCAGGAAACCACTTTTGCACTTGTATTAGTGTGGAAAAACCACTTTTCGCACTTGTGTTAGTGTTGAAAAACCACTTTTCGCACTTGTGTTAATCTTGAAAAAACACTTTTTGCACTTGTGATAGTGTTGAAAAACCACTTTTCGCACTTATGTTAGTGTTGAAAACTACTTTTCGCACTTGTGTTGGTGCAGGAAACCACTTTTGCACTTGTATTAGTGTGGAAAAACCACTTTTCGCACTTGTGTTAGTGTTCAAAAACCACTTTTCGCACTTGTGTTAGAGTTGAAAAACCACTTTTCGCACTTGTGTTGGTGCAGGAAACCACTTTTGCACTTGTATTAGTATGGAAAAAACACTTTTTGCACTTGTGATAGTGTTGAAAAACCACTTTTCGCACTTGTGTTAGTGTTGAAAAACCACTTTTCGCACTTGTGTTGGTGCAGGAAACCACTTTTGCATTTGTATTAGTGTGGAAAAACCACTTTTCGCACTTGTGTTAGTGTTGAAAAACCACTTTTCGCACTTGTGTTAGTGCTGAAAAACCACTTTTCACACTTGTGTTAGTGTTGAAAAACCACATTTCGCACTTGTGTAGGTGCAGGAAACCACTTTTGCACTTGTATTAGTGTGAAAAAAACACTTTTCGCACTTGTGTTAGTGCTGAAAAACCACTTTTCGCACTTGTGTTAGTGTTGAAAAACCACATTTCGCACTTGTGTAGGTGCAGGAAACCACTTTTGCACTTGTATTAGTGTTGAAAAACCACTTTTCGCACTTGTGTTAGTGTTGAACACTTTTCGCACTTGTGTTAGTGTTGAAAAACCACTTTTCGCACTTGTGTTGGTGCAGGAAACCACTTTTGCACTTGTATTAGTGTGGAAAAAACACTTTTTGCACTTGTGATAGTGTTGAAAAACTACTTTTCGCACTTGTGTTAGTGTTGCAAAACCACTTTTCGCACTTGTGTTGGTGCAGGAAACCACTTTTGCACTTGTATTAGTGTGGCAAAACCACTTTTCGTACTTGTGTTAGTGTTGGAAAACCACTTTTCGCACTTGTGTTAGTGTTGAAAAACCACATTTCGCACTTGTGTTAGTGTTGAAAAACCACTTTTCGCCCTTGTGTTGGTGCAGGAAACCACTTTTGCACTTGTATTAGTGTGGAAAAATACTTTTCGCACTTGTGTTAGTGTTGAAAAACCACTTTTCGCACTTGTGTTAGTGTTGAAAAACAACTTTTCGCACTTGTGTTTGTGCAGGAAACCACTTTTGCACTTGTATTAGTGTGGAAAAAACACTTTTCGCACTTGTGTTATTGTTGAAAAACCACTTTCGCACTTGTGTTAGTGTTGAAAAACCACTTTTCGCACTTGTGTTGGTGCAGGAAACCACTTTTGCACTTGTATTAGTGTGGAAAAAACACTTTTTGCACTTGTTATAGTGTTGAAAAACCACTTTTCGCCCTTGTGTTAGTGTTGAAAAACCACTTTTCGCACTTATGTTGGTCCAGGAAACCACTTTTGCACTTGTATTAGTGTGGAAAAACCACTTTTCACACTTGTGTTAGTGTTGAAAAACCACTTTTCGCACTTGTGTTAGTGTTGATAAACCACTTTTCGCACTTGTGTTAGTGTTGAAAACCACTTTTCGCACTTCTGTTAGTGTTGAAAAACCACTTTTCGCACTTGTGTTGGTGCAGGAAACCACTTTTGCACTTGTATTAGTGTGGAAAAAACACTTATTGCACTTGTGATAGTGTTGAAAAACCACTTTTCGCACTTGTGTTAGTGTTGAAAAACCACTTTTCGCACTTGTGTTGGTGCAGGAAACCACTTTTGCACTTGTATTAGTGTGGCAAAAACACTTTTTGCACTTGTGATAGTGTTGAAAAACCACTTTTCGCACCAGTGTTTGTGTTGAAAAACCACTTTTCGCACTTGTGTTGGTGCAGGAAACCACTTTTGCACTTGTATCAGTGTGGAAAAATCACTTTTCGCACTTGTGTTAGTGTTGAAAAACCACTTTTCGCACTTGTGTTAGTGTTGAAAAACCACTTTTCACACTTGTGTTTGTGTTGAAAAACCACTTTTCGCACTTGTGTTGGTGCAGGAAACCACTTTTGCACTTGTATTAGTGTGGAAAAAACACTTTTCGCACTTGTGTTAGTGTTGAAAAACCACTTTTCGCACTTGTGTTAGTGTTGAAAAACTACTTTTCGCACTTGTGTTGGTGCAGGAAACCACTTTTGCACTTGTATTAGTGTGGAAAAAACACTTTTTGCACTTGTGATAGTGTTGAAAAACCACTTTTCGCACTTGTGTTTGTGTTGAAAAACCACTTTTCGCACTTGTGTTGGTGCAGGAAACCACTTTTGCACTTGTATTAGTGTGGAAAAACCACTTTTCGCACTTGTGTTAGTGTTGAAAAACCACTTTTCGCACATGTGTTAGTGTTGAAAAACCACTTTTCGCACTTGTGTTGTTGCAGGAAACCACTTTTGCACTTGTATTAGTGTGGAAAAAACACTTTTTGCACTTGTGATAGTGTTGAAAAACCACTTTTCGCACTTGTGTTAGTGTTGAAAAACCACTTTTCGCACTTGTGTTAGTGTTGAAAAACCACTTTTCGCACTTGTGTTGGTGCAGGAAACCACTTTTGCACTTGTATTAGTGTGGAAAAAACACTTTTTGCACTTGTGATAGTGTTGAAAAACCACTTTTCGCACTTGTGTTGGTGCAGGAAACCACTTTTGCACTTGTATTAGTGTGGAAAAACCACTTTTCGTACTTGTGTTAGTGTTGAAAAACCACTTTTCGCACTTGTGTTAGTGTTGAAAAACCACATTTCGCACTTGTGTTAGTGTTGAAAAACCACTTTTCGCACTTGTGTTGGTGCAGGAAACCACTTTTGCACTTGTATTAGTGTGGAAAAAACACTTTTCGCACTTGTGTTAGTGTTGAAAAACCACTTTTCGCACTTGTGTTAGTGTTGAAAAACCACTTTTCGCACTTGTGTTTGTGCAGGAAACCACTTTTGCACTTGTATTAGTGTGGAAAAACCACTTTTCGCACTTGTGTTAGTGTTGAAAAACCACTTTTCGCACTTGTGTTGGTGCAGGAAACCACTTTTGCACTTGTATTAGTGTGGAAAAACCACTTTTCGTACTTGTGTTAGTGTTGAAAAACCACTTTTCGCACTAGTGTTAGTGTTGAAAAACCACATTTCGCACTTGTGTTAGTGTTGAAAAACCACTTTTCGCACTTGTGTTGGTGCAGGAAACCACTTTTGCACTTGTATTAGTGTGGAAAAAACCACTTTTCGCACTTGTGTTAGTGTTGAAAAACCACTTTTCGCACTTGTGTTAGTGTTGAAAAAACACTTTTCGCACTTGTGTTAGTGTTGAAAAAACACTTTTCGCACTTGTGTTAGTGTTGAAAAACCACTTTTCGCACTTGTGTTGGTGCAGGAAACCACTTTTGCACTTGTATTAGTGTGGAAAAAACACTTTTCATACTTGTGTTAGTGTTGAAAGACCACTTTTCGCACTTGTGTTCGTGTTGAAAAACCACTTTTCGCACTTGTGTTGGTGCAGGAAACCACTTTTGCACTTGTATTCGTGGTGAAAAACCACTTTTCGCACTTGTGTTAGTGTTGAAAAACCACTTTTCGCACTTGTATTAGTGTTGATAAACCACTTTTCGCACTTGTGTTAGTGCTGAAAACCCACTTTTCACACTTGTGTTAGTGTTGAAAAACCACATTTCGCACTTGTGTTGGTGCAGGAAACCACTTTTGCACTTGTATTAGTGTGGAAAAACCACTTTTCGCACTTGTGTTAGTGTTGAAAAAACACTTTTCGCACTTGTGTTAGTGTTGAAAAACAACTTTTCGCACTTGTGTTGGTGCAGGAAACCACTTTTGCACTTGTATTAGTGTGGAAAAAACACTTTTTGCACTTGTGATAGTGTTGAAAAACCACTTTTCGCACTTGTGTTAGTGTTGAAAACTACTTTTCGCACTTGTGTTGGTGCAGGAAACCACTTTTGCACTTGTATTAGTGTGGAAAAACCACTTTTCGCACTTGTGTTAGTGTTGAAAAACCACTTTTCGCACTTGTGTTAGTCTTGAAAAAACACTTTTTGCACTTGTGATAGTGTTGAAAACTACTTTTCGCACTTGTGTTGGTGCAGGAAACCACTGTTGCACTTGTATTAGTGTGGAAATACCACTTTTCGCACTTGTGTTAGTGTTGAAAAACCACTTTTCGCACTTGTGTTAGTGTTTAAAAACCACTTTTCGCACTTGTGTTGGTGCAGGAAACCACTTTTGCACTTGTATTAGTATCTCAGCCATCCTTTGAGCTAGGAAGCTGAAATTTCGGCACAATAGTGAGCAAGTCCTTTGTCAAAAACGGTATATATTTTTTTTGATTAATCATTAAATTGAGGAGTTATTTAATTATTAGCTATTAATTAAGTACTTATTTAATTAATTAAATTTCCTTTCTCTTCTGACCATTAACTCAGGCACCTTTTGAGTTAGGAAGCTGATATTTGGACATGCCAATGACCAGGTGATTTGGCTGCAAAGGATATTTTTGATTTATTAATGAATCGATTAATCGATTAATTATTTAATTATTCGATTAATGACAAAAAAATTTTTTTTTTAAGTTACAGATTCTGATGAAATAGTGGTAGTTTATGTGTTCTCTGACCAAATTGATTAATAATTTAATGTTTTTATGATTATTATTTATTTATTCTAATTATTAATCATTTATTTATTTTCTTTCTCATTTGGCCAATATCTCAGGCACCTTTTGAGCTGGGAAGCTAATATTTGGACATGACAGTGACCAGGTGATGTGGCTATAAAGGATATTTTTGATTTATTGATTAATCATTTCATCTATTAATTATTTATTGATTAATCGATTAATTATTTATTGAGTAATCAATTAATTATTTAATTTTTTATAAATGACTTATTTAATTAAATTTCTAAAAGATACATCTTCGGATGAAGCACTAGTGGTTTAGTTATGCGATTAGCCAATTGATTATGAAAATATTTTGTGATAATCTTTTATTGATTTTAATTGTACACCGCTCCTTTCCTATGCCATCTCCAGGCATTGCAAATCGTCATTGCTGGGCACCGAAGGGGGCTCGGCAGTGACGCACGCTGAAAGAGAGTACTCAGTTTTCACTCTGGTTTCTTGTTTGTTTGTTTTCTTGGTTGTTGTACACCGCTCCTTTCCTATGCCATCTCCAGGCATTGCAAATCGTCATTGCTGGGCACCGAAGGGGGCTCGGCAGTGACGCACGCTGAAAGAGAGTACTCAGTTTTCACTCTGGTTTCTTGTTGTACACCGCTCCTTTCCTATGCCATCTCCAGGCATTGCAAATCGTCATTGCCGGGCACCAAAGGGGGCTCGGCAGTGACGCGCGCTGAAAGAGAGTACTCAGTTTTCACTCTGGTTTCTTGTTTGTTGTACACCGCTCCTTTCCTATGCCATCTCCAGGCATTGCAAATCGTCATTGCCGGGCACCAAAGGGGGCTCGGCAGTGACGCACGCTGAAAGAGAGTACTCAGTTTTCACTCTGGTTTCTTGTTTGTTTGTTGTACACCGCTCCTTTCCTATGCCATCTCCAGGCATTGCAAATCGTCATTGCCGGGCACCAAAGGGGGCTCGGCAGTGACGCACGCTGAAAGAGAGTACTCAGTTTTCACTCTGGTTGTTTGTTGTACACCGCTCCTTTCCTATGCCATCTCCAGGCATTGCAAATCGTCATTGCCGGGCACCAAAGGGGGCTCGGCAGTGACGCACGCTGAAAGAGAGTACTCAGTTTTCACTCTGGTTGTTTGTTGTACACCGCTCCTTTCCTATGCCATCTCCAGGCATTGCAAATCGTCATTGCCGGGCACCAAAGGGGGCTCGGCAGTGACGCACGCTGAAAGAGAGTACTCAGTTTTCACTCTGGTTTCTTGTTTTCTTTCTTGGTTGTCCGGACGATATCTCAGCCATCCTTTGAGCTAGGAAGCTGAAATTTCGGCACAGTAGTGAGCAAGTCCTTTGTCAAATACGGTATTTTTTGTTTTTTGAATAATCAATTAATTGAGGAGTTATTTAATTATTAGCGTTTAATTAAGTACTTATTTAATTAATTAAATTTCATTTATCTTCTGACCATTATTAACTCAGGCACCTTTTGAGTTAGGAAGCTGATATTTGGACATGCCAATGACCAGGTGATTTGGCTGCAAAGGATATTTTTGATTTATTAATTAATCAATTAATCGATTAATTATTTAATTATTCGATTAATGACAAAAAATTTATTTTTTTTTAAGTTACAGATTCTGATGAAATAGTGGTAGTTTATGTGTTCTCTGACCAAATTGATTAATAATTTAATTTTTTTATGATTATTATTTATTTATTTTCATTATTAATCATTTATTTATTTTCTTTCTCATTTGGCCAATATCTCAGGCACCTTTTGAGCTGGGAAGCTAATATTTGGACATGAGTGACCAAGTGATGTGGCTATCAAGGATATTTTTGATTTATTGATTAATCATTTCATCTATTAAGTATTTATTGATTAATCGATTAATTATTTATTGAGTAATCAATTAATTATTTAATTTTTTATAAATGACTTATTTAATTAAATTTCTAAAAGATACATCTTCGGATGAAGCACTACTGGTTTAGTTATGCGATTAGCCAATTGATTATGAAAATATTTTGTGATAATCTTTTATTGATTTTAATTATACAATTAATCAATCAATTAGTGTACACCTCTCCCTCCCAATGCAGCCTCAATGAGCTGCACTGCGGTATTGCCGGGCGCCGGAGGCGCCCCGGCAATGCCGCGCTGCAGCATATTTAATTATTTGGCATGGGGCGGTGTACTTTGAATGTATGTGTACTTGTTGTACACCGCTCCTTTCCTATGCCATCTCCAGGCATTGCAAATCGTCATTGCCGGGCACCAAAGGGGGCTCGGCAGTGACGCACGCTGAAAGAGAGTACTCAGTTTTCACTCTGGTTTCTTGTTTGTTTGTTGTACACCGCTCCTTTCCTATGCCATCTCCAGGCATTGCAAATCGTCATTGCCGGGCACCAAAGGGGGCTCGGCAGTGACGCACGCTGAAAGAGAGTACTCAGTTTTCACTCTGGTTTCTTGTTTGTTTGTTGTACACCGCACCTTTCCTATGCCATCTCCAGGCATTGCAAATCGTCATTGCTGGGCACCGAAGGGGGCTCGGCAGTGACGCACGCTGAAAGAGAGTACTCAGTTTTCACTCTGGTTGTTTTCTTGTTGTACACCGCACCTTTCCTATGCCATCTCCAGGCATTGCAAATCGTCATTGCTGGGCACCGAAGGGGGCTCGGCAGTGACGCACGCTGAAAGAGAGTACTCAGTTTTCACTCTGGTTGTTTTCTTGTTTTCTTTCTTTCTTGGTTGTCCGGACGATATCTCAGCCATCCTTTGAGCTAGGAAGCTGAAATTTCGGCACAGTAGTGAGCAAGTCCTTTGTCAAATACGGTATTTTTTGTTTTTTGAATAATCAATTAATTGAGGAGTTATTTAATTATTAGCGTTTAATTAAGTACTTATTTAATTAATTAAATTTCATTTATCTTCTGACCATTATTAACTCAGGCACCTTTTGAGTTAGGAAGCTGATATTTGGACATGCCAATGACCAGGTGATTTGGCTGCAAAGGATATTTTTGATTTATTAATTAATCAATTAATCGATTAATTATTTAATTATTCGATTAATGACAAAAAAATTTTTTTTTTTTAAGTTACAGATTCTGATGAAATAGTGGTAGTTTATGTGTTCTCTGACCAAATTGATTAATAATTTAATTTTTTTATGATTATTATTTATTTATTTTCATTATTAATCATTTATTTATTTTCTTTCTCATTTGGCCAATATCTCAGGCACCTTTTGAGCTGGGAAGCTAATATTTGGACATGAGTGACCAAGTGATGTGGCTATCAAGGATATTTTTGATTTATTGATTAATCATTTCATCTATTAAGTATTTATTGATTAATCGATTAATTATTTATTGAGTAATCAATTAATTATTTAATTTTTTATAAATGACTTATTTAATTAAATTTCTAAAAGATACATCTTCGGATGAAGCACTACTGGTTTAGTTATGCGATTAGCCAATTGATTATGAAAATATTTTGTGATAATCTTTTATTGATTTTAATTATACAATTAATCAATCAATTAGTGTACACCTCTCCCTCCCAATGCAGCCTCAATGAGCTGCACTGCGGTATTGCCGGGCGCCGGAGGCGCCCCGGCAATGCCGCGCTGCAGCATATTTAATTATTTGGCATGGGGCGGTGTACTTTGAATGTATGTGTACTTGTTTGTTGTACACCGCTCCTTTCCTATACCATCTCCAGGCATTGCAAATCGTCATTGCCGGGCACCAAAGGGGGCTCGGCAGTGACGCACGCTGAAAGAGAGTACTCAGTTTTCACTCTGGTTTCTTTCTTACTTTCTTGGTTGTCCGGGCGATATCTCAGCCATCCTTTGAGCTAGGAAGCTGAAATTTCGGCACAGTAGTGAGCAAGTCCTTTGTCAAATACGGTATTTTTTGTTTTTTGAATAATCAATTAATTGAGGAGTTATTTAATTATTAGCGTTTAATTAAGTACTTATTTAATTAATTAAATTTCATTTCTCTTCTGACCATTATTAACTCAAGCACCTTTTGAGTTAGGAAGCTGATATTTGGACATGCCAATGACCGGGTGATTTGGCTGCAAAGGATATTTTTGATTTATTAATTAATCAATTAATCGATTAATTATTTAATTATTCGATTAATGACAAAAAAAATTTTTTTTTTTAAGTTACAGATTCTGATGAAATAGTGGTAGTTTATGTGTTCTCTGACCAAATTGATTAATAATTTAATTTTTTTATGATTATTATTTATTTATTTTCATTATTAATCATTTATTTATTTTCTTTCTCATTTGGCCAATATCTCAGGCACCTTTTGAGCTGGGAAGCTAATATTTGGACATGAGTGACCAAGTGATGTGGCTATCAAGGATATTTTTGATTTATTGATTAATCATTTCATCTATTAAGTATTTATTGATTAATCGATTAATTATTTATTGAGTAATCAATTATTTAATTTTTTATAAATGACATTTAATTAAATTTCTAAAAGATACATCTTCGGATGAAGCACTACTGGTTTAGTTATGCGATTAGCCAATTGATTATGAAAATATTTTGTGATAATCTTTTATTGATTTTAATTATACAATTAATCAATCAATTAGTGTACACCTCTCCCTCCCAATGCAGCCTCAATGAGCTGCACTGCGGTATTGCCGGGTGCCGGAGGCGCCCCGGCAATGCCGCGCTGCAGCATATTTAATTATTTGGCATGGGGCGGTGTACTTTGAATGTATGTGTACTTGTTTGTTTTCTTTCTTGGTTGTCCGGGCGATATCTCAGCCATCCTTTGAGCTAGGAAGCTGAAATTTTGGCACAATAGTGAGAAAGTCCTTTGTCAAAAACGGTATTTTTTTTTTTTTGATTAATCAATAAATTAAGGAGTTATTTAATTATTAGCGATTAATTAAGTTCTTATTTAATTAATTAAATTTCCTTTCTCTTCTGACCATTAACTCAGGCACCTTTTGAGTTAGGAAGCTGATATTTGGACATGCCAATGACCAGGTGATTTGGCTGCAAATGATATTTTTGATTTATTAATTAATCAATTAATCGATTACTTATTTAATTATTCGATTAATGACAAAAAAAAATTTTTTTTTTAAAGTTACAGATTCTGATGAAATAGTGGTAGTTTATGTGTTCTCTGACCAAATTGATTAATAATTTAATTTTTTTATGATTATTATTTATTTATATTCATTATTAATCATTTATTTATTTTCTTTCTCATTTGGCCAATATCTCAGGCACCTTTTGAGCTGGGAAGCTAATATTTGGACATGAGTGACCAAGTGATGTGGCTATCAAGGATATTTTTGATTTATTGATTAATCATTTCATCTATTAATTATTTATTGATTAATCGATTAATTATTTATTGAGTAATCAATGAATTTTTTATAAATGACTTATTTAATTAAATTTCTAAAAGATACATCTTCGGATGAAGCACCAGTGGTTTAGTTATGCGATTAGCCAATTGATTATGAAAATATTTTGTGATAATCTTTTATTGATTTTAATTATACAATTAATCAATTAATTAGTGTACACCTCTCCCTCCCAATGCAGCCTCAATGAGCTGCACTGCGGTATTGCCGGGCGCCGGAGGCGCCCCGGCAATGCCGCGCTGCAGCATATTTAATTATTTGGCATGGGGCGGTGTACTTTGAATGTATGTGTACTTGTTGTACACCGCACCTTTCCTATGCCATCTCCAGGCATTGCAAATCGTCATTGCTGGGCACCGAAGGGGGCTCGGCAGTGACGCACGCTGAAAGAGAGTACTCAGTTTTCACTCTGGTTGTTTTCTTGTTTTCTTTCTTTCTTGGTTGTCCGGACGATATCTCAGCCATCCTTTGAGCTAGGAAGCTGAAATTTCGGCACAGTAGTGAGCAAGTCCTTTGTCAAATACGGTATTTTTTGTTTTTTGAATAATCAATTAATTGAGGAGTTATTTAATTATTAGCGTTTAATTAAGTACTTATTTAATTAATTAAATTTCATTTATATTCTGACCATTATTAACTCAGGCACCTTTTGAGTTAGGAAGCTGATATTTGGACATGCCAATGACCAGGTGATTTGGCTGCAAAGGATATTTTTGATTTATTAATTAATCAATTAATCGATTAATTATTTAATTATTCGATTAATGACAAAAAAAATTTTTTTTTTTAAGTTACAGATTCTGATGAAATAGTGGTAGTTTATGTGTTCTCTGACCAAATTGATTAATAATTTAATTTTTATATGATTATTATTTATTTATTTTCATTATTAATCATTTATTTATTTTCTTTCTCATTTGGCCAATATCTCAGGCACCTTTTGAGCTGGGAAGCTAATATTTGGACATGAGTGACCAAGTGATGTGGCTATCAAGGATATTTTTGATTTATTGATTAATCATTTCATCTATTAAGTATTTATTGATTAATCGATTAATTATTTATTGAGTAATCAATTAATTATTTAATTTTTTATAAATGACTTATTTAATTAAATTTCTAAAAGATACATCTTCGGATGAAGCACTACTGGTTTAGTTATGCGATTAGCCAATTGATTATGAAAATATTTTGTGATAATCTTTTATTGATTTTAATTATACAATTAATCAATCAATTAGTGTACACCTCTCCCTCCCAATGCAGCCTCAATGAGCTGCACTGCGGTATTGCCGGGCGCCGGAGGCGCCCCGGCAATGCCGCGCTGCAGCATATTTAATTATTTGGCATGGGGCGGTGTACTTTGAATGTATGTGTACTTGTTTGTTTTCTTTCTTGGTTGTCCGGACGATATCTCAGCCATCCTTTGAGCTAGGAAGCTGAAATTTCGGCACAGTAGTGAGCAAGTCCTTTGTCAAATACGGTATTTTTTGTTTTTTGAATAATCAATTAATTGAGGAGTTATTTAATTATTAGCGTTTAATTAAGTACTTATTTAATTAATTAAATTTCATTTCTCTTCTGACCATTATTAACTCAGGCACCTTTTGAGTTAGGAAGCTGATATTTGGACATGCCAATGACCAGGTGATTTGGCTGCAAAGGATATTTTTGATTTATTAATTAATCAATTAATCGATTAATTATTTAATTATTCGATTAATGACAAAAAATTTTTTTTTTTTTAAGTTACAGATTCTGATGAAATAGTGGTAGTTTATGTGTTCTCTGACCAAATTGATTAATAATTTAATTTTTTTATGATTATTATTTATTTATTTTCATTATTAATCATTTATTTATTTTCTTTCTCATTTGGCCAATATCTCAGGCACCTTTTGAGCTGGGAAGCTAATATTTGGACATGAGTGACCAAGTGATGTGGCTATCAAGGATATTTTTGATTTATTGATTAATCATTTCATCTATTAAGTATTTATTGATTAATCGATTAATTATTTATTGAGTAATCAATTAATTATTTAATTTTTTATAAATGACTTATTTAATTAAATTTCTAAAAGATACATCTTCGGATGAAGCACTACTGGTTTAGTTATGCGATTAGCCAATTGATTATGAAAATACTTTGTGATAATCTTTTATTGATTTTAATTATACAATTAATCAATCAATTAGTGTACACCTCTCCCTCCCAATGCAGCCTCAATGAGCTGCACTGCGGTATTGCCGGGCGCCGGAGGCGCCCCGGCAATGCCGCGCTGCAGCATATTTAATTATTTGGCATGGGGCGGTGTACTTTGAATGTATTTGTACTTGTTTGTTTTCTTTCTTGGTTGTCCGGGCGATATCTCAGCCATCCTTTGAGCTAGGAAGCTGAAATTTCGGCACAGTAGTGAGCAAGTCCTTTGTCAAATACGGTATTTTTTGTTTTTTGAATAATCAATTAATTGAGGAGTTATTTAATTATTAGCGTTTAATTAAGTACTTATTTAATTAATTAAATTTCATTTCTCTTCTGACCATTATTAACTCAGGCACCTTTTGAGTTAGGAAGCTGATATTTGGACATGCCAATGACCAGGTGATTTGGCTGCAAAGGATATTTTTGATTTATTAATTAATCAATTAATCGATTAATTATTTAATTATTCGATTAATGACAAAAAAATTTTTTTTTTTTAAGTTACAGATTCTGATGAAATAGTGGTAGTTTATGTGTTCTCTGACCAAATTGATTAATAATTTAATTTTTTTATGATTATTATTTATTTATTTTCATTATTAATCATTTATTTATTTTCTTTCTCATTTGGCCAATATCTCAGGCACCTTTTGAGCTGGGAAGCTAATATTTGGACATGAGTGACCAAGTGATGTGGCTATCAAGGATATTTTTGATTTATTGATTAATCATTTCATCTATTAAGTATTTATTGATTAATCGATTAATTATTTATTGAGTAATCAATTAATTATTTAATTTTTTATAAATGACTTATTTAATTAAATTTCTAAAAGATACATCTTCGGATGAAGCACTACTGGTTTAGTTATGCGATTAGCCAATTGATTATGAAAATATTTTGTGATAATCTTTTATTGATTTTAATTATACAATTAATCAATCAATTAGTGTACACCTCTCCCTCCCAATGCAGCCTCAATGAGCTGCACTGCGGTATTGCCGGGCGCCGGAGGCGCCCCGGCAATGCCGCGCTGCAGCATATTTAATTATTTGGCATGGGGCGGTGTACTTTGAATGTATGTGTACTTGTTGTACACCGCTCCTTTCCTATGCCATCTCCAGGCATTGCAAATCGTCATTGCCGGGCACCAAAGGGGGCTCGGCAGTGACGCACGCTGAAAGAGAGTACTCAGTTTTCACTCTGGTTTCTTGTTGTACACCGCTCCTTTCCTATGCCACCTCCAGGCATTGCAAATCGTCATTGCCGGGCACCGAAGGGGGCTCGGCAGTGACGCACGCTGAAAGAGAGTACTCAGTTTTCACTCTGGTTTCTTGTTTGTTTTCTTGGTTGTCCGGACGATATCTCAGCCATCCTTTGAGCTAGGAAGCTGAAATTTCGGCACAGTAGTGAGCAAGTCCTTTGTCAAATACGGTATTTTTTGTTTTTTGAATAATCAATTAATTGAGGAGTTATTTAATTATTAGCGTTTAATTAAGTACTTATTTAATTAATTAAATTTCATTTATCTTCTGACCATTATTAACTCAGGCACCTTTTGAGTTAGGAAGCTGATATTTGGACATGCCAATGACCAGGTGATTTGGCTGCAAAGGATATTTTTGATTTATTAATTAATCAATTAATCGATTAATTATTTAATTATTCGATTAATGACAAAAAAATTTTTTTTTTTTAAGTTACAGATTCTGATGAAATAGTGGTAGTTTATGTGTTCTCTGACCAAATTGATTAATAATTTAATTTTTTTATGATTATTATTTATTTATTTTCATTATTAATCATTTATTTATTGTACACCGCACCTTTCCTATGCCATCTCCAGGCATTGCAAATCGTCATTGCTGGGCACCGAAGGGGGCTCGGCAGTGACGCACGCTGAAAGAGAGTACTCAGTTTTCACTCTGGTTGTTTTCTTGTTTTCTTTCTTTCTTGGTTGTCCGGACGATATCTCAGCCATCCTTTGAGCTAGGAAGCTGAAATTTCGGCACAGTAGTGAGCAAGTCCTTTGTCAAATACGGTATTTTTTGTTTTTTGAATAATCAATTAATTGAGGAGTTATTTAATTATTAGCGTTTAATTAAGTACTTATTTAATTAATTAAATTTCATTTATCTTCTGACCATTATTAACTCAGGCACCTTTTGAGTTAGGAAGCTGATATTTGGACATGCCAATGACCAGGTGATTTGGCTGCAAAGGATATTTTTGATTTATTAATTAATCAATTAATCGATTAATTATTTAATTATTCGATTAATGACAAAAAAAATTTTTTTTTTTAAGTTACAGATTCTGATGAAATAGTGGTAGTTTATGTGTTCTCTGACCAAATTGATTAATAATTTAATTTTTTTATGATTATTATTTATTTATTTTCATTATTAATCATTTATTTATTTTCTTTCTCATTTGGCCAATATCTCAGGCACCTTTTGAGCTGGGAAGCTAATATTTGGACATGAGTGACCAAGTGATGTGGCTATCAAGGATATTTTTGATTTATTGATTAATCATTTCATCTATTAAGTATTTATTGATTAATCGATTAATTATTTATTGAGTAATCAATTAATTATTTAATTTTTTATAAATGACTTATTTAATTAAATTTCTAAAAGATACATCTTCGGATGAAGCACTACTGGTTTAGTTATGCGATTAGCCAATTGATTATGAAAATATTTTGTGATAATCTTTTATTGATTTTAATTATACAATTAATCAATCAATTAGTGTACACCTCTCCCTCCCAATGCAGCCTCAATGAGCTGCACTGCGGTATTGCCGGGCGCCGGAGGCGCCCCGGCAATGCCGCGCTGCAGCATATTTAATTATTTGGCATGGGGCGGTGTACTTTGAATGTATGTGTACTTGTTTTCTTTCTCATTTGGCCAATATCTCAGGCACCTTTTGAGCTGGGAAGCTAATATTTGGACATGAGTGACCAAGTGATGTGGCTATCAAGGATATTGTACACCGCTCCTTTCCTATGCCACCTCCAGGCATTGCAAATCGTCATTGCCGGGCACCGAAGGGGGCTCGGCAGTGACGCACGCTGAAAGAGAGTACTCAGTTTTCACTCTGGTTTCTTGTTGTACACCGCACCTTTCCTATGCCATCTCCAGGCATTGCAAATCGTCATTGCTGGGCACCGAAGGGGGCTCGGCAGTGACGCACGCTGAAAGAGAGTACTCAGTTTTCACTCTGGTTGTTTTCTTGTTTTCTTTCTTTCTTGGTTGTCCGGACGATATCTCAGCCATCCTTTGAGCTAGGAAGCTGAAATTTCGGCACAGTAGTGAGCAAGTCCTTTGTCAAATACGGTATTTTTTGTTTTTTGAATAATCAATTAATTGAGGAGTTATTTAATTATTAGCGTTTAATTAAGTACTTATTTAATTAATTAAATTTCATTTATCTTCTGACCATTATTAACTCAGGCACCTTTTGAGTTAGGAAGCTGATATTTGGACATGCCAATGACCAGGTGATTTGGCTGCAAAGGATATTTTTGATTTATTAATTAATCAATTAATCGATTAATTATTTAATTATTCGGTTAATGACAAAAAAAATTTTTTTTTTTAAGTTACAGATTCTGATGAAATAGTGGTAGTTTATGTGTTCTCTGACCAAATTGATTAATAATTTAATTTTTTTATGATTATTATTTATTTATTTTCATTATTAATCATTTATTTATTTTCTTTCTCATTTGGCCAATATCTCAGGCACCTTTTGAGCTGGGAAGCTAATATTTGGACATGAGTGACCAAGTGATGTGGCTATCAAGGATATTTTTGATTTATTGATTAATCATTTCATCTATTAAGTATTTATTGATTAATCGATTAATTATTTATTGAGTAATCAATTAATTATTTAATTTTTTATAAATGACTTATTTAATTAAATTTCTAAAAGATACATCTTCGGATGAAGCACTACTGGTTTAGTTATGCGATTAGCCAATTGATTATGAAAATATTTTGTGATAATCTTTTATTGATTTTAATTATACAATTAATCAATCAATTAGTGTACACCTCTCCCTCCCAATGCAGCCTCAATGAGCTGCACTGCGGTATTGCCGGGCGCCGGAGGCGCCCCGGCAATGCCGCGCTGCAGCATATTTAATTATTTGGCATGGGGCGGTGTACTTTGAATGTATGTGTACTTGTTGTACACCGCTCCTTTCCTATGCCATCTCCAGGCATTGCAAATCGTCATTGCCGGGCACCAAAGGGGGCTCGGCAGTGACGCACGCTGAAAGAGAGTACTCAGTTTTCACTCTGGTTTCTTGTTTTCTTGTTTGTTTGTTTTCTTGGTTGTCCGGGCGATATCTCAGCCATCCTTTGAGCTAGGAAGCTGAAATTTCGGCACAGTAGTGAGCAAGTCCTTTGTCAAATACGGTATTTTTTGTTTTTTGAATAATCAATTAATTGAGGAGTTATTTAATTATTAGCGTTTAATTAAGTACTTATTTAATTAATTAAATTTCATTTCTCTTCTGACCATTATTAACTCAGGCACCTTTTGAGTTAGGAAGCTGATATTTGGACATGCCAATGACCAGGTGATTTGGCTGCAAAGGATATTTTTGATTTATTAATTAATCAATTAATCGATTAATTATTTAATTATTCGATTAATGACAAAAAAATTTTTTTTTTTTAAGTTACAGATTCTGATGAAATAGTGGTAGTTTATGTGTTCTCTGACCAAATTGATTAATAATTTAATTTTTTTATGATTATTATTTATTTATTTTCATTATTAATCATTTATTTATTTTCTTTCTCATTTGGCCAATATCTCAGGCACCTTTTGAGCTGGGAAGCTAATATTTGGACATGAGTGACCAAGTGATGTGGCTATCAAGGATATTTTTGATTTATTGATTAATCATTTCATCTATTAAGTATTTATTGATTAATCGATTAATTATTTATTGAGTAATCAATTAATTATTTAATTTTTTATAAATGACTTATTTAATTAAATTTCTAAAAGATACATCTTCGGATGAAGCACTACTGGTTTAGTTATGCGATTAGCCAATTGATTATGAAAATATTTTGTGATAATCTTTTATTGATTTTAATTATACAATTAATCAATCAATTAGTGTACACCTCTCCCTCCCAATGCAGCCTCAATGAGCTGCACTGCGGTATTGCCGGGCGCCGGAGGCGCCCCGGCAATGCCGCGCTGCAGCATATTTAATTATTTGGCATGGGGCGGTGTACTTTGAATGTATGTGTACTTGTTTGTTTTCTTGTTTGTTTTCTTGGTTGTCCGGACGATATCTCAGCCATCCTTTGAGCTAGGAAGCTGAAATTTCGGCACAGTAGTGAGCAAGTCCTTTGTCAAATACGGTATTTTTTGTTTTTTGAATAATCAATTAATTGAGGAGTTATTTAATTATTAGCGTTTAATTAAGTACTTATTTAATTAATTAAATTTCATTTATCTTCTGACCATTATTAACTCAGGCACCTTTTGAGTTAGGAAGCTGATATTTGGACATGCCAATGACCAGGTGATTTGGCTGCAAAGGATATTTTTTGATTTATTAATTAATCAATTAATCGATTAATTATTTAATTATTCGATTAATGACAAAAAAACTTTTTTTTTTTAAGTTACAGATTCTGATGAAATAGTGGTAGTTTATGTGTTCTCTGACCAAATTGATTAATAATTTAATTTTTTTATGATTATTATTTATTTATTTTCATTATTAATCATTTATTTATTTTCTTTCTCATTTGGCCAATATCTCAGGCACCTTTTGAGCTGGGAAGCTAATATTTGGACATGAGTGACCAAGTGATGTGGCTATCAAGGATATTTTTGATTTATTGATTAATCATTTCATCTATTAAGTATTTATTGATTAATCGATTAATTATTTATTGAGTAATCAATTAATTATTTAATTTTATATAAATGACTTATTTAATTAAATTTCTAAAAGATACATCTTCGGATGAAGCACTACTGGTTTAGTTATGCGATTAGCCAATTGATTATGAAAATATTTTGTGATAATCTTTTATTGATTTTAATTATACAATTAATCAATCAATTAGTGTACACCTCTCCCTCCCAATGCAGCCTCAATGAGCTGCACTGCGGTATTGCCGGGCGCCGGAGGCGCCCCGGCAATGCCGCGCTGCAGCATATTTAATTATTTGGCATGGGGCGGTGTACTTTGAATGTATGTGTACTTGTTTTTGATTTATTGATTAATCATTTCATCTATTAAGTATTTATTGATTAATCGATTAATTATTTATTGAGTAATCAATTAATTATTTAATTTTTTATAAATGACTTATTTAATTAAATTTCTAAAAGATACATCTTCGGATGAAGCACTACTGGTTTAGTTATGCGATTAGCCAATTGATTATGAAAATATTTTGTGATAATCTTTTATTGATTTTAATTATACAATTAATCAATCAATTAGTGTACACCTCTCCCTCCCAATGCAGCCTCAATGAGCTGCACTGCGGTATTGCCGGGCGCCGGAGGCGCCCCGGCAATGCCGCGCTGCAGCATATTTAATTATTTGGCATGGGGCGGTGTACTTTGAATGTATGTGTACTTGTTTGTTTGTTTTCTTGGTTGTCCGGACGATATCTCAGCCATCCTTTGAGCTAGGAAGCTGAAATTTCGGCACAGTAGTGAGCAAGTCCTTTGTCAAATACGGTATTTTTTGTTTTTTGAATAATCAATTAATTGAGGAGTTATTTAATTATTAGCGTTTAATTAAGTACTTATTTAATTAATTAAATTTCATTTCTCTTCTGACCATTATTAACTCAGGCACCTTTTGAGTTAGGAAGCTGATATTTGGACATGCCAATGACCAGGTGATTTGGCTGCAAAGGATATTTTTGATTTATTAATTAATCAATTAATCGATTAATTATTTAATTATTCGATTAATGACAAAAAAATTTTTTTTTAAAGTTACAGATTCTGATGAAATAGTGGTAGTTTATGTGTTCTCTGACCAAATTGATTAATAAATTTAATTTTTTTATGATTATTATTTATTTATTTTCATTATTAATCATTTATTTATTTTCTTTCTCATTTGGCCAATATCTCAGGCACCTTTTGAGCTGGGAAGCTAATATTTGGACATGAGTGACCAAGTGATGTGGCTATCAAGGATATTTTTGATTTATTGATTAATCATTTCATCTATTAAGTATTTATTGATTAATCGATTAATTATTTATTGAGTAATCAATTAATTATTTAATTTTTTATAAATGACTTATTTAATTAAATTTCTAAAAGATACATCTTCGGATGAAGCACTACTGGTTTAGTTATGCGATTAGCCAATTGATTATGAAAATATTTTGTGATAATCTTTTATTGATTTTAATTATACAATTAATCAATCAATTAGTGTACACCTCTCCCTCCCAATGCAGCCTCAATGAGCTGCACTGCGGTATTGCCGGGCGCCGGAGGCGCCCCGGCAATGCCGCGCTGCAGCATATTTAATTATTTGGCATGGGGCGGTGTACTTTGAATGTATGTGTACTTGTTGTACACCGCTCCTTTCCTATGCCATCTCCAGGCATTGCAAATCGTCATTGCCGGGCACCAAAGGGGGCTCGGCAGTGACGCACGCTGAAAGAGAGTACTCAGTTTTCACTCTGGTTTCTTGTTTTCTTGTTTGTTTGTTTTCTTGGTTGTCCGGGCGATATCTCAGCCATCCTTTGAGCTAGGAAGCTGAAATTTCGGCACAGTAGTGAGCAAGTCCTTTGTCAAATACGGTATTTTTTGTTTTTTGAATAATCAATTAATTGAGGAGTTATTTAATTATTAGCGTTTAATTAAGTACTTATTTAATTAATTAAATTTCATTTCTCTTCTGACCATTATTAACTCAGGCACCTTTTGAGTTAGGAAGCTGATATTTGGACATGCCAATGACCAGGTGATTTGGCTGCAAAGGATATTTTTGATTTATTAATTAATCAATTAATCGATTAATTATTTAATTATTCGATTAATGACAAAAAAATTTTTTTTTTTTAAGTTACAGATTCTGATGAAATAGTGGTAGTTTATGTGTTCTCTGACCAAATTGATTAATAATTTAATTTTTTTATGATTATTATTTATTTATTTTCATTATTAATCATTTATTTATTTTCTTTCTCATTTGGCCAATATCTCAGGCACCTTTTGAGCTGGGAAGCTAATATTTGGACATGAGTGACCAAGTGATGTGGCTATCAAGGATATTTTTGATTTATTGATTAATCATTTCATCTATTAAGTATTTATTGATTAATCGATTAATTATTTATTGAGTAATCAATTAATTATTTAATTTTTTATAAATGACTTATTTAATTAAATTTCTAAAAGATACATCTTCGGATGAAGCACTACTGGTTTAGTTATGCGATTAGCCAATTGATTATGAAAATATTTTGTGATAATCTTTTATTGATTTTAATTATACAATTAATCAATCAATTAGTGTACACCTCTCCCTCCCAATGCAGCCTCAATGAGCTGCACTGCGGTATTGCCGGGCGCCGGAGGCGCCCCGGCAATGCCGCGCTGCAGCATATTTAATTATTTGGCATGGGGCGGTGTACTTTGAATGTATGTGTACTTGTTTGTTTTCTTGTTTGTTTTCTTGGTTGTCCGGACGATATCTCAGCCATCCTTTGAGCTAGGAAGCTGAAATTTCGGCACAGTAGTGAGCAAGTCCTTTGTCAAATACGGTATTTTTTGTTTTTTGAATAATCAATTAATTGAGGAGTTATTTAATTATTAGCGTTTAATTAAGTACTTATTTAATTAATTAAATTTCATTTATCTTCTGACCATTATTAACTCAGGCACCTTTTGAGTTAGGAAGCTGATATTTGGACATGCCAATGACCAGGTGATTTGGCTGCAAAGGATATTTTTGATTTATTAATTAATCAATTAATCGATTAATTATTTAATTATTCGATTAATGACAAAAAAACTTTTTTTTTTTAAGTTACAGATTCTGATGAAATAGTGGTAGTTTATGTGTTCTCTGACCAAATTGATTAATAATTTAATTTTTTTATGATTATTATTTATTTATTTTCATTATTAATCATTTATTTATTTTCTTTCTCATTTGGCCAATATCTCAGGCACCTTTTGAGCTGGGAAGCTAATATTTGGACATGAGTGACCAAGTGATGTGGCTATCAAGGATATTTTTGATTTATTGATTAATCATTTCATCTATTAAGTATTTATTGATTAATCGATTAATTATTTATTGAGTAATCAATTAATTATTTAATTTTATATAAATGACTTATTTAATTAAATTTCTAAAAGATACATCTTCGGATGAAGCACTACTGGTTTAGTTATGCGATTAGCCAATTGATTATGAAAATATTTTGTGATAATCTTTTATTGATTTTAATTATACAATTAATCAATCAATTAGTGTACACCTCTCCCTCCCAATGCAGCCTCAATGAGCTGCACTGCGGTATTGCCGGGCGCCGGAGGCGCCCCGGCAATGCCGCGCTGCAGCATATTTAATTATTTGGCATGGGGCGGTGTACTTTGAATGTATGTGTACTTGTTTTTGATTTATTGATTAATCATTTCATCTATTAAGTATTTATTGATTAATCGATTAATTATTTATTGAGTAATCAATTAATTATTTAATTTTTTATAAATGACTTATTTAATTAAATTTCTAAAAGATACATCTTCGGATGAAGCACTACTGGTTTAGTTATGCGATTAGCCAATTGATTATGAAAATATTTTGTGATAATCTTTTATTGATTTTAATTATACAATTAATCAATCAATTAGTGTACACCTCTCCCTCCCAATGCAGCCTCAATGAGCTGCACTGCGGTATTGCCGGGCGCCGGAGGCGCCCCGGCAATGCCGCGCTGCAGCATATTTAATTATTTGGCATGGGGCGGTGTACTTTGAATGTATGTGTACTTGTTTGTTTGTTTTCTTGGTTGTCCGGACGATATCTCAGCCATCCTTTGAGCTAGGAAGCTGAAATTTCGGCACAGTAGTGAGCAAGTCCTTTGTCAAATACGGTATTTTTTGTTTTTTGAATAATCAATTAATTGAGGAGTTATTTAATTATTAGCGTTTAATTAAGTACTTATTTAATTAATTAAATTTCATTTCTCTTCTGACCATTATTAACTCAGGCACCTTTTGAGTTAGGAAGCTGATATTTGGACATGCCAATGACCAGGTGATTTGGCTGCAAAGGATATTTTTGATTTATTAATTAATCAATTAATCGATTAATTATTTAATTATTCGATTAATGACAAAAAAAAATTTTTTTTTAAAGTTACAGATTCTGATGAAATAGTGGTAGTTTATGTGTTCTCTGACCAAATTGATTAATAAATTTAATTTTTTTATGATTATTATTTATTTATTTTCATTATTAATCATTTATTTATTTTCTTTCTCATTTGGCCAATATCTCAGGCACCTTTTGAGCTGGAAAGCTAATATTTGGACATGAGTGACCAAGTGATGTGGCTATCAAGGATATTTTTGATTTATTGATTAATCATTTCATCTATTAATTATTTATTGATTAATCGATTAATTATTTATTGAGTAATCAATTAATTATTTAATTTTTTATAAATGACTTATTTAATTAAATTTCTAAAAGATACATCTTCGGATGAAGCACGAGTGGTTTAGTTATGCGATTAGCCAATTGATTATGAAAATATTTTGTGATAATCTTTTATTGATTTTAATTATACAATTAATCAATCAATTAGTGTACACCCCTCCCTCCCAATGCAGCCTTAATGAGCTGCACTGCGGTATTGCCGGGCGCCAGAGGCGCCCCGGCAATGCCGCGCTGCAGCATATTTAATTATTTGGCATGGGGCGGTGTACTTTGAATGTATGTGTACTTGTTGTACACCGCTCCTTTCCTATGCCATCTCCAGGCATTGCAAATCGTCATTGCTGGGCACCGAAGGGGGCTCGGCAGTGACGCACGCTGAAAGAGAGTACTCAGTTTTCACTCTGGTTGTTTGTTTTCTTGGTTGTTTGTCCGGGCGATATCTCAGCCATCCTTTGAGCTAGGAAGCTGAAATTTCGGCACAATAGTGAGCAAGTCCTTTGTCAAAAACGGTATTTTTTGTTTTTTGATTAATCAATTAATTGATGAGTTATTTAATTATTAGCGATTAATTAAGTACTTATCTAATTAATTAAATTTCATTTCTCTTCTGACCATTAACTCAGGCACCTTTTGAGTTAGGAAGCTGATATTTGGACATGCGAATGACCAGGTGATTTGGCTGCAAAGGCTATTTTTGATTAATTAATTAATTAATTAATCAATTAATCGATTAATTATTTAATTATTTGATTAATGACAAAAACTTCTTTTTTTTTACTTACAGATTCTGATGAAATGGTGGTGGTTTATGTGTTCTCTGACCGAATTGATTAATAATTTAATTTTTTTATGATTATTATTTATTTCTTTTCATTATTAATCATTTATTTATCTTCTTTCTCATTTGGCCAATATCTCAGGCACCTTTTGAGCTCAGAAGCTAATATTTGGACATGAGTGACCAAGTGATGTGGCTATCAAGGATATTTTTGATTTATTGATTAATCAGTTAATCAATGTATCGATTAATTATTTAATTATTCGATAAATTACGAAAAAAAACATTTTTCCCCCCAGTTACACATTCTGATGAAATGGTGGTGGTTTATGTGTTCTGTGACCGAATTGATTGATAAATTTAACTTTTTAATGATTATTGTACACCGCTCCTTTCCTATGCCATCTCCAGGCATTGCAAATCGTCATTGCTGGGCACCGAAGGGGGCTCGGCAGTGACGCGCGCTGAAAGAGAGTACTCAGTTTTCACTCTGGTTGTTTGTTTTCTTTCTTGTTGTGCACCGCTCCTTTCCTATGCCATCTCCAGGCATTGCAAATCGTCATTGCCGGGCACCGAAGGGGGCTCGGCAGTGACGCACGCTGAAAGAGAGTACTCAGTTTTCACTCTGGTTGTTTGTTTGTTGTACACCGCTCCTTTCCTATGCCATCTCCAGGCATTGCAAATCGTCATTGCCGGGCACCGAAGGGGGCTCGGCAGTGACGCACGCTGAAAGAGAGTACTCAGTTTTCACTCTGGTTGTTTGTTTTCTTGGTTGTTTGTCCGGGCGATATCTCAGCCATCCTTTGAGCTAGGAAGCTGAAATTTCGGCACAGTAGTGAGCAAGTCCTTTGTCAAAAACGGTATTTTTTGTTTTTTGATTAATCAATTAATTGATGAGTTATTTAATTATTAGCGATTAATTAAGTACTTATTTAATTAATTAAATTTCATTTTTCTTCTGACCATTAACTCAGGCACCTTTTGAGTTAGGAAGCTGATATTTGGACATGCCAATGACCAGGTGATTTGGCTGCAAAGGCTATTTTTGATTTATTAATTAATTAATTAATCAATTAATCGATTAATTATTTAATTATTTGATTAATGACAAAAAAAATTTTTTTTTTTAACTTACAGATTCTGATGAAATGGTGGTGGTTTATGTGTTCTCTGACCGAATTGATTAATAATTTAATTTTTTTATGATTATTATTTATTTATTTTCATTATTAATCATTTATTTATCTTCTTTCTCATTTGGCCAATATCTCAGGCACCTTTTGAGCTCAGAAGCTAATATTTGGACATGAGTGACCAAGTGATGTGGCTATCAAGGATATTTTTGATTTATTGATTAATCAATTAATCAATGTATCGATTAATTATTTAATTATTCGATAAATTACTAAAAAAAAAATTTTCCCCCAGTTACACATTCTGATGAAATGGTGGTGGTTTATGTGTTCTGTGACCGAATTGATTGATAATTTAATTTTTTAATGATTATTATTTATTTATTTTCATTATTAATCATTGATTTATTTTCTTTCTCATTTGGCCAATATCTCAGGCACCTTTTGAGCTGGGAAGCTAATATTTGGACATGACAGTGACCAAGTAATGTGGCTATCAAGGATATTTTTGATTAATTGATTAATCATTTAATCGATTCATTATTTATTGATTAATAAATGAATTACTTATTGATTAATCAATTAATTATTAAATTTTTTATTAATGACTTATTTGATTATATTTCTAAAAGATACATCTTCGGATGAAGCACGAGTGGTTTTGTTATGGTATTAGCCAATTGATTAAGAAAATATTTTGTGATAATCTTTTATTGATTTTAATTTTACAATTAATCAATCAATTAGTGGACACCTCTCCCTCCCAATGCAGCCTCTATGAGCTGCACTGCGGTATTGCCGGGCGCCATGCCGCGCTGTAGGATATTTAATTATTTGGCATGGGGGCGGTGTACTTTGAATGTATGTGTACTTGTTGTACACCGCTCCTTTCCTATGCCATCTCCAGGCATTGCAAATCGTCATTGCTGGGCACCGAAGGGGGCTCGGCAGTGACGCACGCTGAAAGAGAGTACTCAGTTTTCACTCTGGTTTCTTGTTTGTTTGTTTGTTTGTTTTCTTTCTTGGTTGTCCGGGCGATATCTCAGCCATCCTTTGAGCTAGGAAGCTGAAATTTTGGCACAATAGTGAGAAAGTCCTTTGTCAAAAACGGTATTTTTTTTTTTTGATTAATCAATAAATTAAGGAGTTATTTAATTATTAGCGATTAATTAAGTTCTTATTTAATTAATTAAATTTCCTTTCTCTTCTGACCATTAACTCAGGCACCTTTTGAGTTAGGAAGCTGATATTTGGACATGCCAATGACCAGGTGATTTGGCTGCAAATGATATTTTTGATTTATTAATTAATCAATTAATCGATTAATTATTCAATTATTCGATTAATGACAAAAAATTTTTTTTTTTTTTAAGTTACAGATTCTGATGAAATAGTGGTAGTTTATGTGTTCTCTGACCAAATTGATTAATAATTTAATTTTTTTATGATTATTATTTATTTATATTCATTATTAATCATTTATTTATTTTCTTTCTCATTTGGCCAATATCTCAGGCACCTTTTGAGCTGGGAAGCTAATATTTGGACATGAGTGACCAAGTGATGTGGCTATCAAGGATATTTTTGATTTATTGATTAATCATTTCATCTATTAATTATTTATTGATTAATCGATTAATTATTTATTGAGTAATCAATGAATTTTTTATAAATGACTTATTTAATTAAATTTCTAAAAGATACATCTTCGGATGAAGCACCAGTGGTTTAGTTATGCGATTAGCCAATTGATTATGAAAATATTTTGTGATAATCTTTTATTGATTTTAATTATACAATTAATCAATCAATTAGTGTACACCTCTCCCTCCCAATGCAGCCTCAATGAGCTGCACTGCGGTATTGCCGGGCGCCGGAGGCGCCCCGGCAATGCCGCGCTGCAGCATATTTAATTATTTGGCATGGGGCGGTGTACTTTGAATGTATGTGTACTTGTTGTACACCGCACCTTTCCTATGCCATCTCCAGGCATTGCAAATCGTCATTGCTGGGCACCGAAGGGGGCTCGGCAGTGACGCACGCTGAAAGAGAGTACTCAGTTTTCACTCTGGTTGTTTTCTTGTTTTCTTTCTTTCTTGGTTGTCCGGACGATATCTCAGCCATCCTTTGAGCTAGGAAGCTGAAATTTCGGCACAGTAGTGAGCAAGTCCTTTGTCAAATACGGTATTTTTTGTTTTTTGAATAATCAATTAATTGAGGAGTTATTTAATTATTAGCGTTTAATTAAGTACTTATTTAATTAATTAAATTTCATTTATCTTCTGACCATTATTAACTCAGGCACCTTTTGAGTTAGGAAGCTGATATTTGGACATGCCAATGACCAGGTGATTTGGCTGCAAAGGATATTTTTGATTTATTAATTAATCAATTAATCGATTAATTATTTAATTATTCGATTAATGACAAAAAATTTTTTTTTTTTTTAAGTTACAGATTCTGATGAAATAGTGGTAGTTTATGTGTTCTCTGACCAAATTGATTAATAATTTAATTTTTTTATGATTATTATTTATTTATTTTCATTATTAATCATTTATTTATTTTCTTTCTCATTTGGCCAATATCTCAGGCACCTTTTGAGCTGGGAAGCTAATATTTGGACATGAGTGACCAAGTGATGTGGCTATCAAGGATATTTTTGATTTATTGATTAATCATTTCATCTATTAAGTATTTATTGATTAATCGATTAATTATTTATTGAGTAATCAATTAATTATTTAATTTTTTATAAATGACTTATTTAATTAAATTTCTAAAAGATACATCTTCGGATGAAGCACTACTGGTTTAGTTATGCGATTAGCCAATTGATTATGAAAATATTTTGTGATAATCTTTTATTGATTTTAATTATACAATTAATCAATCAATTAGTGTACACCTCTCCCTCCCAATGCAGCCTCAATGAGCTGCACTGCGGTATTGCCGGGCGCCGGAGGCGCCCCGGCAATGCCGCGCTGCAGCATATTTAATTATTTGGCATGGGGCGGTGTACTTTGAATGTATTTGTACTTGTTTGTTTTCTTTCTTGGTTGTCCGGACGATATCTCAGCCATCCTTTGAGCTAGGAAGCTGAAATTTCGGCACAGTCGTGAGCAAGTCCTTTGTCAAATACGGTATTTTTTGTTTTTTGAATAATCAATTAATTGAGGAGTTATTTAATTATTAGCGTTTAATTAAGTACTTATTTAATTAATTAAATTTCATTTCTCTTCTGACCATTATTAACTCAGGCACCTTTTGAGTTAGGAAGCTGATATTTGGACATGCCAATGACCAGGTGATTTGGCTGCAAAGGATATTTTTGATTTATTAATTAATCAATTAATCGATTAATTATTTAATTATTCGATTAATGACCCAAAAAATTTTTTTTTTTAAGTTACAGATTCTGATGAAATAGTGGTAGTTTATGTGTTCTCTGACCAAATTGATTACCAATTTAATTTTTTTATGATTATTATTTATTTATTTTCATTATTAATCATTTATTTATTTTCTTTCTCATTTGGCCAATATCTCAGGCACCTTTTGAGCTGGGAAGCTAATATTTGGACATAAGTGACCAAGTGATGTGGCTATCAAGGATATTTTTGATTTATTGATTAATCATTTCATCTATTAATTATTTATTGATTAATCGATTAATTATTTATTGAGTAATCAATTAATTATTTAATTTTTTATAAATGACTTATTTAATTAAATTTCTAAAAGATACATCTTCGGATGAAGCACTAGTGGTTTAGTTATGCGATTAGCCAATTGATTATGAAAATATTTTGTGATAATCTTTTATTGATTTTAATTATACAATTAATCAATCAATTAGTGTACACCTCTCCCTCCCAATGCAGCCTCAATGAGCTGCACTGCGGTATTGCCGGGCGCCGGAGGCGCCCCGGCAATGCCGCGCTGCAGCATATTTAATTATTTGGCATGGGGCGGTGTACTTTGAATGTATGTGTACTTGTTGTACACCGCTCCTTTCCTATGCCATCTCCAGGCATTGCAAATCGTCATTGCTGGGCACCGAAGGGGGCTCGGCAGTGACGCACGCTGAAAGAGAGTACTCAGTTTTCACTCTGGTTTCTTGTTGTACACCGCTCCTTTCCTATGCCATCTCCAGGCATTGCAAATCGTCATTGCCGGGCACCGAAGGGGGCTCGGCAGTGACGCACGCTGAAAGAGAGTACTCAGTTTTCACTCTGGTTGTTTTCTTGTTTTCTTTCTTTCTTGGTTGTCCGGACGATATCTCAGCCATCCTTTGAGCTAGGAAGCTGAAATTTCGGCACAGTAGTGAGCAAGTCCTTTGTCAAATACGGTATTTTTTGTTTTTTGAATAATCAATTAATTGAGGAGTTATTTAATTATTAGCGTTTAATTAAGTACTTATTTAATTAATTAAATTTCATTTATCTTCTGACCATTATTAACTCAGGCACCTTTTGAGTTAGGAAGCTGATATTTGGACATGCCAATGACCAGGTGATTTGGCTGCAAAGGATATTTTTGATTTATTAATTAATCAATTAATCGATTAATTATTTAATTATTCGATTAATGACAAAAAAAATTTTTTTTTTTTAAGTTACAGATTCTGATGAAATAGTGGTAGTTTATGTGTTCTCTGACCAAATTGATTAATAATTTAATTTTTTTATGATTATTATTTATTTATTTTCATTATTAATCATTTATTTATTTTCTTTCTCATTTGGCCAATATCTCAGGCACCTTTTGAGCTGGGAAGCTAATATTTGGACATGAGTGACCAAGTGATGTGGCTATCAAGGATATTTTTGATTTATTGATTAATCATTTCATCTATTAAGTATTTATTGATTAATCGATTAATTATTTATTGAGTAATCAATTAATTATTTAATTTTTTATAAATGACTTATTTAATTAAATTTCTAAAAGATACATCTTCGGATGAAGCACTACTGGTTTAGTTATGCGATTAGCCAATTGATTATGAAAATATTTTGTGATAATCTTTTATTGATTTTAATTATACAATTAATCAATCAATTAGTGTACACCTCTCCCTCCCAATGCAGCCTCAATGAGCTGCACTGCGGTATTGCCGGGCGCCGGAGGCGCCCCGGCAATGCCGCGCTGCAGCATATTTAATTATTTGGCATGGGGCGGTGTACTTTGAATGTATTTGTACTTGTTTGTTTTCTTTCTTGGTTGTCCGGACGATATCTCAGCCATCCTTTGAGCTAGGAAGCTGAAATTTCGGCACAGTCGTGAGCAAGTCCTTTGTCAAATACGGTATTTTTTGTTTTTTGAATAATCAATTAATTGAGGAGTTATTTAATTATTAGCGTTTAATTAAGTACTTATTTAATTAATTAAATTTCATTTCTCTTCTGACCATTATTAACTCAGGCACCTTTTGAGTTAGGAAGCTGATATTTGGACATGCCAATGACCAGGTGATTTGGCTGCAAAGGATATTTTTGATTTATTAATTAATCAATTAATCGATTAATTATTTAATTATTCGATTAATGACCCAAAAAATTTTTTTTTTTAAGTTACAGATTCTGATGAAATAGTGGTAGTTTATGTGTTCTCTGACCAAATTGATTACCAATTTAATTTTTTTATGATTATTATTTATTTATTTTCATTATTAATCATTTATTTATTTTCTTTCTCATTTGGCCAATATCTCAGGCACCTTTTGAGCTGGGAAGCTAATATTTGGACATAAGTGACCAAGTGATGTGGCTATCAAGGATATTTTTGATTTATTGATTAATCATTTCATCTATTAATTATTTATTGATTAATCGATTAATTATTTATTGAGTAATCAATTAATTATTTAATTTTTTATAAATGACTTATTTAATTAAATTTCTAAAAGATACATCTTCGGATGAAGCACTAGTGGTTTAGTTATGCGATTAGCCAATTGATTATGAAAATATTTTGTGATAATCTTTTATTGATTTTAATTATACAATTAATCAATCAATTAGTGTACACCTCTCCCTCCCAATGCAGCCTCAATGAGCTGCACTGCGGTATTGCCGGGCGCCGGAGGCGCCCCGGCAATGCCGCGCTGCAGCATATTTAATTATTTGGCATGGGGCGGTGTACTTTGAATGTATGTGTACTTGTTGTACACCGCTCCTTTCCTATGCCATCTCCAGGCATTGCAAATCGTCATTGCTGGGCACCGAAGGGGGCTCGGCAGTGACGCACGCTGAAAGAGAGTACTCAGTTTTCACTCTGGTTTCTTGTTGTACACCGCTCCTTTCCTATGCCATCTCCAGGCATTGCAAATCGTCATTGCCGGGCACCAAAGGGGGCTCGGCAGTGACGCACGCTGAAAGAGAGTACTCAGTTTTCACTCTGGTTGTTTGTTTGTTTTCTTTCTTGGTTGTCCGGACGATATCTCAGCCATCCTTTGAGCTAGGAAGCTGAAATTTCGGCACAGTAGTGAGCAAGTCCTTTGTCAAATACGGTATTTTTTGTTTTTTGAATAATCAATTAATTGAGGAGTTATTTAATTATTAGCGTTTAATTAAGTACTTATTTAATTAATTAAATTTCATTTATCTTCTGACCATTATTAACTCAGGCACCTTTTGAGTTAGGAAGCTGATATTTGGACATGCCAATGACCAGGTGATTTGGCTGCAAAGGATATTTTTGATTTATTAATTAATCAATTAATCGATTAATTATTTAATTATTCGATTAATGACAAAAAAAATTTTTTTTTTTAAGTTACAGATTCTGATGAAATAGTGGTAGTTTATGTGTTCTCTGACCAAATTGATTAATAATTTAATTTTTTTATGATTATTATTTATTTATTTTCATTATTAATCATTTATTTATTTTCTTTCTCATTTGGCCAATATCTCAGGCACCTTTTGAGCTGGGAAGCTAATATTTGGACATGAGTGACCAAGTGATGTGGCTATCAAGGATATTTTTGATTTATTGATTAATCATTTCATCTATTAAGTATTTATTGATTAATCGATTAATTATTTATTGAGTAATCAATTAATTATTTAATTTTATATAAATGACTTATTTAATTAAATTTCTAAAAGATACATCTTCGGATGAAGCACTACTGGTTTAGTTATGCGATTAGCCAATTGATTATGAAAATATTTTGTGATAATCTTTTATTGATTTTAATTATACAATTAATCAATCAATTAGTGTACACCTCTCCCTCCCAATGCAGCCTCAATGAGCTGCACTGTGGTATTGCCGGGCGCCGGAGGCGCCCCGGCAATGCCGCGCTGCAGCATATTTAATTATTTGGCATGGGGCGGTGTACTTTGAATGTATGTGTACTTGTTTGTTTTCTTGTTTGTTGTACACCGCTCCTTTCCTATGCCATCTCCAGGCATTGCAAATCGTCATTGCCGGGCACCAAAGGGGGCTCGGCAGTGACGCACGCTGAAAGAGAGTACTCAGTTTTCACTCTGGTTGTTTGTTGTACACCGCTCCTTTCCTATGCCACCTCCAGGCATTGCAAATCGTCATTGCCGGGCACCGAAGGGGGCTCGGCAGTGACGCACGCTGAAAGAGAGTACTCAGTTTTCACTCTGGTTTCTTGTTTGTTTTCTTGGTTGTCCGGACGATATCTCAGCCATCCTTTGAGCTAGGAAGCTGAAATTTCGGCACAGTAGTGAGCAAGTCCTTTGTCAAATACGGTATTTTTTGTTTTTTGAATAATCAATTAATTGAGGAGTTATTTAATTATTAGCGTTTAATTAAGTACTTATTTAATTAATTAAATTTCATTTATCTTCTGACCATTATTAACTCAGGCACCTTTTGAGTTAGGAAGCTGATATTTGGACATGCCAATGACCAGGTGATTTGGCTGCAAAGGATATTTTTGATTTATTAATTAATCAATTAATCGATTAATTATTTAATTATTCGATTAATGACAAAAAAAATTTTTTTTTTTAAGTTACAGATTCTGATGAAATAGTGGTAGTTTATGTGTTCTCTGACCAAATTGATTAATAATTTAATTTTTTTATGATTATTATTTATTTATTTTCATTATTAATCATTTATTTATTTTCTTTCTCATTTGGCCAATATCTCAGGCACCTTTTGAGCTGGGAAGCTAATATTTGGACATGAGTGACCAAGTGATGTGGCTATCAAGGATATTTTTGATTTATTGATTAATCATTTCATCTATTAAGTATTTATTGATTAATCGATTAATTATTTATTGAGTAATCAATTAATTATTTAATTTTTTATAAATGACTTATTTAATTAAATTTCTAAAAGATACATCTTCGGATGAAGCACTGGTGGTTTAGTTATGCGATTAGCCAATTGATTATGAAAATATTTTGTGATAATCTTTTATTGATTTTAATTATACAATTAATCAATCAATTAGTGTACACCTCTCCCTCCCAATGCAGCCTCAATGAGCTGCACTGCGGTATTGCCGGGCGCCGGAGGCGCCCCGGCAATGCCGCGCTGCAGCATATTTAATTATTTGGCATGGGGCGGTGTACTTTGAATGTATGTGTACTTGTTTGTTGTACACCGCACCTTTCCTATGCCATCTCCAGGCATTGCAAATCGTCATTGCTGGGCACCGAAGGGGGCTCGGCAGTGACGCACGCTGAAAGAGAGTACTCAGTTTTCACTCTGGTTGTTTTCTTGTTTTCTTTCTTTCTTGGTTGTCCGGACGATATCTCAGCCATCCTTTGAGCTAGGAAGCTGAAATTTCGGCACAGTAGTGAGCAAGTCCTTTGTCAAATACGGTATTTTTTGTTTTTTGAATAATCAATTAATTGAGGAGTTATTTAATTATTAGCGTTTAATTAAGTACTTATTTAATTAATTAAATTTCATTTATCTTCTGACCATTATTAACTCAGGCACCTTTTGAGTTAGGAAGCTGATATTTGGACATGCCAATGACCAGGTGATTTGGCTGCAAAGGATATTTTTGATTTATTAATTAATCAATTAATCGATTAATTATTTAATTATTCGATTAATGACAAAAAAATTTTTTTTTTTTAAGTTACAGATTCTGATGAAATAGTGGTAGTTTATGTGTTCTCTGACCAAATTGATTAATAATTTAATTTTTTTATGATTATTATTTATTTATTTTCATTATTAATCATTTATTTATTTTCTTTCTCATTTGGCCAATATCTCAGGCACCTTTTGAGCTGGGAAGCTAATATTTGGACATGAGTGACCAAGTGATGTGGCTATCAAGGATATTTTTGATTTATTGATTAATCATTTCATCTATTAAGTATTTATTGATTAATCGATTAATTATTTATTGAGTAATCAATTAATTATTTAATTTTTTATAAATGACTTATTTAATTAAATTTCTAAAAGATACATCTTCGGATGAAGCACTACTGGTTTAGTTATGCGATTAGCCAATTGATTATGAAAATATTTTGTGATAATCTTTTATTGATTTTAATTATACAATTAATCAATCAATTAGTGTACACCTCTCCCTCCCAATGCAGCCTCAATGAGCTGCACTGCGGTATTGCCGGGCGCCGGAGGCGCCCCGGCAATGCCGCGCTGCAGCATATTTAATTATTTGGCATGGGGCGGTGTACTTTGAATGTATGTGTACTTGTTTTCTTTCTTGGTTGTCCGGGCGATATCTCAGCCATCCTTTGAGCTAGGAAGCTGAAATTTCGGCACAGTAGTGAGCAAGTCCTTTGTCAAATACGGTATTTTTTGTTTTTTGAATAATCAATTAATTGAGGAGTTATTTAATTATTAGCGTTTAATTAAGTACTTATTTAATTAATTAAATTTCATTTCTCTTCTGACCATTATTAACTCAGGCACCTTTTGAGTTAGGAAGCTGATATTTGGACATGCCAATGACCAGGTGATTTGGCTGCAAAGGATATTTTTGATTTATTAATTAATCAATTAATCGATTAATTATTTAATTATTCGATTAATGACAAAAAAAAAATTTTTTTTAAAGTTACAGATTCTGATGAAATAGTGGTAGTTTATGTGTTCTCTGACCAAATTGATTAATAATTTAATTTTTTTATGATTATTATTTATTTATTTTCATTATTAATCATTTATTTATTTTCTTTCTCATTTGGCCAATATCTCAGGCACCTTTTGAGCTGGAAAGCTAATATTTGGACATGAGTGACCAAGTGATGTGGCTATCAAGGATATTTTTGATTTATTGATTAATCATTTCATCTATTAATTATTTATTGATTAATCGATTAATTATTTATTGAGTAATCAATTAATTATTTAATTTTTTATAAATGACTTATTTAATTAAATTTCTAAAAGATACATCTTCGGATGAAGCACTAGTGGTTTAGTTATGCGATTAGCCAATTGATTATGAAAATATTTTGTGATAATCTTTTATTGATTTTAATTATACAATTAATCAATCAATTAGTGTACACCCCTCCCTCCCAATGCAGCCTTAATGAGCTGCACTGCGGTATTGCCGGGCGCCAGAGGCGCCCCGGCAATGCCGCGCTGCAGCATATTTAATTATTTGGCATGGGGCGGTGTACTTTGAATGTATGTGTACTTGTTGTACACCGCTCCTTTCCTATGCCATCTCCAGGCATTGCAAATCGTCATTGCCGGGCACCAAAGGGGGCTCGGCAGTGACGCACGCTGAAAGAGAGTACTCAGTTTTCACTCTGGTTTCTTGTTTGTTTTCTTGTTTGTTTTCTTGCTTGTTTGTTTTCTTTCTTGGTTGTCCGGACGATATCTCAGCCATCCTTTGAGCTAGGAAGCTGAAATTTCGGCACAGTAGTGAGCAAGTCCTTTGTCAAATACGGTATTTTTTGTTTTTTGAATAATCAATTAATTGAGGAGTTATTTAATTATTAGCGTTTAATTAAGTACTTATTTAATTAATTAAATTTCATTTCTCTTCTGACCATTATTAACTCAGGCACCTTTTGAGTTAGGAAGCTGATATTTGGACATGCCAATGACCAGGTGATTTGGCTGCAAAGGATATTTTTGATTTATTAATTAATCAATTAATCGATTAATTATTTAATTATTCAATTAATGACAAAAAATTTTTTTTTTTTAAAGTTACAGATTCTGATGAAATAGTGGTAGTTTATGTGTTCTCTGACCAAATTGATTAATAATTTAATTTTTTTATGATTATTATTTATTTATTTTCATTATTAATCATTTATTTATTTTCTTTCTCATTTGGCCAATATCTCAGGCACCTTTTGAGCTGGGAAGCTAATATTTGGACATGAGTGACCAAGTGATGTGGCTATCAAGGATATTTTTGATTTATTGATTAATCATTTCATCTATTAAGTATTTATTGATTAATCGATTAATTATTTATTGAGTAATCAATTAATTATTTAATTTTTTATAAATGACTTATTTAATTAAATTTCTAAAAGATACATCTTCGGATGAAGCACTAGTGGTTTAGTTATGCGATTAGCCAATTGATTATGAAAATATTTTGTGATAATCTTTTATTGATTTTAATTATACAATTAATCAATCAATTAGTGTACACCTTTCACTCCCAATGCAGCCTCAATGAGCTGCACTGCGGTATTGCCGGGCGCCGGAGGCGCCCCGGCAATGCCGCGCTGCAGCATATTCAATTATTTGGCATGGGGCGGTGTACTTTGAATGTATTTGTACTTGTTTGTTTTCTTTCTTGGTTGTCCGGACGATATCTCAGCCATCCTTTGAGCTAGGAAGCTGAAATTTCGGCACAGTAGTGAGCAAGTCCTTTGTCAAATACGGTATTTTTTGTTTTTTGAATAATCAATTAATTGAGGAGTTATTTAATTATTAGCGTTTAATTAAGTACTTATTTAATTAATTAAATTTCATTTATCTTCTGACCATTATTAACTCAGGCACCTTTTGAGTTAGGAAGCTGATATTTGGACATGCCAATGACCAGGTGATTTGGCTGCAAAGGATATTTTTGATTTATTAATTAATCAATTAATCGATTAATTATTTAATTATTCGATTAATGACAAAAAATTTTTTTTTTTTTAAGTTACAGATTCTGATGAAATAGTGGTAGTTTATGTGTTCTCTGACCAAATTGATTAATAATTTAATTTTTTTATGATTATTATTTATTTATTTTCATTATTAATCATTTATTTATTTTCTTTCTCATTTGGCCAATATCTCAGGCACCTTTTGAGCTGGGAAGCTAATATTTGGACATGAGTGACCAAGTGATGTGGCTATCAAGGATATTTTTGATTTATTGATTAATCAATTGACTTGTGTTAGTGTTGAAAAACCACTTTTCGCACTTGTGTTAGTGTTGAAAAACCACTTTTCGCACTAGTGTTGGTGCAGGAAACCACTTTTGCACTTGTATTAGTGTGGAAAAAACACTTTTTGCACTTGTGATAGTGTTGAAAAACCACTTTTCGCACTTGTGTTAGTGTTGAAAAACCACTTTTCGCACTTGTGTTGGTGCAGGAAACCACTTTTGCACTTATGTTGGTCCAGGAAACCACTTTTGCACTTGTATTAGTGTGGAAAAACCACTTTTCGCACTTGTGTTAATGTTGAAAAACCACTTTTCGCACTTGTATTAGTGTTGATAAACCACTTTTCGCACTTGTTTTTGTGCAGGAAACAACTTTTGCACTTGTATTAGTGTGGAAAAACCACCTTTCGCACTTGTGTTAGTGTTGAAAAACCACTTTTCGCACTTGTGTTAGTGTTGAAAAACCACTTTTCGCACTTGTGTTAGTGTTGAAAAACCACTTTTCGCACTTGTGTTGGTGCAGGAAACCACTTTTGCACTTGTATTAGTGTGGAAAAAACACTTTTTGCACTTGTGATAGTGTTGAAAAACCACTTTTCGCACTTGTGTTAGTGTTGAAAAACCACTTTTCACACTTGTGTTTGTGTTGAAAAACCACTTTTCGCACTTGTGTTGGTGCAGGAAACCACTTTTGCACTTGTATTAGTGTGGAAAAAACATTTTTCGCACTTGTGTTAGTGTTGAAAAACCACTTTTCGCACTTGTGTTAGTGTTGAAAAACTACTTTTCGCACTTGTGTTGGTGCAGGAAACCACTTTTGCACTTGTATTAGTGTGGAAAAACACTTTTTGCACTTGTGATAGTGTTGAAAAACCACTTTTCGCACTTGTGTTTGTGTTGAAAAACCACCTTTCGCACTTGTGTTGGTGCAGGAAACCACTTTTGCACTTGTATTAGTGTGGAAAAACCACTTTTCGCACTTGTGTTAGTGTTGAAAAACCACTTTTCGCACATGTGTTAGTGTTGAAAAACCACTTTTCGCACTTGTGTTGTTGCAGGAAACCACTTTTGCACTTGTATTAGTGTGGAAAAAACACTTTTTGCACTTGTGATAGTGTTGAAAAACCACTTTTCGCACTTGTGTTAGTGTTGAAAAACCACTTTTCGCACTTGTGTTAGTGTTGAAAAACCACTTTTCGCACTTGTGTTGGTGCAGGAAACCACTTTTGCACTTGTATTAGTGTGGAAAAAACACTTTTTGCACTTGTGATAGTGTTGAAAAACCACTTTTCGCACTTGTGTTAGTGTTGAAAAACCACTTTTCGCACTTGTGTTGGTGCAGGAAACCACTTTTGCACTTGTATTAGTGTGGAAAAACCACTTTTCGTACTTGTGTAGTGTTGAAAAACCACTTTTCGCACTTGTGTTAGTGTTGAAAAACCACATTTCGCACTTGTGTTAGTGTTGAAAAACCACTTTTCGCACTTGTGTTGGTGCAGGAAACCACTTTTGCACTTGTATTAGTGTGGAAAAAACACTTTTCGCACTTGTGTTAGTGTTGAAAAACCACTTTTCGCACTTGTGTTAGTGTTGAAAAACCACTTTTCGCACTTGTGTTTGTGCAGGAAACCAATTTTGCACTTGTATTGGTGTGGAAAAAACACTTTTTGCACTTGTGATAGTGTTGAAAAACCACTTTTCGCACTTGTGTTAGTGTTGAAAAACCACTTTTCGCACTTGTGTTAGTGTTGAAAAACCACTTTTCGCACTTGTGTTGGTGCAGGAAACCACTTTTGCACTTGTATTAGTGTGGAAAAAACACTTTTTGCACTTGTGATAGTGTTGAAAAACCACTTTTCGCACTTGTGTTAGTGTTGAAAAACCACTTTTCGCACTTGTGTTGGTGCAGGAAACCACTTTTGCACTTGTATTAGTGTGGAAAAACCACTTTTCGTACTTGTGTTAGTGTTGAAAAACAACTTTTCGCACTTGTGTTAGTGTTGAAAAACCACATTTCGCACTTGTGTTAGTGTTGAAAAACCACTTTTCGCACTTGTGTTGGTGCAGGAAACCACTTTTGCACTTGTATTAGTGTGGAAAAAACACTTTTCGCACTTGTGTTAGTGTTGAAAAACCACTTTTCGCACTTGTGTTAGTGTTGAAAAACCACTTTTCGCACTTGTGTTGGTGCAGGAAACCACTTTTGCACTCGTATTAGTGTGGAAAAAACACTTTTTGCACTTGTGATAGTGTTGAAAAACCACTTTTCGCATTTGTGTTAGTGTTGAAAACTACTTTTCGCACTTGTGTTGGTGCAGGAAACCACTTTTGCACTTGTATTAGCGTGGAAAAACCACTTTTCGCACTTGTGTTAGTGTTGAAAAACCACTTTTCGCTCTTGTGTTAGTGTTGAAAAACCACTTTTCACAATTGTGTTTGTGTTGAAAAACCACTTTTCGCACTTGTGTTGGTGCAGGAAACCACTTTTGCACTTGTATTAGTGTGGAAAAAACACTTTTCGCACTTGTGTTAGTGTTGAAAAACCACTTTTCGCACTTGTGTTAGTGTTGAAAAACTACTTTTCGCACTTGTGTTGGTGCAGGAAACCACTTTTGCACTTGTATTAGTGTGGAAAAACACTTTTTGCACTTGTGATAGTGTTGAAAAACCACTTTTCGCACTTGTGTTTGTGTTGAAAAACCACTTTTCGCACTTGTGTTGGTGCAGGAAACCACTTTTGCACTTGTATTAGTGTGGAAAAACCACTTTTCGCACTTGTGTTAGTGTTGAAAAACCACTTTTCGCACATGTGTTAGTGTTGAAAAACCACTTTTCGCACTTGTGTTGTTGCAGGAAACCACTTTTGCACTTGTATTAGTGTGGAAAAAACACTTTTTGCACTTGTGATAGTGTTGAAAAACCACTTTTCGCACTTGTGTTAGTGTTGAAAAACCACTTTTCGCACTTGTGTTAGTGTTGAAAAACCACTTTTCGCACTAGTGTTGGTGCAGGAAACCACTTTTGCACTTGTATTAGTGTGGAAAAAACACTTTTCGCACTTGTGATAGTGTTGAAAAACCACTTTTCGCACTTGTGTTAGTGTTGAAAAACCACTTTTCGCACTTGTGTTGGTGCAGGAAACCACTTTTGCACTTGTATTAGTGTGGAAAAAACACTTTTTGCACTTGTGATAGTGTTGAAAAACCACTTTTCGCATTTGTGTTAGTGTTGAAAACTACTTTTCGCACTTGTGTTGGTGCAGGAAACCACTTTTGCACTTGTATTAGCGTGGAAAAACCACTTTTCGCACTTGTGTTAGTGTTGAAAAACCACTTTTCGCTCTTGTGTTAGTGTTGAAAAACCACTTTTCACACTTGTGTTTGTGTTGAAAAACCACTTTTCGCACTTGTGTTGGTGCAGGAAACCACTTTTGCACTTGTATTAGTGTGGAAAAAACACTTTTCGCACTTGTGTTAGTGTTGAAAAACCACTTTTCGCACTTGTGTTAGTGTTGAAAAACTACTTTTCGCACTTGTGTTGGTGCAGGAAACCACTTTTGCACTTGTATTAGTGTGGAAAAACACTTTTTGCACTTGTGATAGTGTTGAAAAACCACTTTTCGCACTTGTGTTTGTGTTGAAAAACCACTTTTCGCACTTGTGTTGGTGCAGGAAACCACTTTTGCACTTGTATTAGTGTGGAAAAACCACTTTTCGTACTTGTGTTAGTGTTGAAAAACAACTTTTCGCACTTATGTTAGTGTTGAAAAACCACATTTCGCACTTGTGTTAGTGTTGAAAAACCACTTTTCGCACTTGTGTTGGTGCAGGAAACCACTTTTGCACTTGTATTAGTGTGGAAAAAACACTTTTCGCACTTGTGTTAGTGTTGAAAAACCACTTTTCGCACTTGTGTTAGTGTTGAAAAACCACTTTTTGCACTTGTGTTGGTGCAGGAAACCACTTTTGCACTCGTATTAGTGTGGAAAAAACACTTTTTGCACTTGTGATAGTGTTGAAAAACCACTTTTCGCATTTGTGTTAGTGTTGAAAACTACTTTTCGCACTTGTGTTGGTGCAGGAAACCACTTTTGCACTTGTATTAGTGTGGAAAAACCACTTTTCGCACTTGTGTTAGTGTTGAAAAACCACTTTTCGCACTTGTGTTAGTTTAGTGTTGAAAAACCACTTTTCGCACTTGTGTTGGTGCAGGAAACCACTTTTGCACTTGTATTAGTGTGGAAAAACCCTTTTTGCACTTGTGATAGTGTTGAAAAACCACTTTTCGCACTTGTGTTAGTGTTGAAAAACCACTTTTCGCACTTGTGTTGGTGCAGGAAACCACTTTTGCACTTGTATTAGTGTGGAAAAACCACTTTTCGCACTTGTGTTAGTGTTGAAAAACCACTTTTCGCACTTGTTTTAGTGTTGAAAAACCACTCTTTGCACTTGCGTTAGTGTTGAAAAACCACATTTCGCACTTGTGTAGGTGCAGGAAACCACTTTTGCACTTGTATTAGTGTGGAAAAAACACTTTTCGCACTTGTGATAGTGTTGAAAAACCACTTTTCGCACTTGTGTTAGTGTTGAAAAACCACATTTCGCACTTGTGTAGGTGCAGGAAACCACTTTTGCACTTGTATTAGTGTGGAAAAAACACTTTTCGCACTTGTGTTAGTGTTGAAAAACCACTTTTCGCACTTGTGTTAGTGTTGAAAAACCACTTTTCGCACTTGTGTTGGTGCAGGAAACTACTTTTGCACTTGTATTAGTGTGGAAAAAACACTTTTTGCACTTGTGATAGTGTTGAAAAACGACTTTTCGCACTTGTGTTAGTGTTGAAAAACCACTTTTCGCACTTGTGTTTGTGCAGGAAACCACTTTTGCACTTGTATTAGTGAGGAAAAAACACTTTTCGCACTTGTGTTATTGTTGAAAAACCACTTTTCGCACTTGTGTTAGTGTTGAAAAACCACTTTTCGCACTTGTGTTGGTGCAGGAAACCACTTTTGCACTTGTATTAGTGTGGAAAAAACACTTTTTGCACTTGTTATAGTGTTGAAAAACCACTTTTCGCCCTTGTGTTAGTGTTGAAAAACCACTTTTCGCACTTATGTTGGTCCAGGAAACCACTTTTGCACTTGTATTAGTGTGGAAAAACCACTTTTCACATTTGTGTTAGTGTTGAAAAACCACTTTTCGCACTTGTGTTAGTGTTGATAAACCACTTTTCGCACTTGTGTTAGTGTTGAAAACCACTTTTCGCACTTGTGTTGGTGCAGGAAACCACTTTTGCACTTGTATTAGTGTGGAAAAACCACTTTTCGCACTTGTGTTAGTGTTGAAAAACCACTTTTCGCACTTGTGTTAGTGTTGAAAAACCACTTTTCGCACTTGTGTTGGTGCAGGAAACCACTTTTGCACTTGCATTAGTGTGGAAAAAACACTTTTTGCACTTGTGATAGTGTTGAAAAACCACTTTTCGCACTTGTGTTAGTGTTGAAAAACCACTTTTCGCACTTGTGTTGGTGCAGGAAACCACTTTTGCACTTGTATTAGCGTGGAAAAACCACTTTTCGCACTTGTGTTAGTGTTGAAAAACCACTTTTCGCTCTTGTGTTAGTGTTGAAAAACCACTTTTCACACTTGTGTTTGTGTTGAAAAACCACTTTTCGCACTTGTGTTGGTGCAGGAAACCACTTTTGCACTTGTATTAGTGTGGAAAAAACACTTTTCGCACTTGTGTTAGTGTTGAAAAACCACTTTTCGCACTTGTGTTAGTGTTGAAAAACTACTTTTCGCACTTGTGTTGGTGCAGGAAACCACTTTTGCACTTGTATTAGTGTGGAAAAACACTTTTTGCACTTGTGATAGTGTTGAAAAACCACTTTTTGCACTTGTGTTTGTGTTGAAAAACCACTTTTCGCACTTGTGTTGGTGCAGGAAACCACTTTTGCACTTGTATTAGTGTGGAAAAACCACTTTTCGCACTTGTGTTAGTGTTGAAAAACCACTTTTCGCACATGTGTTAGTGTTGAAAAACCACTTTTCGCACTTGTGTTGTTGCAGGAAACCACTTTTGCACTTGTATTAGTGTGGAAAAAACACTTTTTCCACTTGTGATAGTGTTGAAAAACCACTTTTCGCACTTGTGTTAGTGTTGAAAAACCACTTTTCGCACTTGTGTTGGTGCAGGAAACCACTTTTGCACTTGTATTAGTGTGGAAAAACCACTTTTCGTACTTGTGTAGTGTTGAAAAACCACTTTTCGCACTTGTGTTAGTGTTGAAAAACCACATTTCGCACTTGTGTTAGTGTTGAAAAACCACTTTTCGCACTTGTGTTGGTGCAGGAAACCACTTTTGCACTTGTATTAGTGTGGAAAAAACACTTTTCGCACTTGTGTTAGTGTTGAAAAACCACTTTTCGCACTTGTGTTAGTGTTGAAAAACCACTTTTCGCACTTGTGTTTGTGCAGGAAACCAATTTTGCACTTGTATTGGTGTGGAAAAAACACTTTTTGCACTTGTGATAGTGTTGAAAAACCACTTTTCGCACTTGTGTTAGTGTTGAAAAACCACTTTTCGCACTTGTGTTAGTGTTGAAAAACCACTTTTCGCACTTGTGTTGGTGCAGGAAACCACTTTTGCACTTGTATTAGTGTGGAAAAAACACTTTTTGCACTTGTGATAGTGTTGAAAAACCACTTTTCGCACTTGTGTTAGTGTTGAAAAACCACTTTTCGCACTTGTGTTGGTGCAGGAAACCACTTTTGCACTTGTATTAGTGTGGAAAAACCACTTTTCGTACTTGTGTTAGTGTTGAAAAACAACTTTTCGCACTTGTGTTAGTGTTGAAAAACCACATTTCGCACTTGTGTTAGTGTTGAAAAACCACTTTTCGCACTTGTGTTGGTGCAGGAAACCACTTTTGCACTTGTATTAGTGTGGAAAAAACACTTTTCGCACTTGTGTTAGTGTTGAAAAACCACTTTTCGCACTTGTGTTAGTGTTGAAAAACCACTTTTCGCACTTGTGTTGGTGCAGGAAACCACTTTTGCACTTGTATTAGTGTGGAAAAAACACTTTTTGCACTTGTGATAGTGTTGAAAAACCACTTTTCGCATTTGTGTTAGTGTTGAAAACTACTTTTCGCACTTGTGTTGGTGCAGGAAACCACTTTTGCACTTGTATTAGCGTGGAAAAACCACTTTTCGCACTTGTGTTAGTGTTGAAAAACCACTTTTCGCTCTTGTGTTAGTGTTGAAAAACCACTTTTCACACTTGTGTTTGTGTTGAAAAACCACTTTTCGCACTTGTGTTGGTGCAGGAAACCACTTTTGCACTTGTATTAGTGTGGAAAAAACACTTTTCGCACTTGTGTTAGTGTTGAAAAACCACTTTTCGCACTTGTTTTAGTGTTGAAAAACTACTTTTCGCACTTGTGTTGGTGCAGGAAACCACTTTTGCACTTGTATTAGTGTGGAAAAACACTTTTTGCACTTGTGATAGTGTTGAAAAACCACTTTTCGCACTTGTGTTTGTGTTGAAAAACCACTTTTCGCACTTGTGTTGGTGCAGGAAACCACTTTTGCACTTGTATTAGTGTGGAAAAACCACTTTTCGTACTTGTGTTAGTGTTGAAAAACAACTTTTCGCACTTATGTTAGTGTTGAAAAACCACATTTCGCACTTGTGTTAGTGTTGAAAAACCACTTTTCGCACTTGTGTTGGTGCAGGAAACCACTTTTGCACTTGTATTAGTGTGGAAAAAACACTTTTCGCACTTGTGTTAGTGTTGAAAAACCACTTTTCGCACTTGTGTTAGTGTTGAAAAACCACTTTTTGCACTTGTGTTGGTGCAGGAAACCACTTTTGCACTCGTATTAGTGTGGAAAAAACACTTTTTGCACTTGTGATAGTGTTGAAAAACCACTTTTCGCATTTGTGTTAGTGTTGAAAACTACTTTTCGCACTTGTGTTGGTGCAGGAAACCACTTTTGCACTTGTATTAGTGTGGAAAAACCACTTTTCGCACTTGTGTTAGTGTTGAAAAACCACTTTTCGCACTTGTGTTAGTTTAGTGTTGAAAAACCACTTTTCGCACTTGTGTTGGTGCAGGAAACCACTTTTGCACTTGTATTAGTGTGGAAAAACCCTTTTTGCACTTGTGATAGTGTTGAAAAACCACTTTTCGCACTTGTGTTAGTGTTGAAAAACCACTTTTCGCACTTGTGTTGGTGCAGGAAACCACTTTGGCACTTGTATTAGTGTGGAAAAACCACTTTTCGCACTTGTGTTAGTGTTGAAAAACCACTTTTCGCACTTGTTTTAGTGTTGAAAAACCACTCTTTGCACTTGCGTTAGTGTTGAAAAACCACATTTCGCACTTGTGTAGGTGCAGGAAACCACTTTTGCACTTGTATTAGTGTGGAAAAAACACTTTTCGCACTTGTGATAGTGTTGAAAAACCACTTTTCGCACTTGTGTTAGTGTTGAAAAACCACATTTCGCACTTGTGTAGGTGCAGGAAACCACTTTTGCACTTGTATTAGTGTGGAAAAAACACTTTTCGCACTTGTGTTAGTGTTGAAAAACCACTTTTCGCACTTGTGTTAGTGTTGAAAAACCACTTTTCGCACTTGTGTTGGTGCAGGAAACTACTTTTGCACTTGTATTAGTGTGGAAAAAACACTTTTTGCACTTGTGATAGTGTTGAAAAACGACTTTTCGCACTTGTGTTAGTGTTGAAAAACCACTTTTCGCACTTGTGTTTGTGCAGGAAACCACTTTTGCACTTGTATTAGTGAGGAAAAAACACTTTTCGCACTTGTGTTATTGTTGAAAAACCACTTTTCGCACTTGTGTTAGTGTTGAAAAACCACTTTTCGCACTTGTGTTGGTGCAGGAAACCACTTTTGCACTTGTATTAGTGTGGAAAAAACACTTTTTGCACTTGTTATAGTGTTGAAAAACCACTTTTCGCCCTTGTGTTAGTGTTGAAAAACCACTTTTCGCACTTATGTTGGTCCAGGAAACCACTTTTGCACTTGTATTAGTGTGGAAAAACCACTTTTCACATTTGTGTTAGTGTTGAAAAACCACTTTTCGCACTTGTGTTAGTGTTGATAAACCACTTTTCGCACTTGTGTTAGTGTTGAAAACCACTTTTCGCACTTGTGTTGGTGCAGGAAACCACTTTTGCACTTGTATTAGTGTGGAAAAACCACTTTTCGCACTTGTGTTAGTGTTGAAAAACCACTTTTCGCACTTGTGTTAGTGTTGAAAAACCACTTTTCGCACTTGTGTTGGTGCAGGAAACCACTTTTGCACTTGCATTAGTGTGGAAAAAACACTTTTTGCACTTGTGATAGTGTTGAAAAACCACTTTTCGCACTTGTGTTAGTGTTGAAAAACCACTTTTCGCACTTGTGTTGGTGCAGGAAACCACTTTTGCACTTGTATTAGCGTGGAAAAACCACTTTTCGCACTTGTGTTAGTGTTGAAAAACCACTTTTCGCTCTTGTGTTAGTGTTGAAAAACCACTTTTCACACTTGTGTTTGTGTTGAAAAACCACTTTTCGCACTTGTGTTGGTGCAGGAAACCACTTTTGCACTTGTATTAGTGTGGAAAAAACACTTTTCGCACTTGTGTTAGTGTTGAAAAACCACTTTTCGCACTTGTGTTAGTGTTGAAAAACTACTTTTCGCACTTGTGTTGGTGCAGGAAACCACTTTTGCACTTGTATTAGTGTGGAAAAACACTTTTTGCACTTGTGATAGTGTTGAAAAACCACTTTTTGCACTTGTGTTTGTGTTGAAAAACCACTTTTCGCACTTGTGTTGGTGCAGGAAACCACTTTTGCACTTGTATTAGTGTGGAAAAACCACTTTTCGCACTTGTGTTAGTGTTGAAAAACCACTTTTCGCACATGTGTTAGTGTTGAAAAACCACTTTTCGCACTTGTGTTGTTGCAGGAAACCACTTTTGCACTTGTATTAGTGTGGAAAAAACACTTTTTGCACTTGTGATAGTGTTGAAAAACCACTTTTCGCACTTGTGTTAGTGTTGAAAAACCACTTTTCGCACTTGTGTTAGTGTTGAAAAACCACTTTTCGCACTTGTGTTGGTGCAGGAAACCACTTTTGCACTTGTATTAGTGTGGAAAAAACACTTTTTCCACTTGTGATAGTGTTGAAAAACCACTTTTCGCACTTGTGTTAGTGTTGAAAAACCACTTTTCGCACTTGTGTTGGTGCAGGAAACCACTTTTGCACTTGTATTAGTGTGGAAAAACCACTTTTCGTACTTGTGTAGTGTTGAAAAACCACTTTTCGCACTTGTGTTAGTGTTGAAAAACCACATTTCGCACTTGTGTTAGTGTTGAAAAACCACTTTTCGCACTTGTGTTGGTGCAGGAAACCACTTTTGCACTTGTATTAGTGTGGAAAAAACACTTTTCGCACTTGTGTTAGTGTTGAAAAACCACTTTTCGCACTTGTGTTAGTGTTGAAAAACCACTTTTCGCACTTGTGTTTGTGCAGGAAACCAATTTTGCACTTGTATTGGTGTGGAAAAAACACTTTTTGCACTTGTGATAGTGTTGAAAAACCACTTTTCGCACTTGTGTTAGTGTTGAAAAACCACTTTTCGCACTTGTGTTAGTGTTGAAAAACCACTTTTCGCACTTGTGTTGGTGCAGGAAACCACTTTTGCACTTGTATTAGTGTGGAAAAAACACTTTTTGCACTTGTGATAGTGTTGAAAAACCACTTTTCGCACTTGTGTTAGTGTTGAAAAACCACTTTTCGCACTTGTGTTGGTGCAGGAAACCACTTTTGCACTTGTATTAGTGTGGAAAAACCACTTTTCGTACTTGTGTTAGTGTTGAAAAACAACTTTTCGCACTTGTGTTAGTGTTGAAAAACCACATTTCGCACTTGTGTTAGTGTTGAAAAACCACTTTTCGCACTTGTGTTGGTGCAGGAAACCACTTTTGCACTTGTATTAGTGTGGAAAAAACACTTTTCGCACTTGTGTTAGTGTTGAAAAACCACTTTTCGCACTTGTGTTAGTGTTGAAAAACCACTTTTCGCACTTGTGTTGGTGCAGGAAACCACTTTTGCACTTGTATTAGTGTGGAAAAAACACTTTTTGCACTTGTGATAGTGTTGAAAAACCACTTTTCGCATTTGTGTTAGTGTTGAAAACTACTTTTCGCACTTGTGTTGGTGCAGGAAACCACTTTTGCACTTGTATTAGCGTGGAAAAACCACTTTTCGCACTTGTGTTAGTGTTGAAAAACCACTTTTCGCTCTTGTGTTAGTGTTGAAAAACCACTTTTCACACTTGTGTTTGTGTTGAAAAACCACTTTTCGCACTTGTGTTGGTGCAGGAAACCACTTTTGCACTTGTATTAGTGTGGAAAAAACACTTTTCGCACTTGTGTTAGTGTTGAAAAACCACTTTTCGCACTTGTGTTAGTGTTGAAAAACTACTTTTCGCACTTGTGTTGGTGCAGGAAACCACTTTTGCACTTGTATTAGTGTGGAAAAACACTTTTTGCACTTGTGATAGTGTTGAAAAACCACTTTTCGCACTTGTGTTTGTGTTGAAAAACCACTTTTCGCACTTGTGTTGGTGCAGGAAACCACTTTTGCACTTGTATTAGTGTGGAAAAACCACTTTTCGCACTTGTGTTAGTGTTGAAAAACCACTTTTCGCACTTGTGTTGTTGCAGGAAACCACTTTTGCACTTGTATTAGTGTGGAAAAAACACTTTTTGCACTTGTGATAGTGTTGAAAAACCACTTTTCGCACTTGTGTTAGTGTTGAAAAACCACTTTTCGCACTTGTGTTGGTGCAGGAAACCACTTTTGCACTTGTATTAGTGTGGAAAAACCACTTTTCGTACTTGTGTTAGTGTTGAAAAACCACTTTTCGCACTTGTGTTAATGTTGAAAAACCACATTTCGCACTTGTGTTAGTGTTGAAAAACCACTTTTCGCACTTGTGTTGGTGCAGGAAACCACTTTTGCACTTGTATTAGTGTGGAAAAAACACTTTTCGCACTTGTGTTAGTGTTGAAAAACCACTTTTCGCACTTGTGTTAGTGTTGAAAAACCACTTTTCGCACTTGTGTTTGTGCAGGAAACCAATTTTGCACTTGTATTGGTGTGGAAAAAACACTTTCTGCACTTGTGATAGTGTTGAAAAAACACTTTTCGCACTTGTGTTAGTGTTGAAAAACCACTTTTCGCACTTGTGTTAGTGTTGAAAAACCACTTTTCGCACTTGTGTTGGTGCAGGAAACCACTTTTGCACTTGTATTAGTGTGGAAAAAACACTTTTTGCACTTGTGATAGTGTTGAAAAACCACTTTTCGCACTTGTGTTAGTGTTGAAAAACCACTTTTCGCACTTGTGTTGGTGCAGGAAACCACTTTTGCACTTGTATTAGTGTGGAAAAACCAATTTTCGTACTTGTGTTAGTGTTGAAAAACAACTTTTCGCACTTGTGTTAGTGTTGAAAAACCACATTTCACACTTGTGTTAGTGTTGAAAAACCACTTTTCGCACTTGTGTTGGTGCAGGAAACCACTTTTGCACTTGTATTAGTGTGGAAAAAACACTTTTCGCACTTGTGTTAGTGTTGAAAAACCACTTTTCGCACTTGTGTTAGTGTTGAAAAACCACTTTTCGCACTTGTGTTGGTGCAGGAAACCACTTTTGCACTCGTATTAGTGTGGAAAAAACACTTTTTGCACTTGTGATAGTGTTGAAAAACCACTTTTCGCATTTGTGTTAGTGTTGAAAACTACTTTTCGCACTTGTGTTGGTGCAGGAAACCACTTTTGCACTTGTATTAGTGTGGAAAAACCACTTTTCGCACTTGTGTTAGTGTTGAAAAACCACTTTTCGCACTTGTGTTAGTGTTGAAAAACCACTTTTCGCACTTGTGTTGGTGCAGGAAACCACTTTTGCACTTGTATTAGTGTGGAAAAAACACTTTTTGCACTTGTGATAGTGTTGAAAAACCACTTTTCGCACTTGTGTTAGTGTTGAAAAACCACTTTTCGCACTTGTGTTGGTGCAGGAAACCACTTTTGCACTTGTATTAGTGTGGACAAACCACTTTTCGCACTTGTGTTAGTGTTGAAAAACCACTTTTCGCACTTGTTTTAGTGTTGAAAAACCACTCTTCGCACTTGCGTTAGTGTTGAAAAACCACATTTCGCACTTGTGTAGGTGCAGGAAACCACTTTTGCACTTGTATTAGTGTGGAAAAAACACTTTTCGCACTTGTGATAGTGTTGAAAAACCACTTTTCGCACTTGTGTTAGTGTTGAAAAACCACATTTCGCACTTGTGTAGGTGCAGGAAACCACTTTTGCACTTGTATTAGTGTGGAAAAAACACTTTTCGCACTTGTGTTAGTGCTGAAAAACCACTTTTCGCACTTGTGTTTGTGTTGAAAAACCACTTTTCGCACATGTGTTGGTGCAGGAAACCACTTTTGCACTTGTATTAGTGTGGAAAAAACACTTTTTGCACTTGTTATAGTGTTGAAAAACCACTTTTCGCCCTTGTGTTAGTGTTGAAAAACCACTTTTCGCACTTATGTTGGTCCAGGAAACCACTTTTGCACTTGTATTAGTGTGGAAAAAACACTTTTTGCACTTGTTATAGTGTTGAAAAACCACTTTTCGCCCTTGTGTTAGTGTTGAAAAACCACTTTTCGCACTTGTTTTAGTGTTGAAAAACCACTCTTCGCACTTGCGTTAGTGTTGAAAAACCACATTTCGCACTTGTGTAGGTGCAGGAAACCACTTTTGCACTTGTATTAGTGTGGAAAAAACACTTTTCGCACTTGTGATAGTGTTGAAAAACCACTTTTCGCACTTGTGTTAGTGTTGAAAAACCACTTTTCGCACTTGTGTAGGTGCAGGAAACCACTTTTGCACTTGTATTAGTGTGGAAAAAACACTTTTCGCACTTGTGTTAGTGTTGAAAAACCACTTTTCGCACTTGTGTTAGTGTTGAAAAACCACTTTTCGCACTTGTGTTGGTGCAGGAAACCACTTTTGCACTTGTATTAGTGTGGAAAAAACACTTTTTGCACTTGTTATAGTGTTGAAAAACCACTTTTCGCCCTTGTGTTAGTGTTGAAAAACCACTTTTCGCACTTATGTTGGTCCAGGAAACCACTTTTGCACTTGTATTAGTGTGGAAAAACCACTTTTCGCACTTGTGTTAGTGTTGATAAACCACTTTTCGCACTTGTGTTAGTGTTGAAAACCACTTTTCGCACTTGTGTTGGTGCAGGAAACCACTTTTGCACTTGTATTAGTGTGGAAAAACCACTTTTCGCACTTGTGTTAGTGTTGAAAAACCACTTTTCGCACTTGTGTTAGTGTTGAAAAACCACTTTTCGCACTTGTGTTGGTGCAGGAAACCACTTTTGCACTTGCATTAGTGTGGAAAAAACACTTTTTGCACTTGTGATAGTGTTGAAAAACCACTTTTCGCACTTGTGTTAGTGTTGAAAAACCACTTTTCGCACTTGTGTTGGTGCAGGAAACCACTTTTGCACTTGTATTAGTGTGGCAAAAACACTTTTTGCACTTGTGATAGTGTTGAAAAACCACTTTTCGCACCAGTGTTTGTGTTGAAAAACCACTTTTCGCACTTGTGTTGGTGCAGGAAACCACTTTTGCACTTGTATTAGCGTGGAAAAACCACTTTTCGCACTTGTGTTAGTGTTGAAAAACCACTTTTCGCTCTTGTGTTAGTGTTGAAAAACCACTTTTCACACTTGTGTTTGTGTTGAAAAACCACTTTTCGCACTTGTGTTGGTGCAGGAAACCACTTTTGCACTTGTATTAGTGTGGAAAAAACACTTTTCGCACTTGTGTTAGTGTTGAAAAACCACTTTTCGCACTTGTGTTAGTGTTGAAAAACTACTTTTCGCACTTGTGTTGGTGCAGGAAACCACTTTTGCACTTGTATTAGTGTGGAAAAACACTTTTTGCACTTGTGATAGTGTTGAAAAACCACTTTTCGCACTTGTGTTTGTGTTGAAAAACCACTTTTCGCACTTGTGTTGGTGCAGGAAACCACTTTTGCACTTGTATTAGTGTGGAAAAACCACTTTTCGCACTTGTGTTAGTGTTGAAAAACCACTTTTCGCACATGTGTTAGTGTTGAAAAACCACTTTTCGCACTTGTGTTGTTGCAGGAAACCACTTTTGCACTTGTATTAGTGTGGAAAAAACACTTTTTGCACTTGTGATAGTGTTGAAAAACCACTTTTCGCACTTGTGTTAGTGTTGAAAAACCACTTTTCGCACTTGTGTTAGTGTTGAAAAACCACTTTTCGCACTTGTGTTGGTGCAGGAAACCACTTTTGCACTTGTATTAGTGTGGAAAAAACACTTTTTGCACTTGTGATAGTGTTGAAAAACCACTTTTCGCACTTGTGTTAGTGTTGAAAAACCACTTTTCGCACTTGTGTTGGTGCAGGAAACCACTTTTGCACTTGTATTAGTGTGGAAAAACCACTTTTCGTACTTGTGTAGTGTTGAAAAACCACTTTTCGCACTTGTGTTAGTGTTGAAAAACCACATTTCGCACTTGTGTTAGTGTTGAAAAACCACTTTTCGCACTTGTGTTGGTGCAGGAAACCACTTTTGCACTTGTATTAGTGTGGAAAAAACACTTTTCGCACTTGTGTTAGTGTTGAAAAACCACTTTTCGCACTTGTGTTAGTGTTGAAAAACCACTTTTCGCACTTGTGTTTGTGCAGGAAACCAATTTTGCACTTGTATTGGTGTGGAAAAAACACTTTTTGCACTTGTGATAGTGTTGAAAAACCACTTTTCGCACTTGTGTTAGTGTTGAAAAACCACTTTTCGCACTTGTGTTAGTGTTGAAAAACCACTTTTCGCACTTGTGTTGGTGCAGGAAACCACTTTTGCACTTGTATTAGTGTGGAAAAAACACTTTTTGCACTTGTGATAGTGTTGAAAAACCACTTTTCGCACTTGTGTTAGTGTTGAAAAACCACTTTTCGCACTTGTGTTGGTGCAGGAAACCACTTTTGCACTTGTATTAGTGTGGAAAAACCACTTTTCGTACTTGTGTTAGTGTTGAAAAACAACTTTTCGCACTTGTGTTAGTGTTGAAAAACCACATTTCGCACTTGTGTTAGTGTTGAAAAACCACTTTTCGCACTTGTGTTGGTGCAGGAAACCACTTTTGCACTTGTATTAGTGTGGAAAAAACACTTTTCGCACTTGTGTTAGTGTTGAAAAACCACTTTTCGCACTTGTGTTAGTGTTGAAAAACCACTTTTCGCACTTGTGTTGGTGCAGGAAACCACTTTTGCACTTGTATTAGTGTGGAAAAAACACTTTTTGCACTTGTGATAGTGTTGAAAAACCACTTTTCGCATTTGTGTTAGTGTTGAAAACTACTTTTCGCACTTGTGTTGGTGCAGGAAACCACTTTTGCACTTGTATTAGCGTGGAAAAACCACTTTTCGCACTTGCGTTAGTGTTGAAAAACCACTTTTCGCTCTTGTGTTAGTGTTGAAAAACCACTTTTCACACTTGTGTTTGTGTTGAAAAACCACTTTTCGCACTTGTGTTGGTGCAGGAAACCACTTTTGCACTTGTATTAGTGTGGAAAAAACACTTTTCGCACTTGTGTTAGTGTTGAAAAACCACTTTTCGCACTTGTGTTAGTGTTGAAAAACTACTTTTCGCACTTGTGTTGGTGCAGGAAACCACTTTTGCACTTGTATTAGTGTGGAAAAACACTTTTTGCACTTGTGATAGTGTTGAAAAACCACTTTTCGCACTTGTGTTTGTGTTGAAAAACCACTTTTCGCACTTGTGTTGGTGCAGGAAACCACTTTTGCACTTGTATTAGTGTGGAAAAACCACTTTTCGCACTTGTGTTAGTGTTGAAAAACCACTTTTCGCACATGTGTTAGTGTTGAAAAACCACTTTTCGCACTTGTGTTGTTGCAGGAAACCACTTTTGCACTTGTATTAGTGTGGAAAAAACACTTTTTGCACTTGTGATAGTGTTGAAAAACCACTTTTCGCACTTGTGTTAGTGTTGAAAAACCACTTTTCGCACTTGTGTTAGTGTTGAAAAACCACTTTTCGCACTTGTGTTGGTGCAGGAAACCACTTTTGCACTTGTATTAGTGTGGAAAAAACACTTTTTGCACTTGTGATAGTGTTGAAAAACCACTTTTCGCACTTGTGTTTGTGTTGAAAAACCACATTTCGCACTTGTGTTAGTGTTGAAAAACCACTTTTCGCACTTGTGTTGGTGCAGGAAACCACTTTTGCACTTGTATTAGTGTGGAAAAAACACTTTTTGCACTTGTGATAGTGTTGAAAAACCACTTTTCGCATTTGTGTTAGTGTTGAAAACTACTTTTCGCACTTGTGTTGGTGCAGGAAACCACTTTTGCACTTGTATTAGCGTGGAAAAACCACTTTTCGCACTTGCGTTAGTGTTGAAAAACCACTTTTCGCTCTTGTGTTAGTGTTGAAAAACCACTTTTCACACTTGTGTTTGTGTTGAAAAACCACTTTTCGCACTTGTGTTGGTGCAGGAAACCACTTTTGCACTTGTATTAGTGTGGAAAAAACACTTTTCGCACTTGTGTTAGTGTTGAAAAACCACTTTTCGCACTTGTGTTAGTGTTGAAAAACTACTTTTCGCACTTGTGTTGGTGCAGGAAACCACTTTTGCACTTGTATTAGTGTGGAAAAACACTTTTTGCACTTGTGATAGTGTTGAAAAACCACTTTTCGCACTTGTGTTTGTGTTGAAAAACCACTTTTCGCACTTGTGTTGGTGCAGGAAACCACTTTTGCACTTGTATTAGTGTGGAAAAACCACTTTTCGCACTTGTGTTAGTGTTGAAAAACCACTTTTCGCACATGTGTTAGTGTTGAAAAACCACTTTTCGCACTTGTGTTGTTGCAGGAAACCACTTTTGCACTTGTATTAGCGTGGAAAAAACACTTTTTGCACTTGTGATAGTGTTGAAAAACCACTTTTCGCACTTGTGTTAGTGTTGAAAAACCACTTTTCGCACTTGTGTTAGTGTTGAAAAACCACTTTTCGCACTTGTGTTGGTGCAGGAAACCACTTTTGCACTTGTATTAGTGTGGAAAAACCACTTTTCGTACTTGTGTTAGTGTTGAAAAACCACTTTTCGCACTTGTGTTAATGTTGAAAAACCACATTTCGCACTTGTGTTAGTGTTGAAAAACCACTTTTCGCACTTGTGTTGGTGCAGGAAACCACTTTTGCACTTGTATTAGTGTGGAAAAAACACTTTTCGCACTTGTGTTAGTGTTGAAAAACCACTTTTCGCACTTGTGTTAGTGTTGAAAAACCACTTTTCGCACTTGTGTTTGTGCAGGAAACCAATTTTGCACTTGTATTGGTGTGGAAAAAACACTTTCTGCACTTGTGATAGTGTTGAAAAAACACTTTTCGCACTTGTGTTAGTGTTGAAAAACCACTTTTCGCACTTGTGTTAGTGTTGAAAAACCACTTTTCGCACTTGTGTTGGTGCAGGAAACCACTTTTGCACTTGTATTAGTGTGGAAAAAACACTTTTTGCACTTGTGATAGTGTTGAAAAACCACTTTTCGCACTTGTGTTAGTGTTGAAAAACCACTTTTCGCACTTGTGTTGGTGCAGGAAACCACTTTTGCACTTGTATTAGTGTGGAAAAACCAATTTTCGTACTTGTGTTAGTGTTGAAAAACAACTTTTCGCACTTGTGTTAGTGTTGAAAAACCACATTTCACACTTGTGTTAGTGTTGAAAAACCACTTTTCGCACTTGTGTTGGTGCAGGAAACCACTTTTGCACTTGTATTAGTGTGGAAAAAACACTTTTCGCACTTGTGTTAGTGTTGAAAAACCACTTTTCGCACTTGTGTTAGTGTTGAAAAACCACTTTTCGCACTTGTGTTGGTGCAGGAAACCACTTTTGCACTCGTATTAGTGTGGAAAAAACACTTTTTGCACTTGTGATAGTGTTGAAAAACCACTTTTCGCATTTGTGTTAGTGTTGAAAACTACTTTTCGCACTTGTGTTGGTGCAGGAAACCACTTTTGCACTTGTATTAGTGTGGAAAAACCACTTTTCGCACTTGTGTTAGTGTTGAAAAACCACTTTTCGCACTTGTGTTAGTGTTGAAAAACCACTTTTCGCACTTGTGTTGGTGCAGGAAACCACTTTTGCACTTGTATTAGTGTGGAAAAAACACTTTTTGCACTTGTGATAGTGTTGAAAAACCACTTTTCGCACTTGTGTTAGTGTTGAAAAACCACTTTTCGCACTTGTGTTGGTGCAGGAAACCACTTTTGCACTTGTATTAGTGTGGAAAAACCACTTTTCGCACTTGTGTTAGTGTTGAAAAACCACTTTTCGCCCTTGTTTTAGTGTTGAAAAACCACTCTTCGCACTTGCGTTAGTGTTGAAAAACCACATTTCGCACTTGTGTAGGTGCAGGAAACCACTTTTGCACTTGTATTAGTGTGGAAAAAACACTTTTCGCACTTGTGATAGTGTTGAAAAACCACTTTTCGCACTTGTGTTAGTGTTGAAAAACCACATTTCGCACTTGTGTAGGTGCAGGAAACCACTTTTGCACTTGTATTAGTGTGGAAAAAACACTTTTCGCACTTGTGTTAGTGCTGAAAAACCACTTTTCGCACTTGTGTTAGTGTTGAAAAACCACTTTTCGCACTTGTGTTGGTGCAGGAAACCACTTTTGCACTTGTATTAGTGTGGAAAAACCACTTTTCGCACTTGTGTTAGTGTTGAAAAACCACTTTTCGCACTTGTGTTAGTCTTGAAAAACCACTTTTCGCCCTTGTGTTGGTGCAGGAAACCACTTTTGCACTTGTATTAGTGTGGAAAAAACACTTTTTGCACTTGTTATAGTGTTGAAAAACCACTTTTAGCACTTGTGTTAGTGTTGAAAAACCACTTTTCGCACTTATGTTGGTCCAGGAAACCACTTTTGCACTTGTATTAGTGTGGAAAAACCACTTTTCGCACGTGTGTTAATGTTGAAAAACCACTTTTCGCACTTGTATTAGTGTTGATAAACCACTTTTCGCACTTGTTTTTGTGCAGGAAACAACTTTTGCACTTGTATTAGTGTGGAAAAACCACCTTTCGCACTTGTGTTAGTGTTGAAAAACCACTTTTCGCACTTGTGTTAGTGTTGAAAAACCACTTTTCGCACTTGTGTTAGTGTTGAAAAACCACTTTTCGCACTTGTGTTGGTGCAGGAAACCACTTTTGCACTTGTATTAGTGTGGAAAAAACACTTTTTGCACTTGTGATAGTGTTGAAAAACCACTTTTCGCACTTGTGTTAGTGTTGAAAAACCACTTTTCACACTTGTGTTTGTGTTGAAAAACCACTTTTCGCACTTGTGTTGGTGCAGGAAACCACTTTTGCACTTGTATTAGTGTGGAAAAAACATTTTTCGCACTTGTGTTAGTGTTGAAAAACCACTTTTCGCACTTGTGTTAGTGTTGAAAAACTACTTTTCGCACTTGTGTTGGTGCAGGAAACCACTTTTGCACTTGTATTAGTGTGGAAAAACACTTTTTGCACTTGTGATAGTGTTGAAAAACCACTTTTCGCACTTGTGTTTGTGTTGAAAAACCACTTTTCGCACTTGTGTTGGTGCAGGAAACCACTTTTGCACTTGTATTAGTGTGGAAAAACCACTTTTCGCACTTGTGTTAGTGTTGAAAAACCACTTTTCGCACATGTGTTAGTGTTGAAAAACCACTTTTCGCACTTGTGTTGTTGCAGGAAACCACTTTTGCACTTGTATTAGTGTGGAAAAACACTTTTTGCACTTGTGATAGTGTTGAAAAACCACTTTTCGCACTTGTGTTAGTGTTGAAAAACCACTTTTCGCACTTGTGTTAGTGTTGAAAAACCACTTTTCGCACTTGTGTTGGTGCAGGAAACCACTTTTGCACTTGTATTAGTGTGGAAAAAACACTTTTTGCACTTGTGATAGTGTTGAAAAACCACTTTTCGCACTTGTGTTAGTGTTGAAAAACCACTTTTCGCACTTGTGTTGGTGCAGGAAACCACTTTTGCACTTGTATTAGTGTGGAAAAACCACTTTTCGTACTTGTGTAGTGTTGAAAAACCACTTTTCGCACTTGTGTTAGTGTTGAAAAACCACATTTCGCACTTGTGTTAGTGTTGAAAAACCACTTTTCGCACTTGTGTTGGTGCAGGAAACCACTTTTGCACTTGTATTAGTGTGGAAAAAACACTTTTCGCACTTGTGTTAGTGTTGAAAAACCACTTTTCGCACTTGTGTTAGTGTTGAAAAACCACTTTTCGCACTTGTGTTTGTGCAGGAAACCAATTTTGCACTTGTATTGGTGTGGAAAAAACACTTTTTGCACTTGTGATAGTGTTGAAAAACCACTTTTCGCACTTGTGTTAGTGTTGAAAAACCACTTTTCGCACTTGTGTTAGTGTTGAAAAACCACTTTTCGCACTTGTGTTGGTGCAGGAAACCACTTTTGCACTTGTATTAGTGTGGAAAAAACACTTTTTGCACTTGTGATAGTGTTGAAAAACCACTTTTCGCACTTGTGTTAGTGTTGAAAAACCACTTTTCGCACTTGTGTTGGTGCAGGAAACCACTTTTGCACTTGTATTAGTGTGGAAAAACCACTTTTCGTACTTGTGTTAGTGTTGAAAAACAACTTTTCGCACTTGTGTTAGTGTTGAAAAACCACATTTCGCACTTGTGTTAGTGTTGAAAAACCACTTTTCGCACTTGTGTTGGTGCAGGAAACCACTTTTGCACTTGTATTAGTGTGGAAAAAACACTTTTCGCACTTGTGTTAGTGTTGAAAAACCACTTTTCGCACTTGTGTTAGTGTTGAAAAACCACTTTTCGCACTTGTGTTGGTGCAGGAAACCACTTTTGCACTCGTATTAGTGTGGAAAAAACACTTTTTGCACTTGTGATAGTGTTGAAAAACCACTTTTCGCATTTGTGTTAGTGTTGAAAACTACTTTTCGCACTTGTGTTGGTGCAGGAAACCACTTTTGCACTTGTATTAGCGTGGAAAAACCACTTTTCGCACTTGTGTTAGTGTTGAAAAACCACTTTTCGCTCTTGTGTTAGTGTTGAAAAACCACTTTTCACACTTGTGTTTGTGTTGAAAAACCACTTTTCGCACTTGTGTTGGTGCAGGAAACCACTTTTGCACTTGTATTAGTGTGGAAAAAACACTTTTCGCACTTGTGTTAGTGTTGAAAAACCACTTTTCGCACTTGTGTTAGTGTTGAAAAACTACTTTTCGCACTTGTGTTGGTGCAGGAAACCACTTTTGCACTTGTATTAGTGTGGAAAAACACTTTTTGCACTTGTGATAGTGTTGAAAAACCACTTTTCGCACTTGTGTTTGTGTTGAAAAACCACTTTTCGCACTTGTGTTGGTGCAGGAAACCACTTTTGCACTTGTATTAGTGTGGAAAAACCACTTTTCGCACTTGTGTTAGTGTTGAAAAACCACTTTTCGCACATGTGTTAGTGTTGAAAAACCACTTTTCGCACTTGTGTTGTTGCAGGAAACCACTTTTGCACTTGTATTAGTGTGGAAAAAACACTTTTTGCACTTGTGATAGTGTTGAAAAACCACTTTTCGCACTTGTGTTAGTGTTGAAAAACCACTTTTCGCACTTGTGTTAGTGTTGAAAAACCACTTTTCGCACTAGTGTTGGTGCAGGAAACCACTTTTGCACTTGTATTAGTGTGGAAAAAACACTTTTTGCACTTGTGATAGTGTTGAAAAACCACTTTTCGCACTTGTGTTAGTGTTGAAAAACCACTTTTCGCACTTGTGTTGGTGCAGGAAACCACTTTTGCACTTGTATTAGTGTGGAAAAACCACTTTTCGTACTTGTGTTAGTGTTGAAAAACCACTTTTCGCACTTGTGTTAGTGTTGAAAAACCACATTTCGCACTTGTGTTAGTGTTGAAAAACCACTTTTCGCACTTGTGTTGGTGCAGGAAACCACTTTTGCACTTGTATTAGTGTGGAAAAAACACTTTTCGCACTTGTGTTAGTGTTGAAAAACCACTTTTCGCACTTGTGTTAGTGTTGAAAAACCACTTTTCGCACTTGTGTTTGTGCAGGAAACCAATTTTGCACTTGTATTGGTGTGGAAAAAACACTTTCTGCACTTGTGATAGTGTTGAAAAAACACTTTTCGCACTTGTGTTAGTGTTGAAAAACCACTTTTCGCACTTGTGTTAGTGTTGAAAAACCACTTTTCGCACTTGTGTTGGTGCAGGAAACCACTTTTGCACTTGTATTAGTGTGGAAAAAACACTTTTTGCACTTGTGATAGTGTTGAAAAACCACTTTTCGCACTTGTGTTAGTGTTGAAAAACCACTTTTCGCACTTGTGTTGGTGCAGGAAACCACTTTTGCACTTGTATTAGTGTGGAAAAACCACTTTTCGTACTTGTGTTAGTGTTGAAAAACAACTTTTCGCACTTGTGTTAGTGTTGAAAAACCACATTTCGCACTTGTGTTAGTGTTGAAAAACCACTTTTCGCACTTGTGTTGGTGCAGGAAACCACTTTTGCACTTGTATTAGTGTGGAAAAAACACTTTTCGCACTTGTGTTAGTGTTGAAAAACCACTTTTCGCACTTGTGTTAGTGTTGAAAAACCACTTTTCGTACTTGTGTTGGTGCAGGAAACCACTTTTGCACTCGTATTAGTGTGGAAAAAACACTTTTTGCACTTGTGATAGTGTTGAAAAACCACTTTTCGCATTTGTGTTAGTGTTGAAAACTACTTTTCGCACTTGTGTTGGTGCAGGAAACCACTTTTGCACTTGTATTAGTGTGGAAAACCACTTTTCGCACTTGTGTTAGTGTTGAAAAACCACTTTTCGCACTTGTGTTAGTTTAGTGTTGAAAAACCACTTTTCGCACTTGTGTTGGTGCAGGAAACCACTTTTGCACTTATATTAGTGTGGAAAAACCCTTTTTGCACTTGTGATAGTGTTGAAAAACCACTTTTCGCACTTGTGTTAGTGTTGAAAAACCACTTTTCGCACTTGTGTTGGTGCAGGAAACCACTTTTGCACTTGTATTAGTGTGGAAAAACCACTTTTCGTACTTGTGTTAGTGTTGAAAAACAACTTTTCGCACTTGTGTTAGTGTTGAAAAACCACATTTCGCACTTGTGTTAGTGTTGAAAAACCACTTTTCGCACTTGTGTTGGTGCAGGAAACCACTTTTGCACTTGTATTAGTGTGGAAAAAACACTTTTCGCACTTGTGTTAGTGTTGAAAAACCACTTTTCGCACTTGTGTTAGTGTTGAAAAACCACTTTTCGTACTTGTGTTGGTGCAGGAAACCACTTTTGCACTCGTATTAGTGTGGAAAAAACACTTTTTGCACTTGTGATAGTGTTGAAAAACCACTTTTCGCATTTGTGTTAGTGTTGAAAACTACTTTTCGCACTTGTGTTGGTGCAGGAAACCACTTTTGCACTTGTATTAGTGTGGAAAACCACTTTTCGCACTTGTGTTAGTGTTGAAAAACCACTTTTCGCACTTGTGTTAGTTTAGTGTTGAAAAACCACTTTTCGCACTTGTGTTGGTGCAGGAAACCACTTTTGCACTTATATTAGTGTGGAAAAACCCTTTTTGCACTTGTGATAGTGTTGAAAAACCACTTTTCGCACTTGTGTTAGTGTTGAAAAACCACTTTTCGCACTTGTGTTGGTGCAGGAAACCACTTTTGCACTTGTATTAGTGTGGAAAAACCACTTTTCGCACTTGTGTTAGTGTTGAAAAACCACTTTTCGCACTTGTTTTAGTGTTGAAAAACCACTCTTCGCACTTGCGTTAGTGTTGAAAAACCACATTTCGCACTTGTGTAGGTGCAGGAAACCACTTTTGCACTTGTATTAGTGTGGAAAAAACACTTTTCGCACTTGTGATAGTGTTGAAAAACCACTTTTCGCACTTGTGTTAGTGTTGAAAAACCACATTTCGCACTTGTGTAGGCGCAGGAAACCACTTTTGCACTTGTATTAGTGTGGAAAAAACACTTTTCGCACTTGTGTTAGTGCTGAAAAACCACTTTTCGCACTTGTGTTAGTGTTGAAAAACCACTTTTCGCACTTGTGTTGGTGCAGGAAACCACTTTTGCACTTGTATTAGTGTGGAAAAACCACTTTTCGCACTTGTGTTAGTGTTGAAAAACCACTTTTCGCACTTGTGTTAGTCTTGAAAAACCACTTTTCGCTCTTGTGTTGGTGCAGGAAACCACTTTTGCACTTGTATTAGTGTGGAAAAAACACTTTTTGCACTTGTTATAGTGTTGAAAAACCAATTTTCGCACTTGTGTTAGTGTTGAAAAACCACTTTTCGCACTTATGTTGGTCCAGGAAACCACTTTTGCACTTGTATTAGTGTGGAAAAACCACTTTTCGCACTTGTGTTAATGTTGAAAAACCACTTTTCGCACTTGTATTAGTGTTGATAAACCACTTTTCGCACTTGTTTTTGTGCAGGAAACAACTTTTGCACTTGTATTAGTGTGGAAAAACCACCTTTCGCACTTGTGTTAGTGTTGAAAAACCACTTTTCGCACTTGTGTTAGTGTTGAAAAACCACTTTTCGCACTTGTGTTAGTGTTGAAAAACCACTTTTCGCACTTGTGTTGGTGCAGGAAACCACTTTTGCACTTGTATTAGTGTGGAAAAAACACTTTTTGCACTTGTGATAGTGTTGAAAAACCACTTTTCGCACTTGTGTTAGTGTTGAAAAACCACTTTTCGCACTTGTGTTGGTGCAGGAAACCACTTTTGCACTTGTATTAGTGTGGAAAAAACCACTTTTCGCAGTTGTGTTAGTGTTGAAAAACCACTTTTCGCACTTGTGTTAGTGTTGAAAAACCACTTTTCGCACTTGTGTTAGTGTTGAAAAACCACTTTTCGCACTTGTGTTAGTGTTGAAAAAACACTTTTCGCACTTGTGTTGGTGCAGGAAACCACTTTTGCACTTGTATTAGTGTGGAAAAAACACTTTTCGCACTTGTGTTAGTGTTGAAAGACCACTTTTCGCACTTGCGTTAGTGTTGAAAAACCACTTTTCGCACTTGTGTTGGTGCAGGAAACCACTTTTGCACTTGTATTCGTGGTGAAAAACCACTTTTCGCACTTGTGTTAGTGTTGAAAAACCACTTTTTGCACTTGTATTAGTGTTGATAAACCACTTTTCGCACTTGTGTTAGTGCTGAAAACCCACTTTTCACACTTGTGTTAGTGTTGAAAAAACACTTTTCGCACTTGTGTTAGTGTTGAAAAACCACATTTCGCACTTGTGTAGGTGCAGGAAACCACTTTTGCACTTGTATTAGTGTGGAAAAACCACTTTTCGCACTTGTGTTAGTGTTGAAAAAACACTTTTCGCACTTGTGTTAGTGTTGAAAAACCACTTTTCGCACTTGTGTTGGTGCAGGAAACCACTTTTGCACTTGTATTAGTGTGGAAAAAACACTTTTTGCACTTGTGATAGTGTTGAAAAACCACTTTTCGCACTTGTGTTAGTGTTGAAAACTACTTTTCGCACTTGTGTTGGTGCAGGAAACCACTTTTGCACTTGTATTAGTGTGGAAAAACCACTTTTCGCACTTGTGTTAGTGTTGAAAAACCACTTTTCGCACTTGTGTTAGTCTTGAAAAAACACTTTTTGCACTTGTGATAGTGTTGAAAAACCACTTTTCGCACTTATGTTAGTGTTGAAAACTACTTTTCGGACTTGTGTTGGTGCAGGAAACCACTTTTGCACTTGTATTAGTGTGGAAAAACCACTTTTCGCACTTGTTTAGTGTTCAAAAACCACTTTTCGCACTTGTGTTAGAGTTGAAAAACCACTTTTCGCACTTGTGTTGGTGCAGGAAACCACTTTTGCACTTGTATTAGTATGGAAAAAACACTTTTTGCACTTGTGATAGTGTTGAAAAACCACTTTTCGCACTTGTGTTAGTGTTGAAAAACCACTTTTCGCACTTGTGTTGGTGCAGGAAACCACTTTTGCATTTGTATTAGTGTGGAAAAACCACTTTTCGCACTTGTGTTAGTGTTGAAAAACCACTTTTCGCACTTGTGTTAGTGCTGAAAAACCACTTTTCACACTTGTGTTAGTGTTGAAAAACCACATTTCGCACTTGTGTAGGTGCAGGAAACCACTTTTGCACTTGTATTAGTGTGGAAAAAACACTTTTCGCACTTGTGTTAGTGCTGAAAAACCACTTTTCGCACTTGTGTTAGTGTTGAAAAACCACATTTCGCACTTGTGTTAGTGTTGAAAAACCACTTTTCGCACTTGTGTTAGTGTTGAAAAACCACTTTTCGCACTTGTGTTAGTGTTGAAAAACCACTTTTCGCACTTGTGTTAGTGTTGAAAAACCACTTTTCGCACTTGTGTTGGTGCAGGAAACCACTTTTGCACTTGTATTAGTGTGGAAAAAACACTTTTTGCACTTGTGATAGTGTTGAAAAACCACTTTTCGCACTTGTGTTAGTGTTGAAAAACCACTTTTCACACTTGTGTTTGTGTTGAAAAACCACTTTTCGCACTTGTGTTGGTGCAGGAAACCACTTTTGCACTTGTATTAGTGTGGAAAAAACATTTTTCGCACTTGTGTTAGTGTTGAAAAACCACTTTTCGCACTTGTGTTAGTGTTGAAAAACTACTTTTCGCACTTGTGTTGGTGCAGGAAACCACTTTTGCACTTGTATTAGTGTGGAAAAACACTTTTTGCACTTGTGATAGTGTTGAAAAACCACTTTTCGCACTTGTGTTTGTGTTGAAAAACCACCTTTCGCACTTGTGTTGGTGCAGGAAACCACTTTTGCACTTGTATTAGTGTGGAAAAACCACTTTTCGCACTTGTGTTAGTGTTGAAAAACCACTTTTCGCACATGTGTTAGTGTTGAAAAACCACTTTTCGCACTTGTGTTGTTGCAGGAAACCACTTTTGCACTTGTATTAGTGTGGAAAAAACACTTTTTGCACTTGTGATAGTGTTGAAAAACCACTTTTCGCACTTGTGTTAGTGTTGAAAAACCACTTTTCGCACTTGTGTTAGTGTTGAAAAACCACTTTTCGCACTTGTGTTGGTGCAGGAAACCACTTTTGCACTTGTATTAGTGTGGAAAAAACACTTTTTGCACTTGTGATAGTGTTGAAAAACCACTTTTCGCACTTGTGTTAGTGTTGAAAAACCACTTTTCGCACTTGTGTTGGTGCAGGAAACCACTTTTGCACTTGTATTAGTGTGGAAAAACCACTTTTCGTACTTGTGTAGTGTTGAAAAACCACTTTTCGCACTTGTGTTAGTGTTGAAAAACCACATTTCGCACTTGTGTTAGTGTTGAAAAACCACTTTTCGCACTTGTGTTGGTGCAGGAAACCACTTTTGCACTTGTATTAGTGTGGAAAAAACACTTTTCGCACTTGTGTTAGTGTTGAAAAACCACTTTTCGCACTTGTGTTAGTGTTGAAAAACCACTTTTCGCACTTGTGTTTGTGCAGGAAACCAATTTTGCACTTGTATTGGTGTGGAAAAAACACTTTTTGCACTTGTGATAGTGTTGAAAAACCACTTTTCGCACTTGTGTTAGTGTTGAAAAACCACTTTTCGCACTTGTGTTAGTGTTGAAAAACCACTTTTCGCACTTGTGTTGGTGCAGGAAACCACTTTTGCACTTGTATTAGTGTGGAAAAAACACTTTTTGCACTTGTGATAGTGTTGAAAAACCACTTTTCGCACTTGTGTTAGTGTTGAAAAACCACTTTTCGCACTTGTGTTGGTGCAGGAAACCACTTTTGCACTTGTATTAGTGTGGAAAAACCACTTTTCGTACTTGTGTTAGTGTTGAAAAACAACTTTTCGCACTTGTGTTAGTGTTGAAAAACCACATTTCGCACTTGTGTTAGTGTTGAAAAACCACTTTTCGCACTTGTGTTGGTGCAGGAAACCACTTTTGCACTTGTATTAGTGTGGAAAAAACACTTTTCGCACTTGTGTTAGTGTTGAAAAACCACTTTTCGCACTTGTGTTAGTGTTGAAAAACCACTTTTCGCACTTGTGTTGGTGCAGGAAACCACTTTTGCACTCGTATTAGTGTGGAAAAAACACTTTTTGCACTTGTGATAGTGTTGAAAAACCACTTTTCGCATTTGTGTTAGTGTTGAAAACTACTTTTCGCACTTGTGTTGGTGCAGGAAACCACTTTTGCACTTGTATTAGCGTGGAAAAACCACTTTTCGCACTTGTGTTAGTGTTGAAAAACCACTTTTCGCTCTTGTGTTAGTGTTGAAAAACCACTTTTCACAATTGTGTTTGTGTTGAAAAACCACTTTTCGCACTTGTGTTGGTGCAGGAAACCACTTTTGCACTTGTATTAGTGTGGAAAAAACACTTTTCGCACTTGTGTTAGTGTTGAAAAACCACTTTTCGCACTTGTGTTAGTGTTGAAAAACTACTTTTCGCACTTGTGTTGGTGCAGGAAACCACTTTTGCACTTGTATTAGTGTGGAAAAACACTTTTTGCACTTGTGATAGTGTTGAAAAACCACTTTTCGCACTTGTGTTTGTGTTGAAAAACCACTTTTCGCACTTGTGTTGGTGCAGGAAACCACTTTTGCACTTGTATTAGTGTGGAAAAACCACTTTTCGCACTTGTGTTAGTGTTGAAAAACCACTTTTCGCACATGTGTTAGTGTTGAAAAACCACTTTTCGCACTTGTGTTGTTGCAGGAAACCACTTTTGCACTTGTATTAGTGTGGAAAAAACACTTTTTGCACTTGTGATAGTGTTGAAAAACCACTTTTCGCACTTGTGTTAGTGTTGAAAAACCACTTTTCGCACTTGTGTTAGTGTTGAAAAACCACTTTTCGCACTAGTGTTGGTGCAGGAAACCCACTTTTGCACTTGTATTAGTGTGGAAAAAACACTTTTTGCACTTGTGATAGTGTTGAAAAACCACTTTTCGCACTTGTGTTAGTGTTGAAAAACCACTTTTCGCACTTGTGTTGGTGCAGGAAACCACTTTTGCACTTGTATTAGTGTGGAAAAACCACTTTTCGTACTTGTGTTAGTGTTGAAAAACCACTTTTCGCACTTGTGTTAGTGTTGAAAAACCACATTTCGCACTTGTGTTAGTGTTGAAAAACCACTTTTCGCACTTGTGTTGGTGCAGGAAACCACTTTTGCACTTGTATTAGTGTGGAAAAAACACTTTTCGCACTTGTGTTAGTGTTGAAAAACCACTTTTCGCACTTGTGTTAGTGTTGAAAAACCACTTTTCGCACTTGTGTTTGTGCAGGAAACCAATTTTGCACTTGTATTGGTGTGGAAAAAACACTTTCTGACCTTGTGATAGTGTTGAAAAAACACTTTTCGCACTTGTGTTAGTGTTGAAAAACCACTTTTCGCACTTGTGTTAGTGTTGAAAAACCACTTTTCGCACTTGTGTTGGTGCAGGAAACCACTTTTGCACTTGTATTAGTGTGGAAAAAACACTTTTTGCACTTGTGATAGTGTTGAAAAACCACTTTTCGCACTTGTGCTAGTGTTGAAAAACCACTTTTCGCACTTGTGTTGGTGCAGGAAACCACTTTTGCACTTGTATTAGTGTGGAAAAACCACTTTTCGTACTTGTGTTAGTGTTGAAAAACAACTTTTCGCACTTATGTTAGTGTTGAAAAACCACATTTCGCACTTGTGTTAGTGTTGAAAAACCACTTTTCGCACTTGTGTTGGTGCAGGAAACCACTTTTGCACTTGTATTAGTGTGGAAAAAACACTTTTCGCACTTGTGTTAGTGTTGAAAAACCACTTTTCGCACTTGTGTTAGTGTTGAAAAACCACTTTTTGCACTTGTGTTGGTGCAGGAAACCACTTTTGCACTCGTATTAGTGTGGAAAAAACACTTTTTGCACTTGTGATAGTGTTGAAAAACCACTTTTCGCATTTGTGTTAGTGTTGAAAACTACTTTTCGCACTTGTGTTGGTGCAGGAAACCACTTTTGCACTTGTATTAGTGTGGAAAAACCACTTTTCGCACTTGTGTTAGTGTTGAAAAACCACTTTTCGCACTTGTGTTAGTTTAGTGTTGAAAAACCACTTTTCGCACTTGTGTTGGTGCAGGAAACCACTTTTGCACTTGTATTAGTGTGGAAAAACCCTTTTTGCACTTGTGATAGTGTTGAAAAACCACTTTTCGCACTTGTGTTAGTGTTGAAAAACCACTTTTCGCACTTGTGTTGGTGCAGGAAACCACTTTTGCACTTGTATTAGTGTGGAAAAACCACTTTTCGCACTTGTGTTAGTGTTGAAAAACCACTTTTCGCACTTGTTTTAGTGTTGAAAAACCACTCTTTGCACTTGCGTTAGTGTTGAAAAACCACATTTCGCACTTGTGTAGGTGCAGGAAACCACTTTTGCACTTGTATTAGTGTGGAAAAAACACTTTTCGCACTTGTGATAGTGTTGAAAAACCACTTTTCGCACTTGTGTTAGTGTTGAAAAACCACATTTCGCACTTGTGTAGGTGCAGGAAACCACTTTTGCACTTGTATTAGTGTGGAAAAAACACTTTTCGCACTTGTGTTAGTGTTGAAAAACCACTTTTCGCACTTGTGTTAGTGTTGAAAAACCACTTTTCGCACTTGTGTTGGTGCAGGAAACTACTTTTGCACTTGTATTAGTGTGGAAAAAACACTTTTTGCACTTGTGATAGTGTTGAAAAACGACTTTTCGCACTTGTGTTAGTGTTGAAAAACCACTTTTCGCACTTGTGTTTGTGCAGGAAACCACTTTTGCACTTGTATTAGTGAGGAAAAAACACTTTTCGCACTTGTGTTATTGTTGAAAAACCACTTTTCGCACTTGTGTTAGTGTTGAAAAACCACTTTTCGCACTTGTGTTGGTGCAGGAAACCACTTTTGCACTTGTATTAGTGTGGAAAAAACACTTTTTGCACTTGTTATAGTGTTGAAAAACCACTTTTCGCCCTTGTGTTAGTGTTGAAAAACCACTTTTCGCACTTATGTTGGTCCAGGAAACCACTTTTGCACTTGTATTAGTGTGGAAAAACCACTTTTCACATTTGTGTTAGTGTTGAAAAACCACTTTTCGCACTTGTGTTAGTGTTGATAAACCACTTTTCGCACTTGTGTTAGTGTTGAAAACCACTTTTCGCACTTGTGTTGGTGCAGGAAACCACTTTTGCACTTGTATTAGTGTGGAAAAACCACTTTTCGCACTTGTGTTAGTGTTGAAAAACCACTTTTCGCACTTGTGTTAGTGTTGAAAAACCACTTTTCGCACTTGTGTTGGTGCAGGAAACCACTTTTGCACTTGCATTAGTGTGGAAAAAACACTTTTTGCACTTGTGATAGTGTTGAAAAACCACTTTTCGCACTTATGTTAGTGTTGAAAAACCACTTTTCGCACTTGTGTTGGTGCAGGAAACCACTTTTGCACTTGTATTAGCGTGGAAAAACCACTTTTCGCACTTGTGTTAGTGTTGAAAAACCACTTTTCGCTCTTGTGTTAGTGTTGAAAAACCACTTTTCACACTTGTGTTTGTGTTGAAAAACCACTTTTCGCACTTGTGTTGGTGCAGGAAACCACTTTTGCACTTGTATTAGTGTGGAAAAAACACTTTTCGCACTTGTGTTAGTGTTGAAAAACCACTTTTCGCACTTGTGTTAGTGTTGAAAAACTACTTTTCGCACTTGTGTTGGTGCAGGAAACCACTTTTGCACTTGTATTAGTGTGGAAAAACACTTTTTGCACTTGTGATAGTGTTGAAAAACCACTTTTTGCACTTGTGTTTGTGTTGAAAAACCACTTTTCGCACTTGTGTTGGTGCAGGAAACCACTTTTGCACTTGTATTAGTGTGGAAAAAACCACTTTTCGCACTTGTGTTAGTGTTGAAAAACCACTTTTCGCACATGTGTTAGTGTTGAAAAACCACTTTTCGCACTTGTGTTGTTGCAGGAAACCACTTTTGCACTTGTATTAGTGTGGAAAAAACACTTTTTGCACTTGTGATAGTGTTGAAAAACCACTTTTCGCACTTGTGTTAGTGTTGAAAAACCACTTTTCGCACTTGTGTTAGTGTTGAAAAACCACTTTTCGCACTTGTGTTGGTGCAGGAAACCACTTTTGCACTTGTATTAGTGTGGAAAAACCACTTTTCGTACTTGTGTAGTGTTGAAAAACCACTTTTCGCACTTGTGTTAGTGTTGAAAAACCACATTTCGCACTTGTGTTAGTGTTGAAAAACCACTTTTCGCACTTGTGTTGGTGCAGGAAACCACTTTTGCACTTGTATTAGTGTGGAAAAAACACTTTTCGCACTTGTGTTAGTGTTGAAAAACCACTTTTCGCACTTGTGTTAGTGTTGAAAAACCACTTTTCGCACTTGTGTTTGTGCAGGAAACCAATTTTGCACTTGTATTGGTGTGGAAAAAACACTTTTTGCACTTGTGATAGTGTTGAAAAACCACTTTTCGCACTTGTGTTAGTGTTGAAAAACCACTTTTTGCACTTGTGTTAGTGTTGAAAAACCACTTTTCGCACTTGTGTTGGTGCAGGAAACCACTTTTGCACTTGTATTAGTGTGGAAAAAACACTTTTTGCACTTGTGATAGTGTTGAAAAACCACTTTTCGCACTTGTGTTAGTGTTGAAAAACCACTTTTCGCACTTGTGTTGGTGCAGGAAACCACTTTTGCACTTGTATTAGTGTGGAAAAACCACTTTTCGTACTTGTGTTAGTGTTGAAAAACAACTTTTCGCACTTGTGTTAGTGTTGAAAAACCACATTTCGCACTTGTGTTAGTGTTGAAAAACCACTTTTCGCACTTGTGTTGGTGCAGGAAACCACTTTTGCACTTGTATTAGTGTGGAAAAAACACTTTTCGCACTTGTGTTAGTGTTGAAAAACCACTTTTCGCACTTGTGTTAGTGTTGAAAAACCACTTTTCGCACTTGTGTTGGTGCAGGAAACCACTTTTGCACTTGTATTAGTGTGGAAAAAACACTTTTTGCACTTGTGATAGTGTTGAAAAACCACTTTTCGCATTTGTGTTAGTGTTGAAAACTACTTTTTGCACTTGTGTTGGTGCAGGAAACCACTTTTGCACTTGTATTAGCGTGGAAAAACCACTTTTCGCACTTGTGTTAGTGTTGAAAAACCACTTTTCGCTCTTGTGTTAGTGTTGAAAAACCACTTTTCACACTTGTGTTTGTGTTGAAAAACCACTTTTCGCACTTGTGTTGGTGCAGGAAACCACTTTTGCACTTGTATTAGTGTGGAAAAAACACTTTTCGCACTTGTGTTAGTGTTGAAAAACCACTTTTCGCACTTGTGTTAGTGTTGAAAAACTACTTTTCGCACTTGTGTTGGTGCAGGAAACCACTTTTGCACTTGTATTAGTGTGGAAAAACACTTTTTGCACTTGTGATAGTGTTGAAAAACCACTTTTCGCACTTGTGTTTGTGTTGAAAAACCACTTTTCGCACTTGTGTTGGTGCAGGAAACCACTTTTGCACTTGTATTAGTGTGGAAAAACCACTTTTCGCACTTGTGTTAGTGTTGAAAAACCACTTTTCGCACTTGTGTTGTTGCAGGAAACCACTTTTGCACTTGTATTAGTGTGGAAAAAACACTTTTTGCACTTGTGATAGTGTTGAAAAACCACTTTTCGCACTTGTGTTAGTGTTGAAAAACCACTTTTCGCACTTGTGTTGGTGCAGGAAACCACTTTTGCACTTGTATTAGTGTGGAAAAACCACTTTTCGTACTTGTGTTAGTGTTGAAAAACCACTTTTCGCACTTGTGTTAATGTTGAAAAACCACATTTCGCACTTGTGTTAGTGTTGAAAAACCACTTTTCGCACTTGTGTTGGTGCAGGAAACCACTTTTGCACTTGTATTAGTGTGGAAAAAACACTTTTCGCACTTGTGTTAGTGTTGAAAAACCACTTTTCGCACTTGTGTTAGTGTTGAAAAACCACTTTTCGCACTTGTGTTTGTGCAGGAAACCAATTTTGCACTTGTATTGGTGTGGAAAAAACACTTTCTGCACTTGTGATAGTGTTGAAAAAACACTTTTCGCACTTGTGTTAGTGTTGAAAAACCACTTTTCGCACTTGTGTTAGTGTTGAAAAACCACTTTTCGCACTTGTGTTGGTGCAGGAAACCACTTTTGCACTTGTATTAGTGTGGAAAAAACACTTTTTGCACTTGTGATAGTGTTGAAAAACCACTTTTCGCACTTGTGTTAGTGTTGAAAAACCACTTTTCGCACTTGTGTTGGTGCAGGAAACCACTTTTGCACTTGTATTAGTGTGGAAAAACCAATTTTCGTACTTGTGTTAGTGTTGAAAAACAACTTTTCGCACTTGTGTTAGTGTTGAAAAACCACATTTCACACTTGTGTTAGTGTTGAAAAACCACTTTTCGCACTTGTGTTGGTGCAGGAAACCACTTTTGCACTTGTATTAGTGTGGAAAAAACACTTTTCGCACTTGTGTTAGTGTTGAAAAACCACTTTTCGCACTTGTGTTAGTGTTGAAAAACCACTTTTCGCACTTGTGTTGGTGCAGGAAACCACTTTTGCACTCGTATTAGTGTGGAAAAAACACTTTTTGCACTTGTGATAGTGTTGAAAAACCACTTTTCGCATTTGTGTTAGTGTTGAAAACTACTTTTCGCACTTGTGTTGGTGCAGGAAACCACTTTTGCACTTGTATTAGTGTGGAAAAACCACTTTTCGCACTTGTGTTAGTGTTGAAAAACCACTTTTCGCACTTGTGTTAGTGTTGAAAAACCACTTTTCGCACTTGTGTTGGTGCAGGAAACCACTTTTGCACTTGTATTAGTGTGGAAAAAACACTTTTTGCACTTGTGATAGTGTTGAAAAACCACTTTTCGCACTTGTGTTAGTGTTGAAAAACCACTTTTCGCACTTGTGTTGGTGCAGGAAACCACTTTTGCACTTGTATTAGTGTGGAAAAACCACTTTTCGCACTTGTGTTAGTGTTGAAAAACCACTTTTCGCACTTGTTTTAGTGTTGAAAAACCACTCTTCGCACTTGCGTTAGTGTTGAAAAACCACATTTCGCACTTGTGTAGGTGCAGGAAACCACTTTTGCACTTGTATTAGTGTGGAAAAAACACTTTTCGCACTTGTGATAGTGTTGAAAAACCACTTTTCGCACTTGTGTTAGTGTTGAAAAACCACATTTCGCACTTGTTTAGGTGCAGGAAACCACTTTTGCACTTGTATTAGTGTGGAAAAAACACTTTTCGCACTTGTGTTAGTGCTGAAAAACCACTTTTCGCACTTGTGTTTGTGTTGAAAAACCACTTTTCGCACATGTGTTGGTGCAGGAAACCACTTTTGCACTTGTATTAGTGTGGAAAAAACACTTTTTGCACTTGTTATAGTGTTGAAAAACCACTTTTCGCCCTTGTGTTAGTGTTGAAAAACCACTTTTCGCACTTATGTTGGTCCAGGAAACCACTTTTGCACTTGTATTAGTGTGGAAAAAACACTTTTTGCACTTGTTATAGTGTTGAAAAACCACTTTTCGCCCTTGTGTTAGTGTTGAAAAACCACTTTTCGCACTTGTTTTAGTGTTGAAAAACCACTCTTCGCACTTGCGTTAGTGTTGAAAAACCACATTTCGCACTTGTGTAGGTGCAGGAAACCACTTTTGCACTTGTATTAGTGTGGAAAAAACACTTTTCGCACTTGTGATAGTGTTGAAAAACCACTTTTCGCACTTGTGTTAGTGTTGAAAAACCACTTTTCGCACTTGTGTAGGTGCAGGAAACCACTTTTGCACTTGTATTAGTATGGAAAAAACACTTTTCGCACTTGTGTTAGTGTTGAAAAACCACTTTTCGCACTTGTGTTAGTGTTGAAAAACCACTTTTCGCACTTGTGTTGGTGCAGGAAACTACTTTTGCACTTGTATTAGTGTGGAAAAAACACTTTTTGCACTTGTGATAGTGTTGAAAAACGACTTTTCGCACTTGTGTTAGTGTTGAAAAACCACTTTTCGCACTTGTGTTTGTGCAGGAAACCACTTTTGCACTTGTATTAGTGAGGAAAAAACACTTTTCGCACTTGTGTTATTGTTGAAAAACCACTTTTCGCACTTGTGTTAGTGTTGAAAAACCACTTTTCGCACTTGTGTTGGTGCAGGAAACCACTTTTGCACTTGTATTAGTGTGGAAAAAACACTTTTTGCACTTGTTATAGTGTTGAAAAACCACTTTTCGCCCTTGTGTTAGTGTTGAAAAACCACTTTTCGCACTTATGTTGGTCCAGGAAACCACTTTTGCACTTGTATTAGTGTGGAAAAACCACTTTTCGCACTTGTGTTAGTGTTGATAAACCACTTTTCGCACTTGTGTTAGTGTTGAAAACCACTTTTTGCACTTGTGTTGGTGCAGGAAACCACTTTTGCACTTGTATTAGTGTGGAAAAACCACTTTTCGCACTTGTGTTAGTGTTGAAAAACCACTTTTCGCACTTGTGTTAGTGTTGAAAAACCACTTTTCGCACTTGTGTTGGTGCAGGAAACCACTTTTGCACTTGCATTAGTGTGGAAAAAACACTTTTTGCACTTGTGATAGTGTTGAAAAACCACTTTTCGCACTTGTGTTAGTGTTGAAAAACCACTTTTCGCACTTGTGTTGGTGCAGGAAACCACTTTTGCACTTGTATTAGTGTGGAAAAAACACTTTTCGCACTTGTGTTAGTGTTGAAAAACCACTTTTCGCACTTGTGTTAGTGTTGAAAAACCACTTTTCGCACTTGTGTTGGTGCAGGAAACCACTTTTGCACTTGTATTAGTGTGGAAAAAACACTTTTTGCACTTGTGATAGTGTTGAAAAACCACTTTTCGCATTTGTGTTAGTGTTGAAAACTACTTTTTGCACTTGTGTTGGTGCAGGAAACCACTTTTGCACTTGTATTAGCGTGGAAAAACCACTTTTCGCACTTGTGTTAGTGTTGAAAAACCACTTTTCGCTCTTGTGTTAGTGTTGAAAAACCACTTTTCACACTTGTGTTTGTGTTGAAAAACCACTTTTCGCACTTGTGTTGGTGCAGGAAACCACTTTTGCACTTGTATTAGTGTGGAAAAAACACTTTTCGCACTTGTGTTAGTGTTGAAAAACCACTTTTCGCACTTGTGTTAGTGTTGAAAAACTACTTTTCGCACTTGTGTTGGTGCAGGAAACCACTTTTGCACTTGTATTAGTGTGGAAAAACACTTTTTGCACTTGTGATAGTGTTGAAAAACCACTTTTCGCACTTGTGTTTGTGTTGAAAAACCACTTTTCGCACTTGTGTTGGTGCAGGAAACCACTTTTGCACTTGTATTAGTGTGGAAAAACCACTTTTCGCACTTGTGTTAGTGTTGAAAAACCACTTTTCGCACTTGTGTTGTTGCAGGAAACCACTTTTGCACTTGTATTAGTGTGGAAAAAACACTTTTTGCACTTGTGATAGTGTTGAAAAACCACTTTTCGCACTTGTGTTAGTGTTGAAAAACCACTTTTCGCACTTGTGTTGGTGCAGGAAACCACTTTTGCACTTGTATTAGTGTGGAAAAACCACTTTTCGTACTTGTGTTAGTGTTGAAAAACCACTTTTCGCACTTGTGTTAATGTTGAAAAACCACATTTCGCACTTGTGTTAGTGTTGAAAAACCACTTTTCGCACTTGTGTTGGTGCAGGAAACCACTTTTGCACTTGTATTAGTGTGGAAAAAACACTTTTCGCACTTGTGTTAGTGTTGAAAAACCACTTTTCGCACTTGTGTTAGTGTTGAAAAACCACTTTTCGCACTTGTGTTTGTGCAGGAAACCAATTTTGCACTTGTATTGGTGTGGAAAAAACACTTTCTGCACTTGTGATAGTGTTGAAAAAACACTTTTCGCACTTGTGTTAGTGTTGAAAAACCACTTTTCGCACTTGTGTTAGTGTTGAAAAACCACTTTTCGCACTTGTGTTGGTGCAGGAAACCACTTTTGCACTTGTATTAGTGTGGAAAAAACACTTTTTGCACTTGTGATAGTGTTGAAAAACCACTTTTCGCACTTGTGTTAGTGTTGAAAAACCACTTTTCGCACTTGTGTTGGTGCAGGAAACCACTTTTGCACTTGTATTAGTGTGGAAAAACCAATTTTCGTACTTGTGTTAGTGTTGAAAAACAACTTTTCGCACTTGTGTTAGTGTTGAAAAACCACATTTCACACTTGTGTTAGTGTTGAAAAACCACTTTTCGCACTTGTGTTGGTGCAGGAAACCACTTTTGCACTTGTATTAGTGTGGAAAAAACACTTTTCGCACTTGTGTTAGTGTTGAAAAACCACTTTTCGCACTTGTGTTAGTGTTGAAAAACCACTTTTCGCACTTGTGTTGGTGCAGGAAACCACTTTTGCACTCGTATTAGTGTGGAAAAAACACTTTTTGCACTTGTGATAGTGTTGAAAAACCACTTTTCGCATTTGTGTTAGTGTTGAAAACTACTTTTCGCACTTGTGTTGGTGCAGGAAACCACTTTTGCACTTGTATTAGTGTGGAAAAACCACTTTTCGCACTTGTGTTAGTGTTGAAAAACCACTTTTCGCACTTGTGTTAGTGTTGAAAAACCACTTTTCGCACTTGTGTTGGTGCAGGAAACCACTTTTGCACTTGTATTAGTGTGGAAAAAACACTTTTTGCACTTGTGATAGTGTTGAAAAACCACTTTTCGCACTTGTGTTAGTGTTGAAAAACCACTTTTCGCACTTGTGTTGGTGCAGGAAACCACTTTTGCACTTGTATTAGTGTGGAAAAACCACTTTTCGCACTTGTGTTAGTGTTGAAAAACCACTTTTCGCACTTGTTTTAGTGTTGAAAAACCACTCTTCGCACTTGCGTTAGTGTTGAAAAACCACATTTCGCACTTGTGTAGGTGCAGGAAACCACTTTTGCACTTGTATTAGTGTGGAAAAAACACTTTTCGCACTTGTGATAGTGTTGAAAAACCACTTTTCGCACTTGTGTTAGTGTTGAAAAACCACATTTCGCACTTGTTTAGGTGCAGGAAACCACTTTTGCACTTGTATTAGTGTGGAAAAAACACTTTTCGCACTTGTGTTAGTGCTGAAAAACCACTTTTCGCACTTGTGTTTGTGTTGAAAAACCACTTTTCGCACATGTGTTGGTGCAGGAAACCACTTTTGCACTTGTATTAGTGTGGAAAAAACACTTTTTGCACTTGTTATAGTGTTGAAAAACCACTTTTCGCCCTTGTGTTAGTGTTGAAAAACCACTTTTCGCACTTATGTTGGTCCAGGAAACCACTTTTGCACTTGTATTAGTGTGGAAAAAACACTTTTTGCACTTGTTATAGTGTTGAAAAACCACTTTTCGCCCTTGTGTTAGTGTTGAAAAACCACTTTTCGCACTTGTTTTAGTGTTGAAAAACCACTCTTCGCACTTGCGTTAGTGTTGAAAAACCACATTTCGCACTTGTGTAGGTGCAGGAAACCACTTTTGCACTTGTATTAGTGTGGAAAAAACACTTTTCGCACTTGTGATAGTGTTGAAAAACCACTTTTCGCACTTGTGTTAGTGTTGAAAAACCACTTTTCGCACTTGTGTAGGTGCAGGAAACCACTTTTGCACTTGTATTAGTATGGAAAAAACACTTTTCGCACTTGTGTTAGTGTTGAAAAACCACTTTTCGCACTTGTGTTAGTGTTGAAAAACCACTTTTCGCACTTGTGTTGGTGCAGGAAACTACTTTTGCACTTGTATTAGTGTGGAAAAAACACTTTTTGCACTTGTGATAGTGTTGAAAAACGACTTTTCGCACTTGTGTTAGTGTTGAAAAACCACTTTTCGCACTTGTGTTTGTGCAGGAAACCACTTTTGCACTTGTATTAGTGAGGAAAAAACACTTTTCGCACTTGTGTTATTGTTGAAAAACCACTTTTCGCACTTGTGTTAGTGTTGAAAAACCACTTTTCGCACTTGTGTTGGTGCAGGAAACCACTTTTGCACTTGTATTAGTGTGGAAAAAACACTTTTTGCACTTGTTATAGTGTTGAAAAACCACTTTTCGCCCTTGTGTTAGTGTTGAAAAACCACTTTTCGCACTTATGTTGGTCCAGGAAACCACTTTTGCACTTGTATTAGTGTGGAAAAACCACTTTTCGCACTTGTGTTAGTGTTGATAAACCACTTTTCGCACTTGTGTTAGTGTTGAAAACCACTTTTTGCACTTGTGTTGGTGCAGGAAACCACTTTTGCACTTGTATTAGTGTGGAAAAACCACTTTTCGCACTTGTGTTAGTGTTGAAAAACCACTTTTCGCACTTGTGTTAGTGTTGAAAAACCACTTTTCGCACTTGTGTTGGTGCAGGAAACCACTTTTGCACTTGCATTAGTGTGGAAAAAACACTTTTTGCACTTGTGATAGTGTTGAAAAACCACTTTTCGCACTTGTGTTAGTGTTGAAAAACCACTTTTCGCACTTGTGTTGGTGCAGGAAACCACTTTTGCACTTGTATTAGTGTGGCAAAAACACTTTTTGCACTTGTGATAGTGTTGAAAAACCACTTTTCGCACCAGTGTTTGTGTTGAAAAACCACTTTTCGCACTTGTGTTGGTGCAGGAAACCACTTTTGCACTTGTATTAGCGTGGAAAAACCACTTTTCGCACTTGTGTTAGTGTTGAAAAACCACTTTTCGCTCTTGTGTTAGTGTTGAAAAACCACTTTTCACACTTGTGTTTGTGTTGAAAAACCACTTTTCGCACTTGTGTTGGTGCAGGAAACCACTTTTGCACTTGTATTAGTGTGGAAAAAACACTTTTCGCACTTGTGTTAGTGTTGAAAAACCACTTTTCGCACTTGTGTTAGTGTTGAAAAACTACTTTTCGCACTTGTGTTGGTGCAGGAAACCACTTTTGCACTTGTATTAGTGTGGAAAAACACTTTTTGCACTTGTGATAGTGTTGAAAAACCACTTTTCGCACTTGTGTTTGTGTTGAAAAACCACTTTTCGCACTTGTGTTGGTGCAGGAAACCACTTTTGCACTTGTATTAGTGTGGAAAAACCACTTTTCGCACTTGTGTTAGTGTTGAAAAACCACTTTTCGCACATGTGTTAGTGTTGAAAAACCACTTTTCGCACTTGTGTTGTTGCAGGAAACCACTTTTGCACTTGTATTAGTGTGGAAAAAACACTTTTTGCACTTGTGATAGTGTTGAAAAACCACTTTTCGCACTTGTGTTAGTGTTGAAAAACCACTTTTCGCACTTGTGTTAGTGTTGAAAAACCACTTTTCGCACTTGTGTTGGTGCAGGAAACCACTTTTGCACTTGTATTAGTGTGGAAAAAACACTTTTTGCACTTGTGATAGTGTTGAAAAACCACTTTTCGCACTTGTGTTAGTGTTGAAAAACCACTTTTCGCACTTGTGTTGGTGCAGGAAACCACTTTTGCACTTGTATTAGTGTGGAAAAACCACTTTTCGTACTTGTGTAGTGTTGAAAAACCACTTTTCGCACTTGTGTTAGTGTTGAAAAACCACATTTCGCACTTGTGTTAGTGTTGAAAAACCACTTTTCGCACTTGTGTTGGTGCAGGAAACCACTTTTGCACTTGTATTAGTGTGGAAAAAACACTTTTCGCACTTGTGTTAGTGTTGAAAAACCACTTTTCGCACTTGTGTTAGTGTTGAAAAACCACTTTTCGCACTTGTGTTTGTGCAGGAAACCAATTTTGCACTTGTATTGGTGTGGAAAAAACACTTTTTGCACTTGTGATAGTGTTGAAAAACCACTTTTCGCACTTGTGTTAGTGTTGAAAAACCACTTTTCGCACTTGTGTTAGTGTTGAAAAACCACTTTTCGCACTTGTGTTGGTGCAGGAAACCACTTTTGCACTTGTATTAGTGTGGAAAAAACACTTTTTGCACTTGTGATAGTGTTGAAAAACCACTTTTCGCACTTGTGTTAGTGTTGAAAAACCACTTTTCGCACTTGTGTTGGTGCAGGAAACCACTTTTGCACTTGTATTAGTGTGGAAAAACCACTTTTCGTACTTGTGTTAGTGTTGAAAAACAACTTTTCGCACTTGTGTTAGTGTTGAAAAACCACATTTCGCACTTGTGTTAGTGTTGAAAAACCACTTTTCGCACTTGTGTTGGTGCAGGAAACCACTTTTGCACTTGTATTAGTGTGGAAAAAACACTTTTCGCACTTGTGTTAGTGTTGAAAAACCACTTTTCGCACTTGTGTTAGTGTTGAAAAACCACTTTTCGCACTTGTGTTGGTGCAGGAAACCACTTTTGCACTTGTATTAGTGTGGAAAAAACACTTTTTGCACTTGTGATAGTGTTGAAAAACCACTTTTCGCATTTGTGTTAGTGTTGAAAACTACTTTTCGCACTTGTGTTGGTGCAGGAAACCACTTTTGCACTTGTATTAGCGTGGAAAAACCACTTTTCGCACTTGCGTTAGTGTTGAAAAACCACTTTTCGCTCTTGTGTTAGTGTTGAAAAACCACTTTTCACACTTGTGTTTGTGTTGAAAAACCACTTTTCGCACTTGTGTTGGTGCAGGAAACCACTTTTGCACTTGTATTAGTGTGGAAAAAACACTTTTCGCACTTGTGTTAGTGTTGAAAAACCACTTTTCGCACTTGTGTTAGTGTTGAAAAACTACTTTTCGCACTTGTGTTGGTGCAGGAAACCACTTTTGCACTTGTATTAGTGTGGAAAAACACTTTTTGCACTTGTGATAGTGTTGAAAAACCACTTTTCGCACTTGTGTTTGTGTTGAAAAACCACTTTTCGCACTTGTGTTGGTGCAGGAAACCACTTTTGCACTTGTATTAGTGTGGAAAAACCACTTTTCGCACTTGTGTTAGTGTTGAAAAACCACTTTTCGCACATGTGTTAGTGTTGAAAAACCACTTTTCGCACTTGTGTTGTTGCAGGAAACCACTTTTGCACTTGTATTAGTGTGGAAAAAACACTTTTTGCACTTGTGATAGTGTTGAAAAACCACTTTTCGCACTTGTGTTAGTGTTGAAAAACCACTTTTCGCACTTGTGTTAGTGTTGAAAAACCACTTTTCGCACTTGTGTTGGTGCAGGAAACCACTTTTGCACTTGTATTAGTGTGGAAAAAACACTTTTTGCACTTGTGATAGTGTTGAAAAACCACTTTTCGCACTTGTGTTTGTGTTGAAAAACCACATTTCGCACTTGTGTTAGTGTTGAAAAACCACTTTTCGCACTTGTGTTGGTGCAGGAAACCACTTTTGCACTTGTATTAGTGTGGAAAAAACACTTTTTGCACTTGTGATAGTGTTGAAAAACCACTTTTCGCATTTGTGTTAGTGTTGAAAACTACTTTTCGCACTTGTGTTGGTGCAGGAAACCACTTTTGCACTTGTATTAGCGTGGAAAAACCACTTTTCGCACTTGCGTTAGTGTTGAAAAACCACTTTTCGCTCTTGTGTTAGTGTTGAAAAACCACTTTTCACACTTGTGTTTGTGTTGAAAAACCACTTTTCGCACTTGTGTTGGTGCAGGAAACCACTTTTGCACTTGTATTAGTGTGGAAAAAACACTTTTCGCACTTGTGTTAGTGTTGAAAAACCACTTTTCGCACTTGTGTTAGTGTTGAAAAACTACTTTTCGCACTTGTGTTGGTGCAGGAAACCACTTTTGCACTTGTATTAGTGTGGAAAAACACTTTTTGCACTTGTGATAGTGTTGAAAAACCACTTTTCGCACTTGTGTTTGTGTTGAAAAACCACTTTTCGCACTTGTGTTGGTGCAGGAAACCACTTTTGCACTTGTATTAGTGTGGAAAAACCACTTTTCGCACTTGTGTTAGTGTTGAAAAACCACTTTTCGCACATGTGTTAGTGTTGAAAAACCACTTTTCGCACTTGTGTTGTTGCAGGAAACCACTTTTGCACTTGTATTAGCGTGGAAAAAACACTTTTTGCACTTGTGATAGTGTTGAAAAACCACTTTTCGCACTTGTGTTAGTGTTGAAAAACCACTTTTCGCACTTGTGTTAGTGTTGAAAAACCACTTTTCGCACTTGTGTTGGTGCAGGAAACCACTTTTGCACTTGTATTAGTGTGGAAAAACCACTTTTCGTACTTGTGTTAGTGTTGAAAAACCACTTTTCGCACTTGTGTTAATGTTGAAAAACCACATTTCGCACTTGTGTTAGTGTTGAAAAACCACTTTTCGCACTTGTGTTGGTGCAGGAAACCACTTTTGCACTTGTATTAGTGTGGAAAAAACACTTTTCGCACTTGTGTTAGTGTTGAAAAACCACTTTTCGCACTTGTGTTAGTGTTGAAAAACCACTTTTCGCACTTGTGTTTGTGCAGGAAACCAATTTTGCACTTGTATTGGTGTGGAAAAAACACTTTCTGCACTTGTGATAGTGTTGAAAAAACACTTTTCGCACTTGTGTTAGTGTTGAAAAACCACTTTTCGCACTTGTGTTAGTGTTGAAAAACCACTTTTCGCACTTGTGTTGGTGCAGGAAACCACTTTTGCACTTGTATTAGTGTGGAAAAAACACTTTTTGCACTTGTGATAGTGTTGAAAAACCACTTTTCGCACTTGTGTTAGTGTTGAAAAACCACTTTTCGCACTTGTGTTGGTGCAGGAAACCACTTTTGCACTTGTATTAGTGTGGAAAAACCAATTTTCGTACTTGTGTTAGTGTTGAAAAACAACTTTTCGCACTTGTGTTAGTGTTGAAAAACCACATTCCACACTTGTGTTAGTGTTGAAAAACCACTTTTCGCACTTGTGTTGGTGCAGGAAACCACTTTTGCACTTGTATTAGTGTGGAAAAAACACTTTTCGCACTTGTGTTAGTGTTGAAAAACCACTTTTCGCACTTGTGTTAGTGTTGAAAAACCACTTTTCGCACTTGTGTTGGTGCAGGAAACCACTTTTGCACTCGTATTAGTGTGGAAAAAACACTTTTTGCACTTGTGATAGTGTTGAAAAACCACTTTTCGCATTTGTGTTAGTGTTGAAAACTACTTTTCGCACTTGTGTTGGTGCAGGAAACCACTTTTGCACTTGTGTTAGTGTTGAAAAACCACTTTTCGCACTTGTGTTAGTGTTGAAAAACCACTTTTCGCACTTGTGTTGGTGCAGGAAACCACTTTTGCACTTGTATTAGTGTGGAAAAAACACTTTTTGCACTTGTGATAGTGTTGAAAAACCACTTTTCGCACTTGTGTTAGTGTTGAAAAACCACTTTTCGCACTTGTGTTGGTGCAGGAAACCACTTTTGCACTTGTATTAGTGTGGAAAAACCACTTTTCGCACTTGTGTTAGTGTTGAAAAACCACTTTTCGCCCTTGTTTTAGTGTTGAAAAACCACTCTTCGCACTTGCGTTAGTGTTGAAAAACCACATTTCGCACTTGTGTAGGTGCAGGAAACCACTTTTGCACTTGTATTAGTGTGGAAAAAACACTTTTCGCACTTGTGATAGTGTTGAAAAACCACTTTTCGCACTTGTGTTAGTGTTGAAAAACCACATTTCGCACTTGTGTAGGTGCAGGAAACCACTTTTGCACTTGTATTAGTGTGGAAAAAACACTTTTCGCACTTGTGTTAGTGCTGAAAAACCACTTTTCGCACTTGTGTTAGTGTTGAAAAACCACTTTTCGCACTTGTGTTGGTGCAGGAAACCACTTTTGCACTTGTATTAGTGTGGAAAAACCACTTTTCGCACTTGTGTTAGTGTTGAAAAACCACTTTTCGCACTTGTGTTAGTCTTGAAAAACCACTTTTCGCCCTTGTGTTGGTGCAGGAAACCACTTTTGCACTTGTATTAGTGTGGAAAAAACACTTTTTGCACTTGTTATAGTGTTGAAAAACCACTTTTAGCACTTGTGTTAGTGTTGAAAAACCACTTTTCGCACTTATGTTGGTCCAGGAAACCACTTTTGCACTTGTATTAGTGTGGAAAAACCACTTTTCGCACGTGTGTTAATGTTGAAAAACCACTTTTCGCACTTGTATTAGTGTTGATAAACCACTTTTCGCACTTGTTTTTGTGCAGGAAACAACTTTTGCACTTGTATTAGTGTGGAAAAACCACCTTTCGCACTTGTGTTAGTGTTGAAAAACCACTTTTCGCACTTGTGTTAGTGTTGAAAAACCACTTTTCGCACTTGTGTTAGTGTTGAAAAACCACTTTTCGCACTTGTGTTGGTGCAGGAAACCACTTTTGCACTTGTATTAGTGTGGAAAAAACACTTTTTGCACTTGTGATAGTGTTGAAAAACCACTTTTCGCACTTGTGTTAGTGTTGAAAAACCACTTTTCACACTTGTGTTTGTGTTGAAAAACCACTTTTCGCACTTGTGTTGGTGCAGGAAACCACTTTTGCACTTGTATTAGTGTGGAAAAAACATTTTTCGCACTTGTGTTAGTGTTGAAAAACCACTTTTCGCACTTGTGTTAGTGTTGAAAAACTACTTTTCGCACTTGTGTTGGTGCAGGAAACCACTTTTGCACTTGTATTAGTGTGGAAAAACACTTTTTGCACTTGTGATAGTGTTGAAAAACCACTTTTCGCACTTGTGTTTGTGTTGAAAAACCACTTTTCGCACTTGTGTTGGTGCAGGAAACCACTTTTGCACTTGTATTAGTGTGGAAAAACCACTTTTTGCACTTGTGATAGTGTTGAAAAACCACTTTTCGCACTTGTGTTAGTGTTGAAAAACCACTTTTCGCACTTGTGTTGGTGCAGGAAACCACTTTTGCACTTGTATTAGTGTGGAAAAACCACTTTTCGTACTTGTGTAGTGTTGAAAAAACACTTTTTGCACTTGTGATAGTGTTGAAAAACCACTTTTCGCACTTGTGTTAGTGTTGAAAAACCACTTTTCGCACTTGTGTTAGTGTTGAAAAACCACTTTTCGCACTTGTGTTGGTGCAGGAAACCACTTTTGCACTTGTATTAGTGTGGAAAAAACACTTTTTGCACTTGTGATAGTGTTGAAAAACCACTTTTCGCACTTGTGTTAGTGTTGAAAAACCACTTTTCGCACTTGTGTTGGTGCAGGAAACCACTTTTGCACTTGTATTAGTGTGGAAAAACCACTTTTCGTACTTGTGTTAGTGTTGAAAAACAACTTTTCGCACTTGTGTTAGTGTTGAAAAACCACATTTCGCACTTGTGTTAGTGTTGAAAAACCACTTTTCGCACTTGTGTTGGTGCAGGAAACCACTTTTGCACTTGTATTAGTGTGGAAAAAACACTTTTCGCACTTGTGTTAGTGTTGAAAAACCACTTTTCGCACTTGTGTTAGTGTTGAAAAACCACTTTTCGCACTTGTGTTGGTGCAGGAAACCACTTTTGCACTCGTATTAGTGTGGAAAAAACACTTTTTGCACTTGTGATAGTGTTGAAAAACCACTTTTCGCATTTGTGTTAGTGTTGAAAACTACTTTTCGCACTTGTGTTGGTGCAGGAAACCACTTTTGCACTTGTATTAGCGTGGAAAAACCACTTTTCGCACTTGTGTTAGTGTTGAAAAACCACTTTTCGCTCTTGTGTTAGTGTTGAAAAACCACTTTTCACACTTGTGTTTGTGTTGAAAAACCACTTTTCGCACTTGTGTTGGTGCAGGAAACCACTTTTGCACTTGTATTAGTGTGGAAAAAACACTTTTCGCACTTGTGTTAGTGTTGAAAAACCACTTTTCGCACTTGTGTTAGTGTTGAAAAACTACTTTTCGCACTTGTGTTGGTGCAGGAAACCACTTTTGCACTTGTATTAGTGTGGAAAAACACTTTTTGCACTTGTGATAGTGTTGAAAAACCACTTTTCGCACTTGTGTTTGTGTTGAAAAACCACTTTTCGCACTTGTGTTGGTGCAGGAAACCACTTTTGCACTTGTATTAGTGTGGAAAAACCACTTTTCGCACTTGTGTTAGTGTTGAAAAACCACTTTTCGCACATGTGTTAGTGTTGAAAAACCACTTTTCGCACTTGTGTTGTTGCAGGAAACCACTTTTGCACTTGTATTAGTGTGGAAAAAACACTTTTTGCACTTGTGATAGTGTTGAAAAACCACTTTCCGCACTTGTGTTAGTGTTGAAAAACCACTTTTCGCACTTGTGTTAGTGTTGAAAAACCACTTTTCGCACTAGTGTTGGTGCAGGAAACCACTTTTGCACTTGTATTAGTGTGGAAAAAACACTTTTTGCACTTGTGATAGTGTTGAAAAACCACTTTTCGCACTTGTGTTAGTGTTGAAAAACCACTTTTCGCACTTGTGTTGGTGCAGGAAACCACTTTTGCACTTGTATTAGTGTGGAAAAACCACTTTTCGTACTTGTGTTAGTGTTGAAAAACCACTTTTCGCACTTGTGTTAGTGTTGAAAAACCACATTTCGCACTTGTGTTAGTGTTGAAAAACCACTTTTCGCACTTGTGTTGGTGCAGGAAACCACTTTTGCACTTGTATTAGTGTGGAAAAAACACTTTTCGCACTTGTGTTAGTGTTGAAAAACCACTTTTCGCACTTGTGTTAGTGTTGAAAAACCACTTTTCGCACTTGTGTTTGTGCAGGAAACCAATTTTGCACTTGTATTGGTGTGGAAAAAACACTTTCTGCACTTGTGATAGTGTTGAAAAAACACTTTTCGCACTTGTGTTAGTGTTGAAAAACCACTTTTCGCACTTGTGTTAGTGTTGAAAAACCACTTTTCGCACTTGTGTTGGTGCAGGAAACCACTTTTGCACTTGTATTAGTGTGGAAAAAACACTTTTTGCACTTGTGATAGTGTTGAAAAACCACTTTTCGCACTTGTGTTAGTGTTGAAAAACCACTTTTCGCACTTGTGTTGGTGCAGGAAACCACTTTTGCACTTGTATTAGTGTGGAAAAACCACTTTTCGTACTTGTGTTAGTGTTGAAAAACAACTTTTCGCACTTGTGTTAGTGTTGAAAAACCACATTTCGCACTTGTGTTAGTGTTGAAAAACCACTTTTCGCACTTGTGTTGGTGCAGGAAACCACTTTTGCACTTGTATTAGTGTGGAAAAAACACTTTTCGCACTTGTGTTAGTGTTGAAAAACCACTTTTCGCACTTGTGTTAGTGTTGAAAAACCACTTTTCGTACTTGTGTTGGTGCAGGAAACCACTTTTGCACTCGTATTAGTGTGGAAAAAACACTTTTTGCACTTGTGATAGTGTTGAAAAACCACTTTTCGCATTTGTGTTAGTGTTGAAAACTACTTTTCGCACTTGTGTTGGTGCAGGAAACCACTTTTGCACTTGTATTAGTGTGGAAAACCACTTTTCGCACTTGTGTTAGTGTTGAAAAACCACTTTTCGCACTTGTGTTAGTTTAGTGTTGAAAAACCACTTTTCGCACTTGTGTTGGTGCAGGAAACCACTTTTGCACTTGTATTAGTGTGGAAAAACCCTTTTTGCACTTGTGATAGTGTTGAAAAACCACTTTTCGCACTTGTGTTAGTGTTGAAAAACCACTTTTCGCACTTGTGTTGGTGCAGGAAACCACTTTTGCACTTGTATTAGTGTGGAAAAACCACTTTTCGCACTTGTGTTAGTGTTGAAAAACCACTTTTCGCACTTGTTTTAGTGTTGAAAAACCACTCTTCGCACTTGCGTTAGTGTTGAAAAACCACATTTCGCACTTGTGTAGGTGCAGGAAACCACTTTTGCACTTGTATTAGTGTGGAAAAAACACTTTTCGCACTTGTGATAGTGTTGAAAAACCACTTTTCGCACTTGTGTTAGTGTTGAAAAACCACATTTCGCACTTGTGTAGGCGCAGGAAACCACTTTTGCACTTGTATTAGTGTGGAAAAAACACTTTTCGCACTTGTGTTAGTGCTGAAAAACCACTTTTCGCACTTGTGTTAGTGTTGAAAAACCACTTTTCACACTTGTGTTGGTGCAGGAAACCACTTTTGCACTTGTATTAGTGTGGAAAAACCACTTTTCGCACTTGTGTTAGTGTTGAAAAACCACTTTTCGCACTTGTGTTAGTCTTGAAAAACCACTTTTCGCTCTTGTGTTGGTGCAGGAAACCACTTTTGCACTTGTATTAGTGTGGAAAAAACACTTTTTGCACTTGTTATAGTGTTGAAAAACCAATTTTCGCACTTGTGTTAGTGTTGAAAAACCACTTTTCGCACTTATGTTGGTCCAGGAAACCACTTTTGCACTTGTATTAGTGTGGAAAAACCACTTTTCGCACTTGTGTTAATGTTGAAAAACCACTTTTCGCACTTGTATTAGTGTTGATAAACCACTTTTCGCACTTGTTTTTGTGCAGGAAACAACTTTTGCACTTGTATTAGTGTGGAAAACCACCTTTCGCACTTGTGTTAGTGTTGAAAAACCACTTTTCGCACTTGTGTTAGTGTTGAAAAACCACTTTGCACTTGTGTTAGTGTTGAAAAACCACTTTTCGCACTTGTGTTGGTGCAGGAAACCACTTTTGCACTTGTATTAGTGTGGAAAAAACACTTTTTGCACTTGTGATAGTGTTGAAAAACCACTTTTCGCACTTGTGTTAGTGTTGAAAAACCACTTTTCGCACTTGTGTTGGTGCAGGAAACCACTTTTGCACTTGTATTAGTGTGGAAAAAACCACTTTTCGCAGTTGTGTTAGTGTTGAAAAACCACTTTTCGCACTTGTGTTAGTGTTGAAAAACCACTTTTCGCACTTGTGTTAGTGTTGAAAAACCACTTTTCGCACTTGTGTTAGTGTTGAAAAAACACTTTTCGCACTTGTGTTGGTGCAGGAAACCACTTTTGCACTTGTATTAGTGTGGAAAAAACACTTTTCGCACTTGTGTTAGTGTTGAAAGACCACTTTTCGCACTTGCGTTAGTGTTGAAAAACCACTTTTCGCACTTGTGTTGGTGCAGGAAACCACTTTTGCACTTGTATTCGTGGTGAAAAACCACTTTTCGCACTTGTGTTAGTGTTGAAAAACCACTTTTTGCACTTGTATTAGTGTTGATAAACCACTTTTCGCACTTGTGTTAGTGCTGAAAACCCACTTTTCACACTTGTGTTAGTGTTGAAAAACCACATTTCGCACTTGTGTAGGTGCAGGAAACCACTTTTGCACTTGTATTAGTGTGGAAAAACCACTTTTCGCACTTGTGTTAGTGTTGAAAAAACACTTTTCGCACTTGTGTTAGTGTTGAAAAACCACTTTTCGCACTTGTGTTGGTGCAGGAAACCACTTTTGCACTTGTATTAGTGTGGAAAAAACACTTTTTGCACTTGTGATAGTGTTGAAAAACCACTTTTCGCACTTGTGTTAGTGTTGAAAACTACTTTTCGCACTTGTGTTGGTGCAGGAAACCACTTTTGCACTTGTATTAGTGTGGAAAAACCACTTTTCGCACTTGTGTTAGTGTTGAAAAACCACTTTTCGCACTTGTGTTAGTCTTGAAAAAACACTTTTTGCACTTGTGATAGTGTTGAAAAACCACTTTTCGCACTTATGTTAGTGTTGAAAACTACTTTTCGCACTTGTGTTGGTGCAGGAAACCACTTTTGCACTTGTATTAGTGTGGAAAAACCACTTTTCGCACTTGTTTAGTGTTCAAAAACCACTTTTCGCACTTGTGTTAGAGTTGAAAAACCACTTTTCGCACTTGTGTTGGTGCAGGAAACCACTTTTGCACTTGTATTAGTATGGAAAAAACACTTTTTGCACTTGTGATAGTGTTGAAAAACCACTTTTCGCACTTGTGTTAGTGTTGAAAAACCACTTTTCGCACTTGTGTTGGTGCAGGAAACCACTTTTGCATTTGTATTAGTGTGGAAAAACCACTTTTCGCACTTGTGTTAGTGTTGAAAAACCACTTTTCGCACTTGTGTTAGTGCTGAAAAACCACTTTTCACACTTGTGTTAGTGTTGAAAAACCACATTTCGCACTTGTGTAGGTGCAGGAAACCACTTTTGCACTTGTATTAGTGTGGAAAAAACACTTTTCGCACTTGTGTTAGTGCTGAAAAACCACTTTTCGCACTTGTGTTAGTGTTGAAAAACCACATTTCGCACTTGTGTAGGTGCAGGAAACCACTTTTGCACTTGTATTAGTGTTGAAAAACCACTTTTCGCACTTGTGTTAGTGTTGAACACTTTTCGCACTTGTGTTAGTGTTGAAAAACCACTTTTCGCACTTGTGTTGGTGCAGGAAACCACTTTTGCACTTGTATTAGTGTGGAAAAAACACTTTTTGCACTTGTGATAGTGTTGAAAAACTACTTTTCGCACTTGTGTTAGTGTTGCAAAACCACTTTTCGCACTTGTGTTGGTGCAGGAAACCACTTTTGCACTTGTATTAGTGTGGCAAAACCACTTTTCGTACTTGTGTTAGTGTTGGAAAACCACTTTTCGCACTTGTGTTAGTGTTGAAAAACCACATTTCGCACTTGTGTTAGTGTTGAAAAACCACTTTTCGCCCTTGTGTTGGTGCAGGAAACCACTTTTGCACTTGTATTAGTGTGGAAAAATACTTTTCGCACTTGTGTTAGTGTTGAAAAACCACTTTTCGCACTTGTGTTAGTGTTGAAAAACAACTTTTCGCACTTGTGTTTGTGCAGGAAACCACTTTTGCACTTGTATTAGTGTGGAAAAAACACTTTTCGCACTTGTGTTATTGTTGAAAAACCACTTTCGCACTTGTGTTAGTGTTGAAAAACCACTTTTCGCACTTGTGTTGGTGCAGGAAACCACTTTTGCACTTGTATTAGTGTGGAAAAAACACTTTTTGCACTTGTTATAGTGTTGAAAAACCACTTTTCGCCCTTGTGTTAGTGTTGAAAAACCACTTTTCGCACTTATGTTGGTCCAGGAAACCACTTTTGCACTTGTATTAGTGTGGAAAAACCACTTTTCACACTTGTGTTAGTGTTGAAAAACCACTTTTCGCACTTGTGTTAGTGTTGATAAACCACTTTTCGCACTTGTGTTAGTGTTGAAAACCACTTTTCGCACTTGTGTTGGTGCAGGAAACCACTTTTGCACTTGTATTAGTGTGGAAAAACCACTTTTCGCACTTGTGTTAGTGTTGAAAAACCACTTTTCGCACTTCTGTTAGTGTTGAAAAACCACTTTTCGCACTTGTGTTGGTGCAGGAAACCACTTTTGCACTTGTATTAGTGTGGAAAAAACACTTATTGCACTTGTGATAGTGTTGAAAAACCACTTTTCGCACTTGTGTTAGTGTTGAAAAACCACTTTTCGCACTTGTGTTGGTGCAGGAAACCACTTTTGCACTTGTATTAGTGTGGCAAAAACACTTTTTGCACTTGTGATAGTGTTGAAAAACCACTTTTCGCACCAGTGTTTGTGTTGAAAAACCACTTTTCGCACTTGTGTTGGTGCAGGAAACCACTTTTGCACTTGTATCAGTGTGGAAAAACCACTTTTCGCACTTGTGTTAGTGTTGAAAAACCACTTTTCGCACTTGTGTTAGTGTTGAAAAACCACTTTTCACACTTGTGTTTGTGTTGAAAAACCACTTTTCGCACTTGTGTTGGTGCAGGAAACCACTTTTGCACTTGTATTAGTGTGGAAAAAACACTTTTCGCACTTGTGTTAGTGTTGAAAAACCACTTTTCGCACTTGTGTTAGTGTTGAAAAACTACTTTTCGCACTTGTGTTGGTGCAGGAAACCACTTTTGCACTTGTATTAGTGTGGAAAAAACACTTTTTGCACTTGTGATAGTGTTGAAAAACCACTTTTCGCACTTGTGTTTGTGTTGAAAAACCACTTTTCGCACTTGTGTTGGTGCAGGAAACCACTTTTGCACTTGTATTAGTGTGGAAAAACCACTTTTCGCACTTGTGTTAGTGTTGAAAAACCACTTTTCGCACATGTGTTAGTGTTGAAAAACCACTTTTCGCACTTGTGTTGTTGCAGGAAACCACTTTTGCACTTGTATTAGTGTGGAAAAAACACTTTTTGCACTTGTGATAGTGTTGAAAAACCACTTTTCGCACTTGTGTTAGTGTTGAAAAACCACTTTTCGCACTTGTGTTAGTGTTGAAAAACCACTTTTCGCACTTGTGTTGGTGCAGGAAACCACTTTTGCACTTGTATTAGTGTGGAAAAAACACTTTTTGCACTTGTGATAGTGTTGAAAAACCACTTTTCGCACTTGTGTTAGTGTTGAAAAACCACTTTTCGCACTTGTGTTGGTGCAGGAAACCACTTTTGCACTTGTATTAGTGTGGAAAAACCACTTTTCGTACTTGTGTTAGTGTTGAAAAACCACTTTTCGCACTTGTGTTAGTGTTGAAAAACCACATTTCGCACTTGTGTTAGTGTTGAAAAACCACTTTTCGCACTTGTGTTGGTGCAGGAAACCACTTTTGCACTTGTATTAGTGTGGAAAAAACACTTTTCGCACTTGTGTTAGTGTTGAAAAACCACTTTTCGCACTTGTGTTAGTGTTGAAAAACCACTTTTCGCACTTGTGTTTGTGCAGGAAACCACTTTTGCACTTGTATTAGTGTGGAAAAACCACTTTTCGCACTTGTGTTAGTGTTGAAAAACCACTTTTCGCACTTGTGTTGGTGCAGGAAACCACTTTTGCACTTGTATTAGTGTGGAAAAACCACTTTTCGTACTTGTGTTAGTGTTGAAAAACCACTTTTCGCACTAGTGTTAGTGTTGAAAAACCACATTTCGCACTTGTGTTAGTGTTGAAAAACCACTTTTCGCACTTGTGTTGGTGCAGGAAACCACTTTTGCACTTGTATTAGTGTGGAAAAAACCACTTTTCGCACTTGTGTTAGTGTTGAAAAACCACTTTTCGCACTTGTGTTAGTGTTGAAAAAACACTTTTCGCACTTGTGTTAGTGTTGAAAAAACACTTTTCGCACTTGTGTTAGTGTTGCAAAACCACTTTTCGCACTTGTGTTGGTGCAGGAAACCACTTTTGCACTTGTATTAGTGTGGCAAAACCACTTTTCGTACTTGTGTTAGTGTTGGAAAACCACTTTTCGCACTTGTGTTAGTGTTGAAAAACCACATTTCGCACTTGTGTTAGTGTTGAAAAACCACTTTTCGCCCTTGTGTTGGTGCAGGAAACCACTTTTGCACTTGTATTAGTGTGGAAAAATACTTTTCGCACTTGTGTTAGTGTTGAAAAACCACTTTTCGCACTTGTGTTAGTGTTGAAAAACAACTTTTCGCACTTGTGTTTGTGCAGGAAACCACTTTTGCACTTGTATTAGTGTGGAAAAAACACTTTTCGCACTTGTGTTATTGTTGAAAAACCACTTTCGCACTTGTGTTAGTGTTGAAAAACCACTTTTCGCACTTGTGTTGGTGCAGGAAACCACTTTTGCACTTGTATTAGTGTGGAAAAAACACTTTTTGCACTTGTTATAGTGTTGAAAAACCACTTTTCGCCCTTGTGTTAGTGTTGAAAAACCACTTTTCGCACTTATGTTGGTCCAGGAAACCACTTTTGCACTTGTATTAGTGTGGAAAAACCACTTTTCACACTTGTGTTAGTGTTGAAAAACCACTTTTCGCACTTGTGTTAGTGTTGATAAACCACTTTTCGCACTTGTGTTAGTGTTGAAAACCACTTTTCGCACTTGTGTTGGTGCAGGAAACCACTTTTGCACTTGTATTAGTGTGGAAAAACCACTTTTCGCACTTGTGTTAGTGTTGAAAAACCACTTTTCGCACTTCTGTTAGTGTTGAAAAACCACTTTTCGCACTTGTGTTGGTGCAGGAAACCACTTTTGCACTTGTATCAGTGTGGAAAAACCACTTTTCGCACTTGTGTTAGTGTTGAAAAACCACTTTTCGCACTTGTGTTAGTGTTGAAAAACCACTTTTCACACTTGTGTTTGTGTTGAAAAACCACTTTTCGCACTTGTGTTGGTGCAGGAAACCACTTTTGCACTTGTATTAGTGTGGAAAAAACACTTTTCGCACTTGTGTTAGTGTTGAAAAACCACTTTTCGCACTTGTGTTAGTGTTGAAAAACTACTTTTCGCACTTGTGTTGGTGCAGGAAACCACTTTTGCACTTGTATTAGTGTGGAAAAAACACTTTTTGCACTTGTGATAGTGTTGAAAAACCACTTTTCGCACTTGTGTTTGTGTTGAAAAACCACTTTTCGCACTTGTGTTGGTGCAGGAAACCACTTTTGCACTTGTATTAGTGTGGAAAAACCACTTTTCGCACTTGTGTTAGTGTTGAAAAACCACTTTTCGCACATGTGTTAGTGTTGAAAAACCACTTTTCGCACTTGTGTTGTTGCAGGAAACCACTTTTGCACTTGTATTAGTGTGGAAAAAACACTTTTTGCACTTGTGATAGTGTTGAAAAACCACTTTTCGCACTTGTGTTAGTGTTGAAAAACCACTTTTCGCACTTGTGTTAGTGTTGAAAAACCACTTTTCGCACTTGTGTTGGTGCAGGAAACCACTTTTGCACTTGTATTAGTGTGGAAAAAACACTTTTTGCACTTGTGATAGTGTTGAAAAACCACTTTTCGCACTTGTGTTAGTGTTGAAAAACCACTTTTCGCACTTGTGTTGGTGCAGGAAACCACTTTTGCACTTGTATTAGTGTGGAAAAACCACTTTTCGTACTTGTGTTAGTGTTGAAAAACCACTTTTCGCACTTGTGTTAGTGTTGAAAAACCACATTTCGCACTTGTGTTAGTGTTGAAAAACCACTTTTCGCACTTGTGTTGGTGCAGGAAACCACTTTTGCACTTGTATTAGTGTGGAAAAAACACTTTTCGCACTTGTGTTAGTGTTGAAAAACCACTTTTCGCACTTGTGTTAGTGTTGAAAAACCACTTTTCGCACTTGTGTTTGTGCAGGAAACCACTTTTGCACTTGTATTAGTGTGGAAAAACCACTTTTCGCACTTGTGTTAGTGTTGAAAAACCACTTTTCGCACTTGTGTTGGTGCAGGAAACCACTTTTGCACTTGTATTAGTGTGGAAAAACCACTTTTCGTACTTGTGTTAGTGTTGAAAAACCACTTTTCGCACTAGTGTTAGTGTTGAAAAACCACATTTCGCACTTGTGTTAGTGTTGAAAAACCACTTTTCGCACTTGTGTTGGTGCAGGAAACCACTTTTGCACTTGTATTAGTGTGGAAAAAACCACTTTTCGCACTTGTGTTAGTGTTGAAAAACCACTTTTCGCACTTGTGTTAGTGTTGAAAAAACACTTTTCGCACTTGTGTTAGTGTTGAAAAAACACTTTTCGCACTTGTGTTAGTGTTGAAAAACCACTTTTCGCACTTGTGTTGGTGCAGGAAACCACTTTTGCACTTGTATTAGTGTGGAAAAAACACTTTTCACACTTGTGTTAGTGTTGAAAGACCACTTTTCGCACTTGTGTTCGTGTTGAAAAACCACTTTTCGCACTTGTGTTGGTGCAGGAAACCACTTTTGCACTTGTATTCGTGGTGAAAAACCACTTTTCGCACTTGTGTTAGTGTTGAAAAACCACTTTTCGCACTTGTATTAGTGTTGATAAACCACTTTTCGCACTTGTGTTAGTGCTGAAAACCCACTTTTCACACTTGTGTTAGTGTTGAAAAACCACATTTCGCACTTGTGTTGGTGCAGGAAACCACTTTTGCACTTGTATTAGTGTGGAAAAACCACTTTTCGCACTTGTGTTAGTGTTGAAAAAACACTTTTCGCACTTGTGTTAGTGTTGAAAAACCACTTTTCGCACTTGTGTTGGTGCAGGAAACCACTTTTGCACTTGTATTAGTGTGGAAAAAACACTTTTTGCACTTGTGATAGTGTTGAAAAACCACTTTTCGCACTTGTGTTAGTGTTGAAAACTACTTTTCGCACTTGTGTTGGTGCAGGAAACCACTTTTGCACTTGTATTAGTGTGGAAAAACCACTTTTCGCACTTGTGTTAGTGTTGAAAAACCACTTTTCGCACTTGTGTTAGTCTTGAAAAAACACTTTTTGCACTTGTGATAGTGTTGAAAACTACTTTTCGCACTTGTGTTGGTGCAGGAAACCACTGTTGCACTTGTATTAGTGTGGAAATACCACTTTTCGCACTTGTGTTAGTGTTGAAAAACCACTTTTCGCACTTGTGTTAGTGTTGAAAAACCACTTTTCGCACTTGTGTTGGTGCAGGAAACCACTTTTGCACTTGTATTAGTATCTCAGCCATCCTTTGAGCTAGGAAGCTGAAATTTCGGCACAATAGTGAGCAAGTCCTTTGTCAAAAACGGTATATATTTTTTTTGATTAATCATTAAATTGAGGAGTTATTTAATTATTAGCGATTAATTAAGTACTTATTTAATTAATTAAATTTCCTTTCTCTTCTGACCATTAACTCAGGCACCTTTTGAGTTAGGAAGCTGATATTTGGACATGCCAATGACCAGGTGATTTGGCTGCAAAGGATATTTTTGATTTATTAATGAATCGATTAATCGATTAATTATTTAATTATTCGATTAATGACAAAAAAAATTTTTTTTTAAGTTACAGATTCTGATGAAATAGTGGTAGTTTATGTGTTCTCTGACCAAATTGATTAATAATTTAATGTTTTTATGATTATTATTTATTTATTCTAATTATTAATCATTTATTTATTTTCTTTCTCATTTGGCCAATATCTCAGGTACCTTTTGAGCTGGGAAGCTAATATTTGGACATGACAGTGACCAGGTGATGTGGCTATAAAGGATATTTTTGATTTATTGATTAATCATTTCATCTATTAATTATTTATTGATTAATCGATTAATTATTTATTGAGTAATCAATTAATTATTTAATTTTTTATAAATGACTTATTTAATTAAATTTCTAAAAGATACATCTTCGGATGAAGCACTAGTGGTTTAGTTATGCGATTAGCCAATTGATTATGAAAATATTTTGTGATAATCTTTTATTGATTTTAATTGTACACCGCTCCTTTCCTATGCCATCTCCAGGCATTGCAAATCGTCATTGCTGGGCACCGAAGGGGGCTCGGCAGTGACGCACGCTGAAAGAGAGTACTCAGTTTTCACTCTGGTTTCTTGTTTGTTTGTTTTCTTGGTTGTTGTACACCGCTGCTTTCCTATGCCATCTCCAGGCATTGCAAATCGTCATTGCTGGGCACCGAAGGGGGCTCGGCAGTGACGCACGCTGAAAGAGAGTACTCAGTTTTCACTCTGGTTTCTTGTTGTACACCGCTCCTTTCCTATGCCATCTCCAGGCATTGCAAATCGTCATTGCCGGGCACCAAAGGGGGCTCGGCAGTGACGCGCGCTGAAAGAGAGTACTCAGTTTTCACTCTGGTTTCTTGTTTGTTGTACACCGCTCCTTTCCTATGCCATCTCCAGGCATTGCAAATCGTCATTGCCGGGCACCAAAGGGGGCTCGGCAGTGACGCACGCTGAAAGAGAGTACTCAGTTTTCACTCTGGTTTCTTGTTTGTTTGTTGTACACCGCTCCTTTCCTATGCCATCTCCAGGCATTGCAAATCGTCATTGCCGGGCACCAAAGGGGGCTCGGCAGTGACGCACGCTGAAAGAGAGTACTCAGTTTTCACTCTGGTTGTTTGTTGTACACCGCTCCTTTCCTATGCCATCTCCAGGCATTGCAAATCGTCATTGCCGGGCACCAAAGGGGGCTCGGCAGTGACGCACGCTGAAAGAGAGTACTCAGTTTTCACTCTGGTTGTTTGTTTGTTTTCTTTCTTGGTTGTCCGGGCGATATCTCAGCCATCCTTTGAGCTAGGAAGCTGAAATTTCGGCACAGTAGTGAGCAAGTCCTTTGTCAAATACGGTATTTTTTGTTTTTTGAATAATCAATTAATTGAGGAGTTATTTAATTATTAGCGTTTAATTAAGTACTTATTTAATTAATTAAATTTCATTTCTCTTCTGACCATTATTAACTCAGGCACCTTTTGAGTTAGGAAGCTGATATTTGGACATGCCAATGACCAGGTGATTTGGCTGCAAAGGATATTTTTGATTTATTAATTAATCAATTAATCGATTAATTATTTAATTATTCGATTAATGACAAAAAAAAATTTTTTTTTTTAAGTTGCAGATTCTGATGAAATAGTGGTAGTTTATGTGTTCTCTGACCAAATTGATTAATAATTTAATTTTTTTATGATTATTATTTATTTATTTTCATTATTAATCATTTATTTATTTTCTTTCTCATTTGGCCAATATCTCAGGCACCTTTTGAGCTGGGAAGCTAATATTTGGACATGAGTGACCAAGTGATGTGGCTATCAAGGATATTTTTGATTTATTGATTAATCATTTCATCTATTAATTATTTATTGATTAATCGATTAATTATTTATTGAGTAATCAATTAATTATTTAATTTTTTATAAATGACTTATTTAATTAAATTTCTAAAAGATACATCTTCGGATGAAGCACTACTGGTTTAGTTATGCGATTAGCCAATTGATTATGAAAATATTTTGTGATAATCTTTTATTGATTTTAATTATACAATTAATCAATCAATTAGTGTACACCTCTCCCTCCCAATGCAGCCTCAATGAGCTGCACTGCGGTATTGCCGGGCGCCGGAGGCGCCCCGGCAATGCCGCGCTGCAGCATATTTAATTATTTGGCATGGGGCGGTGTACTTTGAATGTATGTGTACTTGTTGTACACCGCTCCTTTCCTATGCCATCTCCAGGCATTGCAAATCGTCATTGCCGGGCACCAAAGGGGGCTCGGCAGTGACGCACGCTGAAAGAGAGTACTCAGTTTTCACTCTGGTTTCTTGTTTGTTTGTTTTCTTGGTTGTCCGGACGATATCTCAGCCATCCTTTGAGCTAGGAAGCTGAAATTTCGGCACAGTAGTGAGCAAGTCCTTTGTCAAATACGGTATTTTTTGTTTTTTGAATAATCAATTAATTGAGGAGTTATTTAATTATTAGCGTTTAATTAAGTACTTATTTAATTAATTAAATTTCATTTCTCTTCTGACCATTATTAACTCAGGCACCTTTTGAGTTAGGAAGCTGATATTTGGACATGCCAATGACCAGGTGATTTGGCTGCAAAGGATATTTTTGATTTATTAATTAATCAATTAATCGATTAATTATTTAATTATTCGATTAATGACAAAAAAAAAATTTTTTTTAAAGTTACAGATTCTGATGAAATAGTGGTAGTTTATGTGTTCTCTGACCAAATTGATTAATAATTTAATTTTTTTATGATTATTATTTATTTATTTTCATTATTAATCATTTATTTATTTTCTTTCTCATTTGGCCAATATCTCAGGCACCTTTTGAGCTGGAAAGCTAATATTTGGACATGAGTGACCAAGTGATGTGGCTATCAAGGATATTTTTGATTTTTTGATTAATCATTTCATCTATTAATTATTTATTGATTAATCGATTAATTATTTATTGAGTAATCAATTAATTATTTAATTTTTTATAAATGACTTATTTAATTAAATTTCTAAAAGATACATCTTCGGATGAAGCACTAGTGGTTTAGTTATGCGATTAGCCAATTGATTATGAAAATATTTTGTGATAATCTTTTATTGATTTTAATTATACAATTAATCAATCAATTAGTGTACACCCCTCCCTCCCAATGCAGCCTTAATGAGCTGCACTGCGGTATTGCCGGGCGCCAGAGGCGCCCCGGCAATGCCGCGCTGCAGCATATTTAATTATTTGGCATGGGGCGGTGTACTTTGAATGTATGTGTACTTGTTGTACACCGCTCCTTTCCTATGCCATCTCCAGGCATTGCAAATCGTCATTGCCGGGCACCAAAGGGGGCTCGGCAGTGACGCACGCTGAAAGAGAGTACTCAGTTTTCACTCTGGTTTCTTGTTTGTTGTACACCGCACCTTTCCTATGCCATCTCCAGGCATTGCAAATCGTCATTGCTGGGCACCGAAGGGGGCTCGGCAGTGACGCACGCTGAAAGAGAGTACTCAGTTTTCACTCTGGTTGTTTTCTTGTTTTCTTTCTTTCTTGGTTGTCCGGACGATATCTCAGCCATCCTTTGAGCTAGGAAGCTGAAATTTCGGCACAGTAGTGAGCAAGTCCTTTGTCAAATACGGTATTTTTCGTTTTTTGAATAATCAATTAATTGAGGAGTTATTTAATTATTAGCGTTTAATTAAGTACTTATTTAATTAATTAAATTTCATTTATCTTCTGACCATTATTAACTCAGGCACCTTTTGAGTTAGGAAGCTGATATTTGGACATGCCAATGACCAGGTGATTTGGCTGCAAAGGATATTTTTGATTTATTAATTAATCAATTAATCGATTAATTATTTAATTATTCGATTAATGACAAAAAAAAATTTTTTTTTAAGTTACAGATTCTGATGAAATAGTGGTAGTTTATGTGTTCTCTGACCAAATTGATTAATAATTTAATTTTTTTATGATTATTATTTATTTATTTTCATTATTAATCATTTATTTATTTTCTTTCTCATTTGGCCAATATCTCAGGCACCTTTTGAGCTGGGAAGCTAATATTTGGACATGAGTGACCAAGTGATGTGGCTATCAAGGATATTTTTGATTTATTGATTAATCATTTCATCTATTAAGTATTTATTGATTAATCGATTAATTATTTATTGAGTAATCAATTAATTATTTAATTTTTTATAAATGACTTATTTAATTAAATTTCTAAAAGATACATCTTCGGATGAAGCACTACTGGTTTAGTTATGCGATTAGCCAATTGATTATGAAAATATTTTGTGATAATCTTTTATTGATTTTAATTATACAATTAATCAATCAATTAGTGTACACCTCTCCCTCCCAATGCAGCCTCAATGAGCTGCACTGCGGTATTGCCGGGCGCCGGAGGCGCCCCGGCAATGCCGCGCTGCAGCATATTTAATTATTTGGCATGGGGCGGTGTACTTTGAATGTATGTGTACTTGTTTGTTTTCTTTCTTGGTTGTCCGGACGATATCTCAGCCATCCTTTGAGCTAGGAAGCTGAAATTTCGGCACAGTCGTGAGCAAGTCCTTTGTCAAATACGGTATTTTTTGTTTTTTGAATAATCAATTAATTGAGGAGTTATTTAATTATTAGCGTTTAATTAAGTACTTATTTAATTAATTAAATTTCATTTCTCTTCTGACCATTATTAACTCAGGCACCTTTTGAGTTAGGAAGCTGATATTTGGACATGCCAATGACCAGGTGATTTGGCTGCAAAGGATATTTTTGATTTATTAATTAATCAATTAATCGATTAATTATTTAATTATTCGATTAATGACCCAAAAATTTTTTTTTTTTAAGTTACAGATTCTGATGAAATAGTGGTAGTTTATGTGTTCTCTGACCAAATTGATTACCAATTTAATTTTTTTATGATTATTATTTATTTATTTTCATTATTAATCATTTATTTATTTTCTTTCTCATTTGGCCAATATCTCAGGCACCTTTTGAGCTGGGAAGCTAATATTTGGACATAAGTGACCAAGTGATGTGGCTATCAAGGATATTTTTGATTTATTGATTAATCATTTCATCTATTAATTATTTATTGATTAATCGATTAATTATTTATTGAGTAATCAATTAATTATTTAATTTTTTATAAATGACTTATTTAATTAAATTTCTAAAAGATACATCTTCGGATGAAGCACTAGTGGTTTAGTTATGCGATTAGCCAATTGATTATGAAAATATTTTGTGATAATCTTTTATTGATTTTAATTATACAATTAATCAATCAATTAGTGTACACCTCTCCCTCCCAATGCAGCCTTAATGAGCTGCACTGTGGTATTGCCGGGTGCCGGAGGCGCCCCGGCAATGCCGCGCTGCAGCATATTTAATTATTTGGCATGGGGCGGTGTACTTTGAATGTATGTGTACTTGTTTGTTTTCTTTCTTGGTTGTCCGGACGATATCTCAGCCATCCTTTGAGCTCAGAAGCTGAAATTTCGGCACAGTCGTGAGCAAGTCCTTTGTCAAATACGGTATTTTTTGTTTTTTGAATAATCAATTAATTGAGGAGTTATTTAATTATTAGCGTTTAATTAAGTACTTATTTAATTAATTAAATTTCATTTCTCTTCTGACCATTATTAACTCAGGCACCTTTTGAGTTAGGAAGCTGATATTTGGACATGCCAATGACCAGGTGATTTGGCTGCAAAGGATATTTTTGATTTATTAATTAATCAATTAATCGATTAATTATTTAATTATTCGATTAATGACCCAAAAAAATTTTTTTTTTAAGTTACAGATTCTGATGAAATAGTGGTAGTTTATGTGTTCTCTGACCAAATTGATTACCAATTTAATTTTTTTATGATTATTATTTATTTATTTTCATTATTAATCATTTATTTATTTTCTTTCTCATTTGGCCAATATCTCAGGCACCTTTTGAGCTGGGAAGCTAATATTTGGACATAAGTGACCAAGTGATGTGGCTATCAAGGATATTTTTGATTTATTGATTAATCATTTCATCTATTAATTATTTATTGATTAATCGATTAATTATTTATTGAGTAATCAATTAATTATTTAATTTTTTATAAATGACTTATTTAATTAAATTTCTAAAAGATACATCTTCGGATGAAGCACTAGTGGTTTAGTTATGCGATTAGCCAATTGATTATGAAAATATTTTGTGATAATCTTTTATTGATTTTAATTATACAATTAATCAATCAATTAGTGTACACCTCTCCCTCCCAATGCAGCCTCAATGAGCTGCACTGCGGTATTGCCGGGCGCCGGAGGCGCCCCGGCAATGCCGCGCTGCAGCATATTTAATTATTTGGCATGGGGCGGTGTACTTTGAATGTATGTGTACTTGTTGTACACCGCTCCTTTCCTATGCCATCTCCAGGCATTGCAAATCGTCATTGCTGGGCACCGAAGGGGGCTCGGCAGTGACGCACGCTGAAAGAGAGTACTCAGTTTTCACTCTGGTTTCTTGTTGTACACCGCTCCTTTCCTATGCCATCTCCAGGCATTGCAAATCGTCATTGCCGGGCACCAAAGGGGGCTCGGCAGTGACGCACGCTGAAAGAGAGTACTCAGTTTTCACTCTGGTTGTTTGTTTGTTTTCTTTCTTGGTTGTCCGGACGATATCTCAGCCATCCTTTGAGCTAGGAAGCTGAAATTTCGGCACAGTAGTGAGCAAGTCCTTTGTCAAATACGGTATTTTTTGTTTTTTGAATAATCAATTAATTGAGGAGTTATTTAATTATTAGCGTTTAATTAAGTACTTATTTAATTAATTAAATTTCATTTATCTTCTGACCATTATTAACTCAGGCACCTTTTGAGTTAGGAAGCTGATATTTGGACATGCCAATGACCAGGTGATTTGGCTGCAAAGGATATTTTTGATTTATTAATTAATCAATTAATCGATTAATTATTTAATTATTCGATTAATGACAAAAAATTTTTTTTTTTTAAAGTTACAGATTCTGATGAAATAGTGGTAGTTTATGTGTTCTCTGACCAAATTGATTAATAATTTAATTTTTTTATGATTATTATTTATTTATTTTCATTATTAATCATTTATTTATTTTCTTTCTCATTTGGCCAATATCTCAGGCACCTTTTGAGCTGGGAAGCTAATATTTGGACATGAGTGACCAAGTGATGTGGCTATCAAGGATATTTTTGATTTATTGATTAATCATTTCATCTATTAAGTATTTATTGATTAATCGATTAATTATTTATTGAGTAATCAATTAATTATTTAATTTTTTATAAATGACTTATTTAATTAAATTTCTAAAAGATACATCTTCGGATGAAGCACTAGTGCTTTAGGTATGCTATTAGCCAATTGATTAAGAAAATATTTTGTGATAATCTTTTATTGATTTTAATTATACAATTAATCAATCAATTAGTGTACACCTCTCCCTCCCAATGCAGCCTCAATGAGCTGCACTGCGGTATTGACGGGCGCCGGAGGCGCCCCGGCAATGCCGCTCTGTAGGATATTTAATTATTTGGCATGGGGGCGGTGTACTTTGAATGTATGTGTACTTGTTTTTTGTTTTTTGAATAATCAATTAATTGAGGAGTTATTTAATTATTAGCGTTTAATTAAGTACTTATTTAATTAATTAAATTTCATTTATCTTCTGACCATTATTAACTCAGGCACCTTTTGAGTTAGGAAGCTGATATTTGGACATGCCAATGACCAGGTGATTTGGCTGCAAAGGATATTTTTGATTTATTAATTAATCAATTAATCGATTAATTATTTAATTATTCGATTAATGACAAAAAAAATTTTTTTTTTTAAGTTACAGATTCTGATGAAATAGTGGTAGTTTATGTGTTCTCTGACCAAATTGATTAATAATTTAATTTTTTTATGATTATTATTTATTTATTTTCATTATTAATCATTTATTTATTTTCTTTCTCATTTGGCCAATATCTCAGGCACCTTTTGAGCTGGGAAGCTAATATTTGGACATGAGTGACCAAGTGATGTGGCTATCAAGGATATTTTTGATTTATTGATTAATCATTTCATCTATTAAGTATTTATTGATTAATCGATTAATTATATATTGAGTAATCAATTAATTATTTAATTTTTTATAAATGACTTATTTAATTAAATTTCTAAAAGATACATCTTCGGATGAAGCACTACTGGTTTAGTTATGCGATTAGCCAATTGATTATGAAAATATTTTGTGATAATCTTTTATTGATTTTAATTATACAATTAATCAATCAATTAGTGTACACCTCTCCCTCCCAATGCAGCCTCAATGAGCTGCACTGCGGTATTGCCGGGCGCCGGAGGCGCCCCGGCAATGCCGCGCTGCAGCATATTTAATTATTTGGCATGGGGCGGTGTACTTTGAATGTATGTGTACTTGTTGTACACCGCTCCTTTCCTATGCCATCTCCAGGCATTGCAAATCGTCATTGCCGGGCACCAAAGGGGGCTCGGCAGTGACGCACGCTGAAAGAGAGTACTCAGTTTTCACTCTGGTTTCTTGTTGTACACCGCTCCTTTCCTATGCCACCTCCAGGCATTGCAAATCGTCATTGCCGGGCACCGAAGGGGGCTCGGCAGTGACGCACGCTGAAAGAGAGTACTCAGTTTTCACTCTGGTTTCTTGTTTGTTTTCTTGTTGTACACCGCTCCTTTCCTATGCCATCTCCAGGCATTGCAAATCGTCATTGCCGGGCACCAAAGGGGGCTCGGCAGTGACGCACGCTGAAAGAGAGTACTCAGTTTTCACTCTGGTTTCTTGTTGTACACCGCTCCTTTCCTATGCCATCTCCAGGCATTGCAAATCGTCATTGCCGGGCACCAAAGGGGGCTCGGCAGTGACGCACGCTGAAAGAGAGTACTCAGTTTTCACTCTGGTTTCTTTCTTGTTTGTTTGTTTTCTTGGTTGTCCGGACGATATCTCAGCCATCCTTTGAGCTAGGAAGCTGAAATTTCGGCACAGTAGTGAGCAAGTCCTTTGTCAAATACGGTATTTTTTGTTTTTTGAATAATCAATTAATTGAGGAGTTATTTAATTATTAGCGTTTAATTAAGTACTTATTTAATTAATTAAATTTCATTTCTCTTCTGACCATTATTAACTCAGGCACCTTTTGAGTTAGGAAGCTGATATTTGGACATGCCAATGACCAGGTGATTTGGCTGCAAAGGATATTTTTGATTTATTAATTAATCAATTAATCGATTAATTATTTAATTATTCGATTAATGACAAAAAAATTTTTTTTTTTAAAGTTACAGATTCTGATGAAATAGTGGTAGTTTATGTGTTCTCTGACCAAATTGATTAATAATTTAATTTTTTTATGATTATTATTTATTTATTTTCATTATTAATCATTTATTTATTTTCTTTCTCATTTGGCCAATATCTCAGGCACCTTTTGAGCTGGGAAGCTAATATTTGGACATGAGTGACCAAGTGATGTGGCTATCAAGGATATTTTTGATTTATTGATTAATCATTTCATCTATTAAGTATTTATTGATTAATCGATTAATTATTTATTGAGTAATCAATTAATTATTTAATTTTTTATAAATGACTTATTTTTGATTTATTGATTAATCATTTCATCTATTAATTATTTATTGATTAATCGATTAATTATTTATTGAGTAATCAATTAATTATTTAATTTTTTATAAATGACTTATTTAATTAAATTTCTAAAAGATACATCTTCGGATGAAGCACTAGTGGTTTAGTTATGCGATTAGCCAATTGATTATGAAAATATTTTGTGATAATCTTTTATTGATTTTAATTATACAATTAATCAATCAATTAGTGTACACCTCTCCCTCCCAATGCAGCCTCAATGAGCTGCACTGCGGTATTGCCGGGCGCCGGAGGCGCCCCGGCAATGCCGCGCTGCAGCATATTTAATTATTTGGCATGGGGCGGTGTACTTTGAATGTATGTGTACTTGTTTGTTTTCTTGTTTGTTTTCTTGCTTGTTTGTTTGTTTTCTTGGTTGTCCGGGCGATATCTCAGCCATCCTTTGAGCTAGGAAGCTGAAATTTCGGCACAGTAGTGAGCAAGTCCTTTGTCAAATACGGTATTTTTTGTTTTTTGAATAATCAATTAATTGAGGAGTTATTTAATTATTAGCGTTTAATTAAGTACTTATTTAATTAATTAAATTTCATTTCTCTTCTGACCATTATTAACTCAGGCACCTTTTGAGTTAGGAAGCTGATATTTGGACATGCCAATGACCAGGTGATTTGGCTGCAAAGGATATTTTTGATTTATTAATTAATCAATTAATCAATTAATTATTTAATTATTCGATTAATGACAAAAAAATTTTTTTTTTTAAAGTTACAGATTCTGATGAAATAGTGGTAGTTTATGTGTTCTCTGACCAAATTGATTAATAATTTAATTTTTTTATGATTATTATTTATTTATTTTCATTATTAATCATTTATTTATTTTCTTTCTCATTTGGCCAATATCTCAGGCACCTTTTGAGCTGGGAAGCTAATATTTGGACATGAGTGACCAAGTGATGTGGCTATCAAGGATATTTTTGATTTATTGATTAATCATTTCATCTATTAATTATTTATTGATTAATCGATTAATTATTTATTGAGTAATCAATTAATTATTTAATTTTTTATAAATGACTTATTTAATTAAATTTCTAAAAGATACATCTTCGGATGAAGCACTAGTGCTTTAGGTATGCTATTAGCCAATTGATTATGAAAATATTTTATGATCATTTATATATTTAAATTTCACAATTAATCAATCAATTATTGTACTCCTCTCCCTCCCAATGCAGCCTTAATGAGCTGCACTGCGGTATTGCCGGGCGCCGGAGGCGCCCCGGCAATGCCGCGCTGCAGCATATTTAATTATTTGGCATGGGGCGGTGTACTTTGAATGTATCTGTACTTGTTTGTTTTCTTTCTTGTTTTCTTGGTTGTCCGGGCGATATCTCAGCCATCCTTTGAGCTAGGAAGCTGAAATTTCGGCACAGTAGTGAGCAAGTCCTTTGTCAAATACGGTATTTTTTGTTTTTTGAATAATCAATTAATTGAGGAGTTATTTAATTATTAGCGTTTAATTAAGTACTTATTTAATTAATTAAATTTCATTTCTCTTCTGACCATTATTAACTCAGGCACCTTTTGAGTTAGGAAGCTGATATTTGGACATGCCAATGACCAGGTGATTTGGCTGCAAAGGATATTTTTGATTTATTAATTAATCAATTAATCGATTAATTATTTAATTATTCGATTAATGACAAAAAATTTTTTTTTTTTAAAGTTACATATTCTGATGAAATAGTGGTAGTTTATGTGTTCTCTGACCAAATTGATTAATAATTTAATTTTTTTATGATTATTATTTATTTATTTTCATTATTAATCATTTATTTATTTTCTTTCTCATTTGGCCAATATCTCAGGCACCTTTTGAGCTGGGAAGCTAATATTTGGACATGAGTGACCAAGTGATGTGGCTATCAAGGATATTTTTGATTTATTGATTAATCATTTCATCTATTAATTATTTATTGATTAATCGATTAATTATTTATTGAGTAATCAATTAATTATTTAATTTTTTATAAATGACTTATTTAATTAAATTTCTAAAAGATACATCTTCGGATGAAGCACTAGTGGTTTAGTTATGCGATTAGCCAATTGATTATGAAAATATTTTGTGATAATCTTTTATTGATTTTAATTATACAATTAATCAATCAATTAGTGTACACCTCTCCCTCCCAATGCAGCCTCAATGAGCTGCACTGCGGTATTGCCGGGCGCCAGAGGCGCCCCGGCAATGCCGCGCTGCAGCATATTTAATTATTTGGCATGGGGCTGTGTACTTTGAATGTATTTGTACTTGTTTGTTTGTTTGTTTTCTTTCTTGGTTGTCCGGACGATATCTCAGCCATCCTTTGAGCTAGGAAGCTGAAATTTCGGCACAGTAGTGAGCAAGTCCTTTGTCAAATACGGTATTTTTTGTTTTTTGAATAATCAATTAATTGAGGAGTTATTTAATTATTAGCGTTTAATTAAGTACTTATTTAATTAATTAAATTTCATTTCTCTTCTGACCATTATTAACTCAGGCACCTTTTGAGTTAGGAAGCTGATATTTGGACATGCCAATGACCAGGTGATTTGGCTGCAAAGGATATTTTTGATTTATTAATTAATCAATTAATCGATTAATTATTTAATTATTCGATTAATGACAAAAAAAATTTTTTTTTAAAGTTACAGATTCTGATGAAATAGTGGTAGTTTATGTGTTCTCTGACCAAATTGATTAATAATTTAATTTTTTTATGATTATTATTTATTTATTTTCATTATTAATCATTTATTTATTTTCTTTCTCATTTGGCCAATATCTCAGGCACCTTTTGAGCTGGGAAGCTAATATTTGGACATGAGTGACCAAGTGATGTGGCTATCAAGGATATTTTTGATTTATTGATTAATCATTTCATCTATTAAGTATTTATTGATTAATCGATTAATTATTTATTGAGTAATCAATTAATTATTTAATTTTTTATAAATGACTTATTTAATTAAATTTCTAAAAGATACATCTTCGGATGAAGCACTACTGGTTTAGGTATGCTATTAGCCAATTGATTAAGAAAATATTTTGTGATAATCTTTTATTGATTTTAATTATACAATTAATCAATCAATTAGTGTACACCTCTCCCTCCCAATGCAGCCTCAATGAGCTGCACTGCGGTATTGACGGGCGCCGGAGGCGCCCCGGCAATGCCGCTCTGTAGGATATTTAATTATTTGGCATGGGGGCGGTGTACTTTGAATGTATGTGTACTTGTTGTACACCGCTCCTTTCCTATGCCACCTCCAGGCATTGCAAATCGTCATTGCCGGGCACCGAAGGGGGCTCGGCAGTGACGCACGCTGAAAGAGAGTACTCAGTTTTCACTCTGGTTTCTTGTTTGTTTTCTTGTTTTCTTGGTTGTCCGGACGATATCTCAGCCATCCTTTGAGCTAGGAAGCTGAAATTTCGGCACAGTAGTGAGCAAGTCCTTTGTCAAATACGGTATTTTTTGTTTTTTGAATAATCAATTAATTGAGGAGTTATTTAATTATTAGCGTTTAATTAAGTACTTATTTAATTAATTAAATTTCATTTATCTTCTGACCATTATTAACTCAGGCACCTTTTGAGTTAGGAAGCTGATATTTGGACATGCCAATGACCAGGTGATTTGGCTGCAAAGGATATTTTTGATTTATTAATTAATCAATTAATCGATTAATTATTTAATTATTCGATTAATGACAAAAAAATTTTTTTTTTTTAAGTTACAGATTCTGATGAAATAGTGGTAGTTTATGTGTTCTCTGACCAAATTGATTAATAATTTAATTTTTTTATGATTATTATTTATTTATTTTCATTATTAATCATTTATTTATTTTCTTTCTCATTTGGCCAATATCTCAGGCACCTTTTGAGCTGGGAAGCTAATATTTGGACATGAGTGACCAAGTGATGTGGCTATCAAGGATATTTTTGATTTATTGATTAATCATTTCATATATTAAGTATTTATTGATTAATCGATTAATTATTTATTGAGTAATCAATTAATTATTTAATTTTTTATAAATGACTTATTTAATTACATTTCTAAAAGATACATCTTCGGATGAAGCACTACTGGTTTAGTTATGCGATTAGCCAATTGATTATGAAAATATTTTGTGATAATCTTTTATTGATTTTAATTATACAATTAATCAATCAATTAGTGTACACCTCTCCCTCCCAATGCAGCCTCAATGAGCTGCACTGCGGTATTGCCGGGCGCCAATGCCGCGCTGCAGCATATTTAATTATTTGGCATGGGGCGGTGTACTTTGAATGTATGTGTACTTGTTGTACACCGCTCCTTTCCTATGCCACCTCCAGGCATTGCAAATCGTCATTGCCGGGCACCGAAGGGGGCTCGGCAGTGACGCACGCTGAAAGAGAGTACTCAGTTTTCACTCTGGTTTCTTGTTTGTTTTCTTGGTTGTCCGGACGATATCTCAGCCATCCTTTGAGCTAGGAAGCTGAAATTTCGGCACAGTAGTGAGCAAGTCCTTTGTCAAATACGGTATTTTTTGTTTTTTGAATAATCAATTAATTGAGGAGTTATTTAATTATTAGCGTTTAATTAAGTACTTATTTAATTAATTAAATTTCATTTATCTTCTGACCATTATTAACTCAGGCACCTTTTGAGTTAGGAAGCTGATATTTGGACATGCCAATGACCAGGTGATTTGGCTGCAAAGGATATTTTTGATTTATTAATTAATCAATTAATCGATTAATTATTTAATTATTCGATTAATGACAAAAAAAATTTTTTTTTTTAAGTTACAGATTCTGATGAAATAGTGGTAGTTTATGTGTTCTCTGACCAAATTGATTAATAATTTAATTTTTTTATGATTATTATTTATTTATTTTCATTATTAATCATTTATTTATTTTCTTTCTCATTTGGCCAATATCTCAGGCACCTTTTGAGCTGGGAAGCTAATATTTGGACATGAGTGACCAAGTGATGTGGCTATCAAGGATATTTTTGATTTATTGATTAATCATTTCATCTATTAAGTATTTATTGATTAATCGATTAATTATTTATTGAGTAATCAATTAATTATTTAATTTTTTATAAATGACTTATTTAATTAAATTTCTAAAAGATACATCTTCGGATGAAGCACTACTGGTTTAGTTATGCGATTAGCCAATTGATTATGAAAATATTTTGTGATAATCTTTTATTGATTTTAATTATACAATTAATCAATCAATTAGTGTACACCTCTCCCTCCCAATGCAGCCTCAATGAGCTGCACTGCGGTATTGCCGGGCGCCGGAGGCGCCCCGGCAATGCCGCGCTGCAGCATATTTAATTATTTGGCATGGGGCGGTGTACTTTGAATGTATGTGTACTTGTTGTACACCGCTCCTTTCCTATGCCATCTCCAGGCATTGCAAATCGTCATTGCCGGGCACCAAAGGGGGCTCGGCAGTGACGCACGCTGAAAGAGAGTACTCAGTTTTCACTCTGGTTTCTTGTTTTCTTGTTTGTTTGTTTTCTTGGTTGTCCGGGCGATATCTCAGCCATCCTTTGAGCTAGGAAGCTGAAATTTCGGCACAGTAGTGAGCAAGTCCTTTGTCAAATACGGTATTTTTTGTTTTTTGAATAATCAATTAATTGAGGAGTTATTTAATTATTAGCGTTTAATTAAGTACTTATTTAATTAATTAAATTTCATTTCTCTTCTGACCATTATTAACTCAGGCACCTTTTGAGTTAGGAAGCTGATATTTGGACATGCCAATGACCAGGTGATTTGGCTGCAAAGGATATTTTTGATTTATTAATTAATCAATTAATCGATTAATTATTTAATTATTCGATTAATGACCAAAAAAATTTTTTTTTTTAAGTTACAGATTCTGATGAAATAGTGGTAGTTTATGTGTTCTCTGACCAAATTGATTACTAATTTAATTTTTTTATGATTATTATTTATTTATTTTCATTATTAATCATTTATTTATTTTCTTTCTCATTTGGCCAATATCTCAGGCACCTTTTGAGCTGGGAAGCTAATATTTGGACATGAGTGACCAAGTGATGTGGCTATCAAGGATATTTTTGATTTATTGATTAATCATTTCATCTATTAATTATTTATTGATTAATCGATTAATTATTTATTGAGTAATCAATTAATTATTTAATTTTTTATAAATGACTTATTTAATTAAATTTCTAAAAGATACATCTTCGGATGAAGCACTAGTGGTTTAGTTATGCGATTAGCCAATTGATTATGAAAATATTTTGTGATAATCTTTTATTGATTTTAATTATACAATTAATCAATCAATTAGTGTACACCTCTCCCTCCCAATGCAGCCTCAATGAGCTGCACTGCGGTATTGCCGGGCGCCGGAGGCGCCCCGGCAATGCCGCGCTGCAGCATATTTAATTATTTGGCATGGGGCGGTGTACTTTGAATGTATGTGTACTTGTTTGTTTTCTTTCTTGGTTGTCCGGACGATATCTCAGCCATCCTTTGAGCTAGGAAGCTGAAATTTCGGCACAGTAGTGAGCAAGTCCTTTGTCAAATACGGTATTTTTTGTTTTTTGAATAATCAATTAATTGAGGAGTTATTTAATTATTAGCGTTTAATTAAGTACTTATTTAATTAATTAAATTTCATTTATCTTCTGACCATTATTAACTCAGGCACCTTTTGAGTTAGGAAGCTGATATTTGGACATGCCAATGACCAGGTGATTTGGCTGCAAAGGATATTTTTGATTTATTAATTAATCAATTAATCGATTAATTATTTAATTATTCGATTAATGACAAAAAAATTTTTTTTTTTTAAGTTACAGATTCTGATGAAATAGTGGTAGTTTATGTGTTCTCTGACCAAATTGATTAATAATTTAATTTTTTTATGATTATTATTTATTTATTTTCATTATTAATCATTTATTTATTTTCTTTCTCATTTGGCCAATATCTCAGGCACCTTTTGAGCTGGGAAGCTAATATTTGGACATGAGTGACCAAGTGATGTGGCTATCAAGGATATTTTTGATTTATTGATTAATCATTTCATCTATTAAGTATTTATTGATTAATCGATTAATTATTTATTGAGTAATCAATTAATTATTTAATTTTTTATAAATGACTTATTTAATTAAATTTCTAAAAGATACATCTTCGGATGAAGCACTACTGGTTTAGTTATGCGATTAGCCAATTGATTATGAAAATATTTTGTGATAATCTTTTATTGATTTTAATTATACAATTAATCAATCAATTAGTGTACACCTCTCCCTCCCAATGCAGCCTCAATGAGCTGCACTGCGGTATTGCCGGGCGCCGGAGACGCCCCGGCAATGCCGCGCTGCAGCATATTTAATTATTTGGCATGGGGCGGTGTACTTTGAATGTATGTGTACTTGTTTTCTTGTTTGTTGTACACCGCTCCTTTCCAATGCCATCTCCAGGCATTGCAAATCGTCATTGCCGGGCACCAAAGGGGGCTCGGCAGTGACGCACGCTGAAAGAGAGTACTCAGTTTTCACTCTGGTTGTTTGTTGTACACCGCTCCTTTCCTATGCCATCTCCAGGCATTGCAAATCGTCATTGCCGGGCACCAAAGGGGGCTCGGCAGTGACGCACGCTGAAAGAGAGTACTCAGTTTTCACTCTGGTTTCTTTCTTGTTTGTTGTACACCGCTCCTTTCCTATGCCATCTCCAGGCATTGCAAATCGTCATTGCCGGGCACCAAAGGGGGCTCGGCAGTGACGCACGCTGAAAGAGAGTACTCAGTTTTCACTCTGGTTTCTTGTTTGTTGTACACCGCTCCTTTCCTATGCCATCTCCAGGCATTGCAAATCGTCATTGCCGGGCACCAAAGGGGGCTCGGCAGTGACGCACGCTGAAAGAGAGTACTCAGTTTTCACTCTGGTTTCTTTCTTGTTTGTTTGTTTTCTTGGTTGTCCGGACGATATCTCAGCCATCCTTTGAGCTAGGAAGCTGAAATTTCGGCACAGTAGTGAGCAAGTCCTTTGTCAAATACGGTATTTTTTGTTTTTTGAATAATCAATTAATTGAGGAGTTATTTAATTATTAGCGTTTAATTAAGTACTTATTTAATTAATTAAATTTCATTTCTCTTCTGACCATTATTAACTCAGGCACCTTTTGAGTTAGGAAGCTGATATTTGGACATGCCAATGACCAGGTGATTTGGCTGCAAAGGATATTTTTGATTTATTAATTAATCAATTAATCGATTAATTATTTAATTATTCGATTAATGACAAAAAAAATTTTTTTTTTAAAGTTACAGATTCTGATGAAATAGTGGTAGTTTATGTGTTCTCTGACCAAATTGATTAATAATTTAATTTTTTTATGATTATTATTTATTTATTTTCATTATTAATCATTTATTTATTTTCTTTCTCATTTGGCCAATATCTCAGGCACGTTTTGAGCTGGGAAGCTAATATTTGGACATGAGTGACCAAGTGATGTGGCTATCAAGGATATTTTTGATTTATTGATTAATCATTTCATCTATTAATTATTTATTGATTAATCGATTAATTATTTATTGAGTAATCAATTAATTATTTAATTTTTTATAAATGACTTATTTAATTAAATTTCTAAAAGATACATCTTCGGATGAAGCACTAGTGGTTTAGTTATGCGATTGGCCAATTGATTATGAAAATATTTTGTGATAATCTTTTATTGATTTTAATTATACAATTAATCAATCAATTAGTGTACACCCCTCCCTCCCAATGCAGCCTTAATGAGCTGCACTGCGGTATTGCCGGGCGCCGGAGGCGCCCCGGCAATGCCGCGCTGCAGCATATTTAATTATTTGGCATGGGGCGGTGTACTTTGAATGTATGTGTACTTGTTTGTTTTCTTTCTTGTTTGTTTTCTTTCTTGGTTGTCCGGACGATATCTCAGCCATCCTTTGAGCTAGGAAGCTGAAATTTCGGCACAGTCGTGAGCAAGTCCTTTGTCAAATACGGTATTTTTTGTTTTTTGAATAATCAATTAATTGAGGAGTTATTTAATTATTAGCGTTTAATTAAGTACTTATTTAATTAATTAAATTTCATTTCTCTTCTGACCATTATTAACTCAGGCACCTTTTGAGTTAGGAAGCTGATATTTGGACATGCCAATGACCAGGTGATTTGGCTGCAAAGGATATTTTTGATTTATTAATTAATCAATTAATCGATTAATTATTTAATTATTCGATTAATGACCCAAAAAAATTTTTTTTTTAAGTTACAGATTCTGATGAAATAGTGGTAGTTTATGTGTTCTCTGACCAAATTGATTAATAATTTAATTTTTTTATTGTACACCGCACCTTTCCTATGCCATCTCCAGGCATTGCAAATCGTCATTGCTGGGCACCGAAGGGGGCTCGGCAGTGACGCACGCTGAAAGAGAGTACTCAGTTTTCACTCTGGTTTCTTGCTTTCTTTCTTTCTTTCTTGGTTGTCCGGGCGATATCTCAGCCATCCTTTGAGCTAGGAAGCTGAAATTTCGGCACAGTAGTGAGCAAGTCCTTTGTCAAATACGGTATTTTTTGTTTTTTGAATAATCAATTAATTGAGGAGTTATTTAATTATTAGCGTTTAATTAAGTACTTATTTAATTAATTAAATTTCATTTCTCTTCTGACCATTATTAACTCAGGCACCTTTTGAGTTAGGAAGCTGATATTTGGACATGCCAATGACCAGGTGATTTGGCTGCAAAGGATATTTTTGATTTATTAATTAATCAATTAATCGATAAATTATTTAATTATTCGATTAATGACAAAAAAAATTTTTTTTTTAAAGTTACAGATTCTGATGAAATAGTGGTAGTTTATGTGTTCTCTGACCAAATTGATTAATAATTTAATTTTTTTATGATTATTATTTATTTATTTTCATTATTAATCATTTATTTATTTTCTTTCTCATTTGGCCAATATCTCAGGCACCTTTTGAGCTGGGAAGCTAATATTTGGACATGAGTGACCAAGTGATGTGGCTATCAAGGATATTTTTGATTTATTGATTCATCATTTCATCTATTAAGTATTTATTGATTAATCGATTAATTATTTATTGAGTAATCAATGAATTATTTAATTTTTTATAAATGACTTATTTAATTAAATTTCTAAAAGATACATCTTCAGGTGAAGCACTAGTGGTTTAGTTATGCGATTAGCCAATTGATTATGAAAATATTTTGTGATAATCTTTTATTGATTTTAATTATACAATTAATCAATCAATTAGTGTACACCTCTCCCTCCCAATGCAGCCTCAATGAGCTGCACTGCGGTATTGCCGGGCGCCAGAGGCGCCCCGGCAATGCCGCGCTGCAGCATATTTAATTATTTGGCATGGGGCGGTGTACTTTGAATGTATGTGTACTTGTTGTACACCGCTCCTTTCCTATGCCATCTCCGGGCATTGCAAATCGTCATTGCCGGGCACCAAAGGGGGCTCGGCAGTGACGCACGCTGAAAGAGAGTACTCAGTTTTCACTCTGGTTTCTTGTTTTCTTGTTTGTTTTCTTGTTTGTTTTCTTGGTTGTCCGGACGATATCTCAGCCATCCTTTGAGCTAGGAAGCTGAAATTTCGGCACAGTAGTGAGCAAGTCCTTTGTCAAATACGGTATTTTTTGTTTTTTGAATAATCAATTAATTGAGGAGTTATTTAATTATTAGCGTTTAATTAAGTACTTATTTAATTAATTAAATTTCATTTATCTTCTGACCATTATTAACTCAGGCACCTTTTGAGTTCGGAAGCTGATATTTGGACATGCCAATGACCAGGTGATTTGGCTGCAAAGGATATTTTTGATTTATTAATTAATCAATTAATCGATTAATTATTTAATTATTCGATTAATGACAAAAAAAATTTTTTTTTTTAAGTTACAGATTCTGATGAAATAGTGGTAGTTTATGTGTTCTCTGACCAAATTGATTAATAATTTAATTTTTTTATGATTATTATTTATTTATTTTCATTATTAATCATTTATTTATTTTCTTTCTCATTTGGCCAATATCTCAGGCACCTTTTGAGCTGGGAAGCTAATATTTGGACATGAGTGACCAAGTGATGTGGCTATCAAGGATATTTTTGATTTATTGATTAATCATTTCATCTATTAAGTATTTATTGATTAATCGATTAATTATTTATTGAGTAATCAATTAATTATTTAATTTTTTATAAATGACTTATTTAATTAAATTTCTAAAAGATACATCTTCGGATGAAGCACTACTGGTTTAGTTATGCGATTAGCCAATTGATTATGAAAATATTTTGTGATAATCTTTTATTGATTTTAATTATACAATTAATCAATCAATTAGTGTACACCTCTCCCTCCCAATGCAGCCTCAATGAGCTGCACTGCGGTATTGCCGGGCGCCGGAGGCGCCCCGGCAATGCCGCGCTGCAGCATATTTAATTATTTGGCATGGGGCGGTGTACTTTGAATGTATGTGTACTTGTCATTTATTTATTTTCTTTCTCATTTGGCCAATATCTCAGGCACCTTTTGAGCTGGAAAGCTAATATTTGGACATGAGTGACCAAGTGATGTGGCTATCAAGGATATTTTTGATTTATTGATTAATCATTTCATCTATTAATTATTTATTGATTAATCGATTAATTATTTATTGAGTAATCAATTAATTATTTAATTTTTTATAAATGACTTATTTAATTAAATTTCTAAAAGATACATCTTCGGATGAAGCACTAGTGGTTTAGTTATGCGATTAGCCAATTGATTATGAAAATATTTTGTGATAATCTTTTATTGATTTTAATTATACAATTAATCAATCAATTAGTGTACACCCCTCCCTCCCAATGCAGCCTTAATGAGCTGCACTGCGGTATTGCCGGGCGCCAGAGGCGCCCCGGCAATGCCGCGCTGCAGCATATTTAATTATTTGGCATGGGGCGGTGTACTTTGAATGTATGTGTACTTGTTTGTTTTCTTGTTTGTTTGTTTTCTTTCTTGGTTGTCCGGACGATATCTCAGCCATCCTTTGAGCTAGGAAGCTGAAATTTCGGCACAGTAGTGAGCAAGTCCTTTGTCAAATACGGTATTTTTTGTTTTTTGAATAATCAATTAATTGAGGAGTTATTTAATTATTAGCGTTTAATTAAGTACTTATTTAATTAATTAAATTTCATTTCTCTTCTGACCATTATTAACTCAGGCACCTTTTGAGTTAGGAAGCTGATATTTGGACATGCCAATGACCAGGTGATTTGGCTGCAAAGGATATTTTTGATTTATTAATTAATCAATTAATCGATTAATTATTTAATTATTCGATTAATGACAAAAAAAATTTTTTTTTTAAAGTTACAGATTCTGATGAAATAGTGGTAGTTTATGTGTTCTCTGACCAAATTGATTAATAATTTAATTTTTTTATGATTATTATTTATTTATTTGTTTTCTTTCTTGGTTGTCCGGGCGATATCTCAGCCATCCTTTGAGCTAGGAAGCTGAAATTTCGGCACAGTAGTGAGCAAGTCCTTTGTCAAATACGGTATTTTTTGTTTTTTGAATAATCAATTAATTGAGGAGTTATTTAATTATTAGCGTTTAATTAAGTACTTATTTAATTAATTAAATTTCATTTCTCTTCTGACCATTATTAACTCAGGCACCTTTTGAGTTAGGAAGCTGATATTTGGACATGCCAATGACCAGGTGATTTGGCTGCAAAGGATATTTTTGATTTATTAATTAATCAATTAATCGATTAATTATTTAATTATTCGATTAATGACAAAAAATTTTTTTTTTTTTAAAGTTACAGATTCTGATGAAATAGTGGTAGTTTATGTGTTCTCTGACCAAATTGATTAATAATTTAATTTTTTTATGATTATTATTTATTTATTTTCATTATTAATCATTTATTTATTTTCTTTCTCATTTGGCCAATATCTCAGGCACCTTTTGAGCTGGGAAGCTAATATTTGGACATGAGTGACCAAGTGATGTGGCTATCAAGGATATTTTTGATTTATTGATTAATCATTTCATCTATTAAGTATTTATTGATTAATCGATTAATTATTTATTGAGTAATCAATTAATTATTTAATTTTTTATAAATGACTTATTTAATTAAATTTCTAAAAGATACATCTTCGGATGAAGCACTACTGGTTTAGTTATGCGATTAGCCAATTGATTATGAAAATATTTTGTGATAATCTTTTATTGATTTTAATTATACAATTAATCAATCAATTAGTGTACACCTCTCCCTCCCAATGCAGCCTCAATGAGCTGCACTGCGGTATTGCCGGGCGCCGGAGGCGCCCCGGCAATGCCGCGCTGCAGCATATTTAATTATTTGGCATGGGGCGGTGTACTTTGAATGTATGTGTACTTGTTTGTTTTCTTTCTTGGTTGTCCGGACGATATCTCAGCCATCCTTTGAGCTTGGAAGCTGAAATTTCGGCACAGTAGTGAGCAAGTCCTTTGTCAAATACGGTATTTTTTGTTTTTTGAATAATCAATTAATTGAGGAGTTATTTAATTATTAGCGTTTAATTAAGTACTTATTTAATTAATTAAATTTCATTTCTCTTCTGACCATTATTAACTCAGGCACCTTTTGAGTTAGGAAGCTGATATTTGGACATGCCAATGACCAGGTGATTTGGCTGCAAAGGATATTTTTGATTTATTAATTAATCAATTAATCGATTAATTATTTAATTATTCGATTAATGACAAAAAAAATTTTTTTTTTTAAGTTACAGATTCTGATGAAATAGTGGTAGTTTATGTGTTCTCTGACCAAATTGATTAATAATTTAATTTTTTTATGATTATTATTTATTTATTTTCATTATTAATCATTTATTTATTTTCTTTCTCATTTGGCCAATATCTCAGGCACCTTTTGAGCTGGGAAGCTAATATTTGGACATGAGTGACCAAGTGATGTGGCTATCAAGGATATTTTTGATTTATTGATTAATCATTTCATCTATTAAGTATTTATTGATTAATCGATTAATTATTTATTGAGTAATCAATTAATTATTTAATTTTTTATAAATGACTTATTTAATTAAATTTCTAAAAGATACATCTTCGGATGAAGCACTAGTGCTTTAGGTATGCTATTAGCCAATTGATTAAGAAAATATTTTGTGATAATCTTTTATTGATTTTAATTATACAATTAATCAATCAATTAGTGTACACCTCTCCCTCCCAATGCAGCCTCAATGAGCTGCACTGCGGTATTGCCGGGCGCCGGAGGCGCCCCGGCAATGCCGCGCTGCAGCATATTTAATTATTTGGCATGGGGCGGTGTACTTTGAATGTATGTGTACTTGTTTGTTTTCTTTCTTGGTTGTCCGGACGATATCTCAGCCATCCTTTGAGCTAGGAAGCTGAAATTTCGGCACAGTCGTGAGCAAGTCCTTTGTCAAATACGGTATTTTTTGTTTTTTGAATAATCAATTAATTGAGGAGTTATTTAATTATTAGCGTTTAATTAAGTACTTATTTAATTAATTAAATTTCATTTATCTTCTGACCATTATTAACTCAGGCACCTTTTGAGTTAGGAAGCTGATATTTGGACATGCCAATGACCAGGTGATTTGGCTGCAAAGGATATTTTTGATTTATTAATTAATCAATTAATCGATTAATTATTTAATTATTCGATTAATGACAAAAAAATTTTTTTTTTTTAAGTTACAGATTCTGATGAAATAGTGGTAGTTTATGTGTTCTCTGACCAAATTGATTAATAATTTAATTTTTTTATGATTATTATTTATTTATTTTCATTATTAATCATTTATTTATTTTCTTTCTCATTTGGCCAATATCTCAGGCACCTTTTGAGCTGGGAAGCTAATATTTGGACATGAGTGACCAAGTCATGTGGCTATCAAGGATATTTTTGATTTATTGATTAATCATTTCATCTATTAAGTATTTATTGATTAATCGATTAATTATTTATTGAGTAATCAATTAATTATTTAATTTTTTATAAATGACTTATTTAATTAAATTTCTAAAAGATACATCTTCGGATGAAGCACTACTGGTTTAGTTATGCGATTAGCCAATTGATTATGAAAATATTTTGTGATAATCTTTTATTGATTTTAATTATACAATTAATCAATCAATTAGTGTACACCTCTCCCTCCCAATGCAGCCTCAATGAGCTGCACTGCGGTATTGCCGGGCGCCGGAGGCGCCCCGGCAATGCCGCGCTGCAGCATATTTAATTATTTGGCATGGGGCGGTGTACTTTGAATGTATGTGTACTTGTTGTACACCGCTCCTTTCCTATGCCATCTCCAGGCATTGCAAATCGTCATTGCCGGGCACCAAAGGGGGCTCGGCAGTGACGCACGCTGAAAGAGAGTACTCAGTTTTCACTCTGGTTTCTTGTTTGTTGTACACCGCTCCTTTCTTATGCCATCTCCAGGCATTGCAAATCGTCATTGCCGGGCACCGAAGGGGGCTCGGCAGTGACGCACGCTGAAAGAGAGTACTCAGTTTTCACTCTGGTTTCTTTCTTGTTTGTTTGTTTGTTTGTTTGTCCGGGCGATATCTCAGCCATCCTTTGAGCTAGGAAGCTGAAATTTCGGCACAGTAGTGAGCAAGTCCTTTGTCAAATACGGTATTTTTTGTTTTTTGAATAATCAATTAATTGAGGAGTTATTTAATTATTAGCGTTTAATTAAGTACTTATTTAATTAATTAAATTTCATTTCTCTTCTGACCATTATTAACTCAGGCACCTTTTGCGTTAGGAAGCTGATATTTGGACATGCCAATGACCAGGTGATTTCGCTGCAAAGGATATTTTTGATTTATTAATTAATCAATTAATCGATTAATTATTTAATTATTCGATTAATGACCAAAAAAATTTTTTTTTTTAAGTTACAGATTCTGATGAAATAGTGGTAGTTTATGTGTTCTCTGACCAAATTGATTACTAATTTAATTTTTTTATGATTATTATTTATTTATTTTCATTATTAATCATTTATTTTTTTTGGTTTCTCATTTGGCCAATATCTCAGGCACCTTTTGAGCTGGGAAGCTAATATTTGGACATGAGTGACCAAGTGATGTGGCTATCAAGGATATTGTACACCGCTCCTTTCCTATGCCACCTCCAGGCATTGCAAATCGTCATTGCCGGGCACCGAAGGGGGCTCGGCAGTGACGCACGCTGAAAGAGAGTACTCAGTTTTCACTCTGGTTTCTTGTTGTACACCGCTCCTTTCCTATGCCATCTCCAGGCATTGCAAATCGTCATTGCTGGGCACCAAAGGGGGCTCGGCAGTGACGCACGCTGAAAGAGAGTACTCAGTTTTCACTCTGGTTTCTTGTTTTCTTGGTTGTCCGGGCGATATCTCAGCCATCCTTTGAGCTAGGAAGCTGAAATTTCGGCACAGTAGTGAGCAAGTCCTTTGTCAAATACGGTATTTTTTGTTTTTTGAATAATCAATTAATTGAGGAGTTATTTAATTATTAGCGTTTAATTAAGTACTTATTTAATTAATTAAATTTCATTTCTCTTCTGACCATTAACTCAGGCACCTTTTGAGTTAGGAAGCTGATATTTGGACATGCCAATGACCAGGTGATTTGGCTGCAAAGGATATTTTTGATTTATTAATTAATCAATTAATCGATTAATTATTTAATTATTCCATTAATGACAAAAACTTTTTTTTTTTTAAGTTACAGATTCTGATGAAATAGTGGTAGTTTATGTGTTCTCTGACCAAATTGATTAATAATTTAATTTTTTTATGATTATTATTATTTATTTATTTTCATTATTAATCATTTATTTATTTTCTTTCTCATTTGGCCAATATCTCAGGCACCTTTTGAGCTGGGAAGCTAATATTTGGACATGAGTGACCAAGTGATGTGGCTATCAAGGATATTTTTGATTTATTGATTAATCATTTCATCTATTAATTATTTATTGATTAATCGATTAATTATTTATTGAGTAATCAATTAATTATTTAATTTTTTATAATGACTTATTTAATTAAATTTCTAAAAGATACATCTTCGGATGAAGCACTAGTGGTTTAGTTATGCGATTAGCCAATTGATTATGAAAATATTTTGTGATAATCTTTTATTGATTTTAATTATACAATTAATCAATCAATTAGTGTACACCTCTCCCTCCCAATGCAGCCTCAATGAGCTGCACTGCGGTATTGCCGGGCGCCTGAGGCGCCCCGGCAATGCCGCGCTGCAGCATATTTAATTATTTGGCATGGGGTGGTGTACTTTGAATGTATGTGTACTTGTTTGTTTTCTTTCTTGGTTGTCCGGACGATATCTCAGCCATCCTTTGAGCTAGGAAGCTTAAATTTCGGCACAGTAGTGAGCAAGTCCTTTGTCAAATACGGTATTTTTTGTTTGTTGAATAATCAATTAATTGAGGAGTTATTTAATTATTAGCGTTTAATTAAGTACTTATTTAATTAATTAAATTTCATTTCTCTTCTGACCATTATTAACTCAGGCACCTTTTGAGTTAGGAAGCTGATATTTGGACATGCCAATGACCAGGTGATTTGGCTGCAAAGGATATTTTTGATTTATTAATTAATCAATTAATCGATTAATTATTTAATTATTCGATTAATGACAAAAAAAAAAATTTTTTTTAAGTTACAGATTCTGATGAAATAGTGGTAGTTTATGTGTTCTCTGACCAAATTGATTAATAATTTAATTTTTTTATGATTATTATTTATTTATTTTCATTATTAATCATTTATTTATTTTCTTTCTCATTTGGCCAATATCTCAGGCACCTTTTGAGCTGGGAAGCTAATATTTGGACATGAGTGACCAAGTGATGTGGCTATCAAGGATATTTTTGATTTATTGATTAATCATTTCATCTATTAATTATTTATTGATTAATCGATTAATTATTTATTGAGTAATCAATTAATTATTTAATTTTTTATAAATGACTTATTTAATTAAATTTCTAAAAGATACATCTTCGGATGAAGCACTAGTGGTTTAGTTATGCGATTAGCCAATTGATTATGAAAATATTTTGTGATAATCTTTTATTGATTTTAATTATACAATTAATCAATCAATTAGTGTACACCTCTCCCTCCCAATGCAGCCTCAATGAGCTGCACTGCGGTATTGCCGGGCGCCGGAGGCGCCCCGGCAATGCCGCGCTGCAGCATATTTAATTATTTGGCATGGGGCGGTGTACTTTGAATGTATGTGTACTTGTTTGTTTTCTTGTTTGTTTGTTTTCTTTCTTGGTTGTCCGGACGATATCTCAGCCATCCTTTGAGCTAGGAAGCTGAAATTTCGGCACAGTCGTGAGAAAGTCCTTTGTCAAATACGCTATTTTTTGTTTTTTGAATAATCAATTAATTGAGGAGTTATTTAATTATTAGCGTTTAATTAAGTACTTATTTAATTAATTAAATTTCATTTCTCTTCTGACCATTATTAACTCAGGCACCTTTTGAGTTAGGAAGCTGATATTTGGACATGCCAATGACCAGGTGATTTGGCTGCAAAGGATATTTTTGATTTATTAATTAATCAATTAATCGATTAATTATTTAATTATTCGATTAATGACAAAAAAAATTTTTTTTTTAAAGTTACAGATTCTGATGAAATAGTGGTAGTTTATGTGTTCTCTGACCAAATTGATTAATAATTTAATTTTTTTATGATTATTATTTATTTATTTTCATTATTAATCATTTATTTATTTTCTTTCTCATTTGGCCAATATCTCAGGCACCTTTTGAGCTGGGAAGCTAATATTTGGACATGAGTGACCAAGTGATGTGGCTATCAAGGATATTTTTGATTTATTGATTAATCATTTCATCTATTAAGTATTTATTGATTAATCGATTAATTATTTATTGAGTAATCAATTAATTATTTAATTTTTTATAAATGACTTATTTAATTAAATTTCTAAAAGATACATCTTCGGATGAAGCACTACTGGTTTAGTTATGCGATTAGCCAATTGATTATGAAAATATTTTGTGATAATCTTTTATTGATTTTAATTATACAATTAATCAATCAATTAGTGTACACCTCTCCCTCCCAATGCAGCCTCAATGAGCTGCACTGCGGTATTGCCGGGCGCCGGAGGCGCCCCGGCAATGCCGCGCTGCAGCATATTTAATTATTTGGCATGGGGCGGTGTACTTTGAATGTATGTGTACTTGTTTGTTTTCTTTCTTGGTTGTCCGGGCGATATCTCAGCCATCCTTTGAGCTAGGAAGCTGAAATTTCGGCACAGTAGTGAGCAAGTCCTTTGTCAAATACGGTATTTTTTGTTTTTTGAATAATCAATTAATTGAGGAGTTATTTAATTATTAGCGTTTAATTAAGTACTTATTTAATTAATTAAATTTCATTTCTCTTCTGACCATTATTAACTCAGGCACCTTTTGAGTTAGGAAGCTGATATTTGGACATGCCAATGACCAGGTGATTTGGCTGCAAAGGATATTTTTGATTTATTAATTAATCAATTAATCGATTAATTATTTAATTATTCGATTAATGACAAAAAAAATTTTTTTTTTAAAGTTACAGATTCTGATGAAATAGTGGTAGTTTATGTGTTCTCTGACCAAATTGATTAATAATTTAATTTTTTTATGATTATTATTTATTTATTTTCTTTCTTGGTTGTCCGGACGATATCTCAGCCATCCTTTGAGCTAGGAAGCTGAAATTTCGGCACAGTCGTGAGCAAGTCCTTTGTCAAATACGGTATTTTTTGTTTTTTGAATAATCAATTAATTGAGGAGTTATTTAATTATTAGCGTTTAATTAAGTACTTATTTAATTAATTAAATTTCATTTCTCTTCTGACCATTATTAACTCAGGCACCTTTTGAGTTAGGAAGCTGATATTTGGACATGCCAATGACCAGGTGATTTGGCTGCAAAGGATATTTTTGATTTATTAATTAATCAATTAATCGATTAATTATTTAATTATTCGATTAATGACCCAAAAAAATTTTTTTTTTAAGTTACAAATTCTGATGAAATAGTGGTAGTTTATGTGTTCTCTGACCAAATTGATTACCAATTTAATTTTTTTATGATTATTATTTATTTATTTTCATTATTAATCATTTATTTATTTTCTTTCTCATTTGGCCAATATCTCAGGCACCTTTTGAGCTGGGAAGCTAATATTTGGACATAAGTGACCAAGTGATGTGGCTATCAAGGATATTTTTGATTTATTGATTAATCATTTCATCTATTAATTATTTATTGATTAATCGATTAATTATTTATTGAGTAATCAATTAATTATTTAATTTTTTATAAATGACTTATTTAATTAAATTTCTAAAAGATACATCTTCGGATGAAGCACTAGTGGTTTAGTTATGCGATTAGCCAATTGATTATGAAAATATTTTGTGATAATCTTTTATTGATTTTAATTATACAATTAATCAATCAATTAGTGTACACCTCTCCCTCCCAATGCAGCCTTAATGAGCTGCACTGCGGTATTGCCGGGCGCCGGAGGCGCCCCGGCAATGCCGCGCTGCAGCATATTTAATTATTTGGCATGGGGCGGTGTACTTTGAATGTATGTGTACTTGTTTTCTTGTTTGTTTGTTTTCTTTCTTGGTTGTCCGGACGATATCTCAGCCATCCTTTGAGCTAGGAAGCTGAAATTTCGGCACAAGAGTGAGCAAGTCCTTTGTCAAAAACCGTATTTTTTTTTTTGATTAATCAATAAATTGAGGAGTTATTTAATTATTAGCGATTAATTAAGTACTTATTTAATTAATCAAATTTCCTTTCTCTTCTGACCATTAACTCAGGCACCTTTTGAGTTAGGAAGCTGATATTTGGACATGCCAATGACCAGGTGATTTGGCTGCAAAGGATATTTTTGATTTATTAATTAATCAATTAATCGATTAATTATTTAATTATTCGATTAATGACAAAAAAATTTTTTTTTTTTAAGTTACAGATTCTGATGAAATAGTGGTAGTTTATGTGTTCTCTGACCAAATTGATTAATAATTTAATTTTTTTATGATTATTATTTATTTATTTTCATTATTAATCATTTATTTATTTTCTTTCTCATTTGGCCAATATCTCAGGCACCTTTTGAGCTGGGAAGCTAATATTTGGACATGAGTGACCAAGTGATGTGGCTATCAAGGATATTTTTGATTTATTGATTAATCATTTCATCTATTAAGTATTTATTGATTAATCGATTAATTATTTATTGAGTAATCAATTAATTATTTAATTTTTTATAAATGACTTATTTAATTAAATTTCTAAAAGATACATCTTCGGATGAAGCACTACTGGTTTAGTTATGCGATTAGCCAATTGATTATGAAAATATTTTGTGATAATCTTTTATTGATTTTAATTATACAATTAATCAATCAATTAGTGTACACCTCTCCCTCCCAATGCAGCCTCAATGAGCTGCACTGCGGTATTGCCGGGCGCCGGAGGCGCCCCGGCAATGCCGCGCTGCAGCATATTTAATTATTTGGCATGGGGCGGTGTACTTTGAATGTATGTGTACTTGTTGTACACCGCTCCTTTCCTATGCCATCTCCAGGCATTGCAAATCGTCATTGCCGGGCACCAAAGGGGGCTCGGCAGTGACGCACGCTGAAAGAGAGTACTCAGTTTTCACTCTGGTTGTTGTACACCGCTCCTTTCCTATTCCATCTCCAGGCATTGCAAATCGTCATTGCCGGACACCAAAGGGGGCTCGGCAGTGACGCACGCTGAAAGAGAGTACTCAGTTTTCACTCTGGTTGTTTGTTGTACACCGCTCCTTTCCTATGCCATCTCCAGGCATTGCAAATCGTCATTGCCGGGCACCAAAGGGGGCTCGGCAGTGACGCACGCTGAAAGAGAGTACTCAGTTTTCACTCTGGTTGTTTGTTGTACACCGCACCTTTCCTATGCCATCTCCAGGCATTGCAAATCGTCATTGCTGGGCACCGAAGGGGGCTCGGCAGTGACGCACGCTGAAAGAGAGTACTCAGTTTTCACTCTGGTTGTTTTCTTGTTTTCTTTCTTTCTTGGTTGTCCGGACGATATCTCAGCCATCCTTTGAGCTAGGAAGCTGAAATTTCGGCACAGTAGTGAGCAAGTCCTTTGTCAAATACGGTATTTTTTGTTTTTTGAATAATCAATTAATTGAGGAGTTATTTAATTATTAGCGTTTAATTAAGTACTTATTTAATTAATTAAATTTCATTTATCTTCTGACCATTATTAACTCAGGCACCTTTTGAGTTAGGAAGCTGATATTTGGACATGCCAATGACCAGGTGATTTGGCTGCAAAGGATATTTTTGATTTATTAATTAATCAATTAATCGATTAATTATTTAATTATTCGATTAATGACAAAAAAAATTTTTTTTTTTAAGTTACAGATTCTGATGAAATAGTGGTAGTTTATGTGTTCTCTGACCAAATTGATTAATAATTTAATTTTTTTATGATTATTATTTATTTATTTTCATTATTAATCATTTATTTATTTTCTTTCTCATTTGGCCAATATCTCAGGCACCTTTTGAGCTGGGAAGCTAATATTTGGACATGAGTGACCAAGTGATGTGGCTATCAAGGATATTTTTGATTTATTGATTAATCATTTCATCTATTAAGTATTTATTGATTAATCGATTAATTATTTATTGAGTAATCAATTAATTATTTAATTTTTTATAAATGACTTATTTAATTAAATTTCTAAAAGATACATCTTCGGATGAAGCACTACTGGTTTAGTTATGCGATTAGCCAATTGATTATGAAAATATTTTGTGATAATCTTTTATTGATTTTAATTATACAATTAATCAATCAATTAGTGTACACCTCTCCCTCCCAATGCAGCCTCAATGAGCTGCACTGCGGTATTGCCGGGCGCCGGAGGCGCCCCGGCAATGCCGCGCTGCAGCATATTTAATTATTTGGCATGGGGCGGTGTACTTTGAATGTATGTGTACTTGTTGTACACCGCACCTTTCCTATGCCATCTCCAGGCATTGCAAATCGTCATTGCTGGGCACCGAAGGGGGCTCGGCAGTGACGCACGCTGAAAGAGAGTACTCAGTTTTCACTCTGGTTGTTTTCTTGTTGTACACCGCACCTTTCCTATGCCATCTCCAGGCATTGCAAATCGTCATTGCTGGGCACCGAAGGGGGCTCGGCAGTGACGCACGCTGAAAGAGAGTACTCAGTTTTCACTCTGGTTGTTTTCTTGTTTTCTTTCTTTCTTGGTTGTCCGGACGATATCTCAGCCATCCTTTGAGCTAGGAAGCTGAAATTTCGGCACAGTAGTGAGCAAGTCCTTTGTCAAATACGGTATTTTTTGTTTTTTGAATAATCAATTAATTGAGGAGTTATTTAATTATTAGCGTTTAATTAAGTACTTATTTAATTAATTAAATTTCATTTATCTTCTGACCATTATTAACTCAGGCACCTTTTGAGTTAGGAAGCTGATATTTGGACATGCCAATGACCAGGTGATTTGGCTGCAAAGGATATTTTTGATTTATTAATTAATCAATTAATCGATTAATTATTTAATTATTCGATTAATGACAAAAAAATTTTTTTTTTTTAAGTTACAGATTCTGATGAAATAGTGGTAGTTTATGTGTTCTCTGACCAAATTGATTAATAATTTAATTTTTTTATGATTATTATTTATTTATTTTCATTATTAATCATTTATTTATTTTCTTTCTCATTTGGCCAATATCTCAGGCACCTTTTGAGCTGGGAAGCTAATATTTGGACATGAGTGACCAAGTGATGTGGCTATCAAGGATATTTTTGATTTATTGATTAATCATTTCATCTATTAAGTATTTATTGATTAATCGATTAATTATTTATTGAGTAATCAATTAATTATTTAATTTTTTATAAATGACTTATTTAATTAAATTTCTAAAAGATACATCTTCGGATGAAGCACTACTGGTTTAGTTATGCGATTAGCCAATTGATTATGAAAATATTTTGTGATAATCTTTTATTGATTTTAATTATACAATTAATCAATCAATTAGTGTACACCTCTCCCTCCCAATGCAGCCTCAATGAGCTGCACTGCGGTATTGCCGGGCGCCGGAGGCGCCCCGGCAATGCCGCGCTGCAGCATATTTAATTATTTGGCATGGGGCGGTGTACTTTGAATGTATGTGTACTTGTTGTACACCGCTCCTTTCCTATGCCATCTCCAGGCATTGCAAATCGTCATTGCCGGGCACCAAAGGGGGCTCGGCAGTGACGCACGCTGAAAGAGAGTACTCAGTTTTCACTCTGGTTTCTTGTTTTCTTGTTTGTTTGTTTTCTTGGTTGTCCGGGCGATATCTCAGCCATCCTTTGAGCTAGGAAGCTGAAATTTCGGCACAGTAGTGAGCAAGTCCTTTGTCAAATACGGTATTTTTTGTTTTTTGAATAATCAAATAATTGAGGAGTTATTTAATTATTAGCGTTTAATTAAGTACTTATTTAATTAATTAAATTTCATTTCTCTTCTGACCATTATTAACTCAGGCACCTTTTGAGTTAGGAAGCTGATATTTGGACATGCCAATGACCAGGTGATTTGGCTGCAAAGGATATTTTTGATTTATTAATTAATCAATTAATCGATTAATTATTTAATTATTCGATTAATGACCAAAAAAATTTTTTTTTTTAAGTTACAGATTCTGATGAAATAGTGGTAGTTTATGTGTTCTCTGACCAAATTGATTACTAATTTAATTTTTTTATGATTATTATTTATTTATTTTCATTATTAATCATTTATTTATTTTCTTTCTCATTTGGCCAATATCTCAGGCACCTTTTGAGCTGGGAAGCTAATATTTGGACATGAGTGACCAAGTGATGTGGCTATCAAGGATATTTTTGATTTATTGATTAATCATTTCATCTATTAATTATTTATTGATTAATCGATTAATTATTTATTGAGTAATCAATTAATTATTTAATTTTTTATAAATGACTTATTTAATTAAATTTCTAAAAGATACATCTTCGGATGAAGCACTAGTGGTTTAGTTATGCGATTAGCCAATTGATTATGAAAATATTTTGTGATAATCTTTTATTGATTTTAATTATACAATTAATCAATCAATTAGTGTACACCTCTCCCTCCCAATGCAGCCTCAATGAGCTGCACTGCGGTATTGCCGGGCGCCGGAGGCGCCCCGGCAATGCCGCGCTGCAGCATATTTAATTATTTGGCATGGGGCGGTGTACTTTGAATGTATGTGTACTTGTTTTCTTTCTTTCTTGGTTGTCCGGACGATATCTCAGCCATCCTTTGAGCTAGGAAGCTGAAATTTCGGCACAGTAGTGAGCAAGTCCTTTGTCAAATACGGTATTTTTTGTTTTTTGAATAATCAATTAATTGAGGAGTTATTTAATTATTAGCGTTTAATTAAGTACTTATTTAATTAATTAAATTTCATTTATCTTCTGACCATTATTAACTCAGGCACCTTTTGAGTTAGGAAGCTGATATTTGGACATGCCAATGACCAGGTGATTTGGCTGCAAAGGATATTTTTGATTTATTAATTAATCAATTAATCGATTAATTATTTAATTATTCGATTAATGACAAAAAATTTTTTTTTTTTTAAGTTACAGATTCTGATGAAATAGTGGTAGTTTATGTGTTCTCTGACCAAATTGATTAATAATTTAATTTTTTTATGATTATTATTTATTTATTTTCATTATTAATCATTTATTTATTTTCTTTCTCATTTGGCCAATATCTCAGGCACCTTTTGAGCTGGGAAGCTAATATTTGGACATGAGTGACCAAGTGATGTGGCTATCAAGGATATTTTTGATTTATTGATTAATCATTTCATCTATTAAGTATTTATTGATTAATCGATTAATTATTTATTGAGTAATCAATTAATTATTTAATTTTTTATAAATGACTTATTTAATTAAATTTCTAAAAGATACATCTTCGGATGAAGCACTACTGGTTTAGTTATGCGATTAGCCAATTGATTATGAAAATATTTTGTGATAATCTTTTATTGATTTTAATTATACAATTAATCAATCAATTAGTGTACACCTCTCCCTCCCAATGCAGCCTCAATGAGCTGCACTGCGGTATTGCCGGGCGCCGGAGGCGCCCCGGCAATGCCGCGCTGCAGCATATTTAATTATTTGGCATGGGGCGGTGTACTTTGAATGTATGTGTACTTGTTTGTTTTCTTTCTTGGTTGTCCGGACGATATCTCAGCCATCCTTTGAGCTAGGAAGCTGAAATTTCGGCACAGTAGTGAGCAAGTCCTTTGTCAAATACGGTATTTTTTGTTTTTTGAATAATCAATTAATTGAGGAGTTATTTAATTATTAGCGTTTAATTAAGTACTTATTTAATTAATTAAATTTCATTTCTCTTCTGACCATTATTAACTCAGGCACCTTTTGAGTTAGGAAGCTGATATTTGGACATGCCAATGACCAGGTGATTTGGCTGCAAAGGATATTTTTGATTTATTAATTAATCAATTAATCGATTAATTATTTAATTATTCGATTAATGACAAAAAAATTTTTTTTTTTTAAGTTACAGATTCTGATGAAATAGTGGTAGTTTATGTGTTCTCTGACCAAATTGATTCATAATTTAATTTTTTTATGATTATTGTACACCGCTCCTTTCCTATGCCATCTCCAGGCATTGCAAATCGTCATTGCCGGGCACCAAAGGGGGCTCGGCAGTGACGCACGCTGAAAGAGAGTACTCAGTTTTCACTCTGGTTGTTTGTTTGTTTTCTTTCTTGGTTGTCCGGGCGATATCTCAGCCATCCTTTGAGCTAGGAAGCTGAAATTTCGGCACAGTAGTGAGCAAGTCCTTTGTCAAATACGGTATTTTTTGTTTTTTGAATAATCAATTAATTGAGGAGTTATTTAATTATTAGCGTTTAATTAAGTACTTATTTAATTAATTAAATTTCATTTATCTTCTGACCATTATTAACTCAGGCACCTTTTGAGTTAGGAAGCTGATATTTGGACATGCCAATGACCAGGTGATTTGGCTGCAAAGGATATTTTTGATTTATTAATTAATCAATTAATCGATTAATTATTTAATTATTCGATTAATGACAAAAAAATTTTTTTTTTTTTAGTTACAGATTCTGATGAAATAGTGGTAGTTTATGTGTTCTCTGACCAAATTGATTAATAATTTAATTTTTTTATGATTATTATTTATTTATTTTCATTATTAATCATTTATTTATTTTCTTTCTCATTTGGCCAATATCTCAGGCACCTTTTGAGCTGGGAAGCTAATATTTGGACATGAGTGACCAAGTGATGTGGCTATCAAGGATATTTTTGATTTATTGATTAATCATTTCATCTATTAAGTATTTATTGATTAATCGATTAATTATTTATTTTCTTTCTTGTTTGTTTGTCCGGACGATATCTCAGCCATCCTTTGAGCTAGGAAGCTGAAATGTCGGCACAATAGTGAGCAAGTCCTTTGTCAAAAACGGTATTTTTTGTTTTTTGATTAATCAATTAATTGATGAGTTATTTAATTATTAGCGATTAATTAAGTACTTATTTAATTAATTAAATTTCATTTCTCTTCTGACCATTAACTCAGGCACCTTTTGAGTTAGGAAGCTGATATTTGGACATGCCAATGACCAGGTGATTTGGCTGCAAAGGCTATTTTTTATTTATTAATTAATCAATTAATCGATTAATTATTTGATTAATGACAAAAAAAATTTTTTTTTTTAAGTTACAGATTCTGATGAAATGGTGGTGGTTTATGTGTTCTCTGACCGAATTGATTAATAATTTAATTTTTTTAATGATTATTATTTTTTTATTTTCATTATTAATCATTTATTTATCTTCTTTCTCATTTGGCCAATATCTCAGGCACCTTTTGAGCTCGGAAGCTAATATTTGGACATGACAGTGACCAAGTGATGTGGCGATCAAGGATATTTTTGATTTATTGATTAATCAATTAATCAATGTATCGATTAATTATTTAATTATTCGATTAATTACTAAAAAAAAATAAAAAATTCAGTTACAGATTCTGATGAAATGGTGGTGGTTTATGTGTTCTGTGATCGAATTGATTAATAATTGAATTTTTTAATGATGATTATTTATTTATTTTCATTATTAATCATTTATTTATTTTCTTTCTCATTTGGCCAATATCTCAGGCACCTTTTGAGCTGGGAAGCTAATATTTGGACATGACAGTGACCAAGTGATGTGGCGATCAATGATATTTTTGATTTATTGATTAATCATTTAATCGCTTAATTATTTATTGATTAATCGATTAATTATTTATTTTAATCAATTAATTAATTATTTTTTTATTAATGACTTATTTAATTAAATTTCTAAAAGATACATCTTTGGATGAAGCACTAGTGGTTTCATTATGCTATTAGCCAATTGATTAAGAAAATATTTTGTGATAATCTTTTATTGATTTTAATTATACAATTAATCAATCAATTAGTGCACACCTCTCCCTCCCAATGCAGCCTCTATGAGCTCCACTGCGGTATTGCCGGGCGCCAGAGGCGCCCCGGCAATGCCGCGCTGTCGAATATTTAATTATTTGGCACCGGGGCGGTGTACTTTGAATGTATCTGTACTTGTTATTTATTTATTTTCATTATTAATCATTTATTTATTTTCTTTCTCATTTGGCCAATATCTCAGGCACCTTTTGAGCTGGGAAGCTAATATTTGGACATGAGTGACCAAGTGATGTGGCTATCAAGGATATTTTTGATTTATTGATTAATCATTTCATCTATTAAGTATTTATTGATTAATCGATTAATTATTTGTTTTCTTTCTTGGTTGTCCGGACGATATCTCAGCCATCCTTTGAGCTAGGAAGCTGAAATTTCGGCACAGTCGTGAGCAAGTCCTTTGTCAAATACGGTATTTTTTGTTTTTTGAATAATCAATTAATTGAGGAGTTATTTAATTATTAGCGTTTAATTAAGTACTTATTTAATTAATTAAATTTCATTTCTCTTCTGACCATTATTAACTCAGGCACCTTTTGAGTTAGGAAGCTGATATTTGGACATGCCAATGACCAGGTGATTTGGCTGCAAAGGATATTTTTGATTTATTAATTAATCAATTAATCGATTAATTATTTAATTATTCGATTAATGACCCAAAAAAATTTTTTTTTTAAGTTACAGATTCTGATGAAATAGTGGTAGTTTATGTGTTCTCTGACCAAATTGATTACCAATTTAATTTTTTTATGATTATTATTTATTTATTTTCATTATTAATCATTTATTTATTTTCTTTCTCATTTGGCCAATATCTCAGGCACCTTTTGAGCTGGGAAGCTAATATTTGGACATAAGTGACCAAGTGATGTGGCTATCAAGGATATTTTTGATTTATTGATTAATCATTTCATCTATTAATTATTTATTGATTAATCGATTAATTATTTATTGAGTAATCAATTAATTATTTAATTTTTTATAAATGACTTATTTAATTAAATTTCTAAAAGATACATCTTCGGATGAAGCACTAGTGGTTTAGTTATGCGATTAGCCAATTGATTATGAAAATATTTTGTGATAATCTTTTATTGATTTTAATTATACAATTAATCAATCAATTAGTGTACACCTCTCCCTCCCAATGCAGCCTTAATGAGCTGCACTGCGGTATTGCCGGGCGCCGGAGGCGCCCCGGCAATGCCGCGCTGCAGCATATTTAATTATTTGGCATGGGGCGGTGTACTTTGAATGTATGTGTACTTGTTTGTTGTACACCGCTCCTTTCCTATGCCACCTCCAGGCATTGCAAATCGTCATTGCCGGGCACCGAAGGGGGCTTGGCAGTGACGCACGCTGAAAGAGAGTACTCAGTTTTCACTCTGGTTTCTTGTTTGTTTGTTTGTTTGTTTTCTTTCTTGGTTGTCCGGGCGATATCTCAGCCATCCTTTGAGCTAGGAAGCTGAAATTTTGGCACAATAGTGAGAAAGTCCTTTGTCAAAAACGGTATTTTTGTACACCGCACCTTTCCTATGCCATCTCCAGGCATTGCAAATCGTCATTGCTGGGCACCGAAGGGGGCTCGGCAGTGACGCACGCTGAAAGAGAGTACTCAGTTTTCACTCTGGTTGTTTTCTTGTTTTCTTTCTTTCTTGGTTGTCCGGACGATATCTCAGCCATCCTTTGAGCTAGGAAGCTGAAATTTCGGCACAGTAGTGAGCAAGTCCTTTGTCAAATACGGTATTTTTTGTTTTTTGAATAATCAATTAATTGAGGAGTTATTTAATTATTAGCGTTTAATTAAGTACTTATTTAATTAATTAAATTTCATTTATCTTCTGACCATTATTAACTCAGGCACCTTTTGAGTTAGGAAGCTGATATTTGGACATGCCAATGACCAGGTGATTTGGCTGCAAAGGATATTTTTGATTTATTAATTAATCAATTAATCGATTAATTATTTAATTATTCGATTAATGACAAAAAAATTTTTTTTTTTTAAGTTACAGATTCTGATGAAATAGTGGTAGTTTATGTGTTCTCTGACCAAATTGATTAATAATTTAATTTTTTTATGATTATTATTTATTTATTTTCATTATTAATCATTTATTTATTTTCTTTCTCATTTGGCCAATATCTCAGGCACCTTTTGAGCTGGGAAGCTAATATTTGGACATGAGTGACCAAGTGATGTGGCTATCAAGGATATTTTTGATTTATTGATTAATCATTTCATCTATTAAGTATTTATTGATTAATCGATTAATTATTTATTGAGTAATCAATTAATTATTTAATTTTTTATAAATGACTTATTTAATTAAATTTCTAAAAGATACATCTTCGGATGAAGCACTACTGGTTTAGTTATGCGATTAGCCAATTGATTATGAAAATATTTTGTGATAATCTTTTATTGATTTTAATTATACAATTAATCAATCAATTAGTGTACACCTCTCCCTCCCAATGCAGCCTCAATGAGCTGCACTGCGGTATTGCCGGGCGCCGGAGGCGCCCCGGCAATGCCGCGCTGCAGCATATTTAATTATTTGGCATGGGGCGGTGTACTTTGAATATATGTGTACTTGTTTTTTTTTTGATTAATCAATAAATTAAGGAGTTATTTAATTATTAGCGATTAATTAAGTTCTTATTTAATTAATTAAATTTCCTTTCTCTTCTGACCATTAACTCAGGCACCTTTTGAGTTAGGAAGCTGATATTTGGACATGCCAATGACCAGGTGATTTGGCTGCAAATGATATTTTTGATTTATTAATTAATCAATTAATCGATTAATTATTTAATTATTCGATTAATGACAAAAAATTTTTTTTTTTTTAAAGTTACAGATTCTGATGAAATAGTGGTAGTTTATGGGTTCTCTGACCAAATTGATTAATAATTTAATTTTTTTATGATTATTATTTATTTATATTCATTTATTAATCATTTATTTATTTTCTTTCTCATTTGGCCAATATCTCAGGCACCTTTTGAGCTGGGAAGCTAATATTTGGACATGAGTGACCAAGTGATGTGGCTATCAAGGATATTTTTGATTTATTGATTAATCATTTCATCTATTAATTATTTATTGATTAATCGATTAATTATTTATTGAGTAATCAATGAATTTTTTATAAATGACTTATTTAATTAAATTTCTAAAAGATACATCTTCGGATGAAGCACCAGTGGTTTAGTTATGCGATTAGCCAATTGATTATGAAAATATTTTGTGATAATCTTTTATTGATTTTAATTATACAATTAATCAATCAATTAGTGTACACCTCTCCCTCCCAATGCAGCCTCAATGAGCTGCACTGCGGTATTGCCGGGCGCCGGAGGCGCCCCGGCAATGCCGCGCTGCAGCATATTTAATTATTTGGCATGGGGCGGTGTACTTTGAATGTATGTGTACTTGTTTGTTTTCTTTCTTGGTTGTCCGGGCGATATCTCAGCCATCCTTTGAGCTAGGAAGCTGAAATTTCGGCACAGTAGTGAGCAAGTCCTTTGTCAAATACGGTATTTTTTGTTTTTTGAATAATCAATTAATTGAGGAGTTATTTAATTATTAGCGTTTAATTAAGTACTTATTTAATTAATTAAATTTCATTTCTCTTCTGACCATTATTAACTCAGGCACCTTTTGAGTTAGGAAGCTGATATTTGGACATGCCAATGACCAGGTGATTTGGCTGCAAAGGATATTTTTGATTTATTAATTAATCAATTAATCGATTAATTATTTAATTATTCGATTAATGACAAAAAAAATTTTTTTTTTAAAGTTACAGATTCTGATGAAATAGTGGTAGTTTATGTGTTCTCTGACCAAATTGATTAATAATTTAATTTTTTTATGATTATTATTTATTTATTTTCATTATTAATCATTTATTTATTTTCTTTCTCATTTGGCCAATATCTCAGGCACCTTTTGAGCTGGGAAGCTAATATTTGGACATGAGTGACCAAGTGATGTGGCTATCAAGGATATTTTTGATTTATTGATTAATCATTTCATCTATTAATTATTTATTGATTAATCGATTAATTATTTATTGAGTAATCAATTAATTATTTAATTTTTTATAAATGACTTATTTAATTAAATTTCTAAAAGATACATCTTCGGATGAAGCACTAGTGGTTTAGTTATGCGATTAGCCAATTGATTATGAAAATATTTTGTGATAATCTTTTATTGATTTTAATTATACAATTAATCAATCAATTAGTGTACACCTCTCCCTCCCAATGCAGCCTCAATGAGCTGCACTGCGGTATTGCCGGGCGCCGGAGGCGCCCCGGCAATGCCGCGCTGCAGCATATTTAATTATTTGGCATGGGGCGGTGTACTTTGAATGTATGTGTACTTGTTGTACACCGCTCCTTTCCTTTGCCATCTCCAGGCATTGCAAATCGTCATTGCCGGGCACCAAAGGGGGCTCGGCAGTGACGCACGCTGAAAGAGAGTACTCAGTTTTCACTCTGGTTGTTTGTTTGTTTTCTTTCTTGGTTGTCCGGGCGATATCTCAGCCATCCTTTGAGCTAGGAAGCTGAAATTTCGGCACAGTAGTGAGCAAGTCCTTTGTCAAATACGGTATTTTTTGTTTTTTGAATAATCAATTAATTGAGGAGTTATTTAATTATTAGCGTTTAATTAAGTACTTATTTAATTAATTAAATTTCATTTCTCTTCTGACCATTATTAACTCAGGCACCTTTTTAGTTAGGAAGCTGATATTTGGACATGCCAATGACCAGGTGATTTGGCTGCAAAGGATATTTTTGATTTATTAATTAATCAATTAATCGATAAATTATTTAATTATTCGATTAATGACAAAAAAATTTTTTTTTTTAAAGTTACAGATTCTGATGAAATAGTGGTAGTTTATGTGTTCTCTGACCAAATTGATTAATAATTTAATTTTTTTATGATTATTATTTATTTATTTTCATTATTAATCATTTATTTATTTTCTTTCTCATTTGGCCAATATCTCAGGCACCTTTTGAGCTGGGAAGCTAATATTTGGACATGAGTGACCAAGTGATGTGGCTATCAAGGATATTTTTGATTTATTGATTAATCATTTCATCTATTAAGTATTTATTGATTAATCGATTAATTATTTATTGAGTAATCAATGAATTATTTAATTTTTTATAAATGACTTATTTAATTAAATTTCTAAAAGATACATCTTCAGGTGAAGCACTAGTGGTTTAGTTATGCGATTAGCCAATTGATTATGAAAATATTTTGTGATAATCTTTTATTGATTTAAATTATACAATTAATCAATCAATTAGTGTACACCTCTCCCTCCCAATGCAGCCTCAATGAGCTGCACTGCGGTATTGCCGGGCGCCAGAGGCGCCCCGGCAATGCCGCGCTGCAGCATATTTAATTATTTGGCATGGGGCGGTGTACTTTGAATGTATGTGTACTTGTCATTTATTTGTTTTCTTTCTTGGTTGTCCGGACGATATCTCAGCCATCCTTTGAGCTAGGAAGCTGAAATTTCGGCACAGTAGTGAGCAAGTCCTTTGTCAAATACGGTATTTTTTGTTTTTTGAATAATCAATTAATTGAGGAGTTATTTAATTATTAGCGTTTAATTAAGTACTTATTTAATTAATTAAATTTCATTTATCTTCTGACCATTATTAACTCAGGCACCTTTTGAGTTAGGAAGCTGATATTTGGACATGCCAATGACCAGGTGATTTGGCTGCAAAGGATATTTTTGATTTATTAATTAATCAATTAATCGATTAATTATTTAATTATTCGATTAATGACAAAAAAAATTTTTTTTTTTAAGTTACAGATTCTGATGAAATAGTGGTAGTTTATGTGTTCTCTGACCAAATTGATTAATAATTTAATTTTTTTATGATTATTATTTATTTATTTTCATTATTAATCATTTATTTATTTTCTTTCTCATTTGGCCAATATCTCAGGCACCTTTTGAGCTGGGAAGCTAATATTTGGACATGAGTGACCAAGTGATGTGGCTATCAAGGATATTTTTGATTTATTGATTAATCATTTCATCTATTAAGTATTTATTGATTAATCGATTAATTATTTATTGAGTAATCAATTAATTATTTAATTTTTTATAAATGACTTATTTAATTAAATTTCTAAAAGATACATCTTCGGATGAAGCACTACTGGTTTAGTTATGCGATTAGCCAATTGATTATGAAAATATTTTGTGATAATCTTTTATTGATTTTAATTATACAATTAATCAATCAATTAGTGTACACCTCTCCCTCCCAATGCAGCCTCAATGAGCTGCACTGCGGTATTGCCGGGCGCCGGAGGCGCCCCGGCAATGCCGCGCTGCAGCATATTTAATTATTTGGCATGGGGCGGTGTACTTTGAATGTATGTGTACTTGTTGTACACCGCTCCTTTCCTATGCCATCTCCAGGCATTGCAAATCGTCATTGCTGGGCACCGAAGGGGGCTCGGCAGTGACGCACGCTGAAAGAGAGTACTCAGTTTTCACTCTGGTTTCTTGTTTGTTTGTTTTCTTGGTTGTTTTCTTGTTTGTTTTCTTTCTTGGTTGTCCGGACGATATCTCAGCCATCCTTTGAGCTAGGAAGCTGAAATTTCGGCACAGTCGTGAGCAAGTCCTTTGTCAAATACGGTATTTTTTGTTTTTTGAATAATCAATTAATTGAGGAGTTATTTAATTATTAGCGTTTAATTAAGTACTTATTTAATTAATTAAATTTCATTTCTCTTCTGACCATTATTAACTCAGGCACCTTTTGAGTTAGGAAGCTGATATTTGGACATGCCAATGACCAGGTGATTTGGCTGCAAAGGATATTTTTGATTTATTAATTAATCAATTAATCGATTAATTATTTAATTATTCGATTAATGACCCAAAAAAATTTTTTTTTTAAGTTACAGATTCTGATGAAATAGTGGTAGTTTATGTGTTCTCTGACCAAATTGATTACCAATTTAATTTTTTTATGATTATTATTTATTTATTTTCATTATTAATCATTTATTTATTTTCTTTCTCATTTGGCCAATATCTCAGGCACCTTTTGAGCTGGGAAGCTAATATTTGGACATAAGTGACCAAGTGATGTGGCTATCAAGGATATTTTTGATTTATTGATTAATCATTTCATCTATTAATTATTTATTGATTAATCGATTAATTATTTATTGAGTAATCAATTAATTATTTAATTTTTTATAAATGACTTATTTAATTAAATTTCTAAAAGATACATCTTCGGATGAAGCACTAGTGGTTTAGTTATGCGATTAGCCAATTGATTATGAAAATATTTTGTGATAATCTTTTATTGATTTTAATTATACAATTAATCAATCAATTAGTGTACACCTCTCCCTCCCAATGCAGCCTTAATGAGCTGCACTGCGGTATTGCCGGGCGCCGGAGGCGCCCCGGCAATGCCGCGCTGCAGCATATTTAATTATTTGGCATGGGGCGGTGTACTTTGAATGTATGTGTACTTGTTTGTTTTCTTTCTTGGTTGTCCGGACGATATCTCAGCCATCCTTTGAGCTAGGAAGCTTAAATTTCGGCACAGTAGTGAGCAAGTCCTTTGTCAAATACGGTATTTTTGTACACCGCTCCTTTCCTATGCCATCTCCAGGCATTGCAAATCGTCATTGCTGGGCACCGAAGGGGGCTCGGCAGTGACGCACGCTGAAAGAGAGTACTCAGTTTTCACTCTGGTTTCTTGTTTGTTTGTTTTCTTGGTTGTTTTCTTGTTGTACACCGCTCCTTTCCTATGCCACCTCCAGGCATTGCAAATCGTCATTGCCGGGCACCGAAGGGGGCTCGGCAGTGACGCACGCTGAAAGAGAGTACTCAGTTTTCACTCTGGTTTCTTGTTTGTTGTACACCGCTCCTTTCCTATGCCATCTCCAGGCATTGCAAATCGTCATTGCCGGGCACCAAAGGGGGCTCGGCAGTGACGCACGCTGAAAGAGAGTACTCAGTTTTCACTCTGGTTGTTTGTTTGTTTTCTTTCTTGGTTGTCCGGGCGATATCTCAGCCATCCTTTGAGCTAGGAAGCTGAAATTTCGGCACAGTAGTGAGCAAGTCCTTTGTCAAATACGGTATTTTTTGTTTTTTGAATAATCAATTAATTGAGGAGTTATTTAATTATTAGCGTTTAATTAAGTACTTATTTAATTAATTAAATTTCATTTCTCTTCTGACCATTATTAACTCAGGCACCTTTTGAGTTAGGAAGCTGATATTTGGACATGCCAATGACCAGGTGATTTGGCTGCAAAGGATATTTTTGATTGTACACCGCTCCTTTCCTATGCCATCTCCAGGCATTGCAAATCGTCATTGCTGGGCACCGAAGGGGGCTCGGCAGTGACGCACGCTGAAAGAGAGTACTCAGTTTTCACTCTGGTTTCTTGTTTGTTGTACACCGCTCCTTTCCTATGCCATCTCCAGGCATTGCAAATCGTCATTGCCGGGCACCAAAGGGGGCTCGGCAGTGACGCACGCTGAAAGAGAGTACTCAGTTTTCACTCTGGTTGTTTGTTTGTTGTACACCGCTCCTTTCCTATGCCACCTCCAGGCATTGCAAATCGTCATTGCCGGGCACCGAAGGGGGCTCGGCAGTGACGCACGCTGAAAGAGAGTACTCAGTTTTCACTCTGGTTTCTTGTTTGTTTTCTTGGTTGTCCGGACGATATCTCAGCCATCCTTTGAGCTAGGAAGCTGAAATTTCGGCACAGTAGTGAGCAAGTCCTTTGTCAAATACGGTATTTTTTGTTTTTTGAATAATCAATTAATTGAGGAGTTATTTAATTATTAGCGTTTAATTAAGTACTTATTTAATTAATTAAATTTCATTTATCTTCTGACCATTATTAACTCAGGCACCTTTTGAGTTAGGAAGCTGATATTTGGACATGCCAATGACCAGGTGATTTGGCTGCAAAGGATATTTTTGATTTATTAATTAATCAATTAATCGATTAATTATTTAATTATTCGATTAATGACAAAAAAAAATTTTTTTTTAAAGTTACAGATTCTGATGAAATAGTGGTAGTTTATGTGTTCTCTGACCAAATTGATTAATAATTTAATTTTTTTATGATTATTATTTATTTATTTTCATTATTAATCATTTATTTATTTTCTTTCTCATTTGGCCAATATCTCAGGCACCTTTTGAGCTGGGAAGCTAATATTTGGACATGAGTGACCAAGTGATGTGGCTATCAAGGATATTTTTTATTTATTGATTAATCATTTCATCTATTAAGTATTTATTGATTAATCGATTAATTATTTATTGAGTAATCAATTAATTATTTAATTTTTTATAAATGACTTATTTAATTAAATTTCTAAAAGATACATCTTTGGATGAAGCACTACTGGTTTAGTTATGCGATTAGCCAATTGATTATGAAAATATTTTGTGATAATCTTTTATTGATTTTAATTAAACAATTAATCAATCAATTAGTGTACACCTCTCCCTCCCAATGCAGCCTCAATGAGCTGCACTGCGGCATTGCCGGGCGCCTGAGGCGCCCCGGCAATGCCGCGCTGCAGCATATTGAATTATTTGGCATGGGGCGGTGTACTTTGAATGTATGTGTACTTGTTATTTATTTATTTTCATTATTAATCATTTATTTATTTTCTTTCTCATTTGGCCAATATCTCAGGCACCTTTTGAGCTGGGAAGCTAATATTTGGACATGAGTGACCAAGTGATGTGGCTATCAAGGATATTTTTGATTTATTGATTAATCATTTCATCTATTAAGTATTTATTGATTAATCGATTAATTATTTATTGAGTAATCAATTAATTATTTAATTTTTTATAAATGACTTATTTAATTAAATTTCTAAAAGATACATCTTCGGATGAAGCACTAGTGGTTTAGTTATGCGATTAGCCAATTGATTATGAAAATATTTTGTGATAATCTTTTATTGATTTTAATTATACAATTAATCAATCAATTAGTGTACACCTCTCCCTCCCAATGCAGCCTCAATGAGCTGCACTGCGGTATTGCCGGGCGCCGGAGGCGCCCCGGCAATGCCGCGCTGCAGCATATTTAATTATTTGGCATGGGGCGGTGTACTTTGAATGTATGTGTACTTGTTTTCTTTCTTGTTTGTTTGTTTGTTTGTCCGTGCGATATCTCAGCCATCCTTTGAGCTAGGAAGCTGAAATTTCGGCACAATAGTGAGCAAGTCCTTTCTCAAAAACGGTATTTTTTGTTTTTTGATTAATCAATTAATTGAGGAGTTATTTAATTATTAGCGATTAATTAAGTACTTATTTAATTAATTACATTTCCTTTCTCTTCTGACCATTATCTCAGGCATCTTTTGAGTTCGGAAGCTGATATTTGGGCATGCCAATGACCAAGTGATTTGGCTGTAAAAGGTATTTTTTATTTATTGATTAATTAATTAATCGATTAATTATTTAATTATTCAATGAATGATTTAATTAATTTAAAAAAATTAAGTTACAGATTCTGATGAAATGGTGGTGGTTTATGTATTCTATGAGCCAATTGATTAACTATTTAATTTTTTTATGATTATTATTTATTTCTTTTCATTATAATCATTTATTTATTTTCTTTCTCATCTGGGCAATATCTCAGGCACCTTTTGAGCTAGGAAGCTAATATTTGGACATGACAGTGACCAGGTGATGTGGCTATAAAGGATATTTTTGATTTATTGATTAATAATTTAATCGATTAATAATTTATTGATTAATCAATTAATTATTTATTTTTTTATTAATGAATTATTTAATTAAATTTCTAAAAGATACATCTTCGGATGAAGCACTAGTGGTTTAGTTATGCTATTAGCCAATTGATTGAGAAAATATTTTATGATAATTGTACACCGCTCCTTTCCTATGCCATCTCCAGGCATTGCAAATCGTCATTGCTGGGCACCGAAGGGGGCTCGGCAGTGACGCACGCTGAAAGAGAGTACTCAGTTTTCACTCTGGTTTCTTGTTTGTTTGTTTTCTTGGTTGTTTTCTTGTTTGTTTTCTTTCTTGGTTGTCCGGACGATATCTCAGCCATCCTTTGAGCTAGGAAGCTGAAATTTCGGCACAGTAGTGAGCAAGTCCTTTGTCAAATACGGTATTTTTTGTTTTTTGAATAATCAATTAATTGAGGAGTTATTTAATTATTAGCGTTTAATTAAGTACTTATTTAATTAATTAAATTTCATTTCTCTTCTGACCATTATTAACTCAGGCACCTTTTGAGTTAGGAAGCTGATATTTGGACATGCCAATGACCAGGTGATTTGGCTGCAAAGGATATTTTTGATTTATTAATTAATCAATTAATCGATTAATTATTTAATTATTCGATTAATGACAAAAAAAAATTTTTTTTTTAAGTTACAGATTCTGATGAAATAGTGGTAGTTTATGTGTTCTCTGACCAAATTGATTAATAATTTAATTTTTTTATGATTATTATTTATTTATTTTCATTATTAATCATTTATTTATTTTCTTTCTCATTTGGCCAATATCTCAGGCACCTTTTGAGCTGGGAAGCTAATATTTGGACATGAGTGACCAAGTGATGTGGCTATCAAGGATATTTTTGATTTATTGATTAATCATTTCATCTATTAAGTATTTATTGATTAATCGATTAATTGTACACCGCTCCTTTCCTATGCCATCTCCAGGCATTGCAAATCGTCATTGCCGGGCACCAAAGGGGGCTCGGCAGTGACGCACGCTGAAAGAGAGTACTCAGTTTTCACTCTGGTTTCTTGTTTGTTTGTTTTCTTGTTTGTTTGTTTTCTTTCTTGGTTGTCCGGACGATATCTCAGCCATCCTTTGAGCTAGGAAGCTGAAATTTCGGCACAGTCGTGAGCAAGTCCTTTGTCAAATACGGTATTTTTTGTTTTTTGAATAATCAATTAATTGAGGAGTTATTTAATTATTAGCGTTTAATTAAGTACTTATTTAATTAATTAAATTTCATTTCTCTTCTGACCATTATTAACTCAGGCACCTTTTGAGTTAGGAAGCTGATATTTGGACATGCCAATGACCAGGTGATTTGGCTGCAAAGGATATTTTTGATTTATTAATTAATCAATTAATCGATTAATTATTTAATTATTCGATTAATGACAAAAAAAATTTTTTTTTTTAAGTTACAGATTCTGATGAAATAGTGGTAGTTTATGTGTTCTCTGACCAAATTGATTAATAATTTAATTTTTTTATGATTATTATTTATTTATTTTCATTATTAATCATTTATTTATTTTCTTTCTCATTTGGCCAATATCTCAGGCACCTTTTGAGCTGGGAAGCTAATATTTGGACATGAGTGACCAAGTGATGTGGCTATCAAGGATATTTTTGATTTATTGATTAATCATTTCATCTATTAAGTATTTATTGATTAATCGATTAATTGTACACCGCTCCTTTCCTATGCCATCTCCAGGCATTGCAAATCGTCATTGCCGGGCACCAAAGGGGGCTCGGCAGTGACGCACGCTGAAAGAGAGTACTCAGTTTTCACTCTGGTTTCTTGTTTGTTTGTTTTCTTGTTTGTTTGTTTTCTTTCTTGGTTGTCCGGACGATATCTCAGCCATCCTTTGAGCTAGGAAGCTGAAATTTCGGCACAGTAGTGAGCAAGTCCTTTGTCAAATACGGTATTTTTTGTTTTTTGAATAATCAATTAATTGAGGAGTTATTTAATTATTAGCGTTTAATTAAGTACTTATTTAATTAATTAAATTTCATTTCTCTTCTGACCATTATTAACTCAGGCACCTTTTGAGTTAGGAAGCTGATATTTGGACATGCCAATGACCAGGTGATTTGGCTGCAAAGGATATTTTTGATTTATTAATTAATCAATTAATCGATTAATTATTTAATTATTCGATTAATGACAAAAAATTTTTTTTTTTTTAAGTTACAGATTCTGATGAAATAGTGGTAGTTTATGTGTTCTCTGACCAAATTGATTAATAATTTAATTTTTTTATGATTATTATTTATTTATTTTCATTATTAATCATTTATTTATTTTCTTTCTCATTTGGCCAATATCTCAGGCACCTTTTGAGCTGGGAAGCTAATATTTGGACATGAGTGACCAAGTGATGTGGCTATCAAGGATATTTTTGATTTATTGATTAATCATTTCATCTATTAAGTATTTATTGATTAATCGATTAATTATTTATTGAGTAATCAATTAATTATTTAATTTTTTATAAATGACTTATTTAATTAAATTTCTAAAAGATACATCTTCGGATGAAGCACTAGTGCTTTAGGTATGCTATTAGCCAATTGATTAAGAAAATATTTTGTGATAATCTTTTATTGATTTTAATTATACAATTAATCAATCAATTAGTGTACACCTCTCCCTCCCAATGCAGCCTCAATGAGCTGCACTGCGGTATTGCCGGGCGCCGGAGGCGCCCCGGCAATGCCGCGCTGCAGCATATTTAATTATTTGGCATGGGGCGGTGTACTTTGAATGTATGTGTACTTGTTTGTTTTCTTGTTTGTTTGTTTGTTTGTTTTCTTTCTTGGTTGTCCGGGCGATATCTCAGCCATCCTTTGAGCTAGGAAGCTGAAATTTTGGCACAATAGTGAGAAAGTCCTTTGTCAAAAACGGTATTTTTTTTTTTTGATTAATCAATAAATTAAGGAGTTATTTAATTATTAGCGATTAATTAAGTTCTTATTTAATTAATTAAATTTCCTTTCTCTTCTGACCATTAACTCAGGCACCTTTTGAGTTAGGAAGCTGATATTTGGACATGCCAATGACCAGGTGATTTGGCTGCAAAGGATATTTTTGATTTATTAATTAATCAATTAATCGATTAATTATTTAATTATTCGATTAATGACAAAAAAAATTTTTTTTTTTAAAGTTACAGATTCTGATGAAATAGTGGTAGTTTATGTGTTCTCTGACCAAATTGATTAATAATTTAATTTTTTTATGATTATTATTTATTTATATTCATTATTAATCATTTATTTATTTTCTTTCTCATTTGGCCAATATCTCAGGCACCTTTTGAGCTGGGAAGCTAATATTTGGACATGAGTGACCAAGTGATGTGGCTATCAAGGATATTTTTGATTTATTGATTAATCATTTCATCTATTAATTATTTATTGATTAATCGATTAATTATTTATTGAGTAATCAATGAATTTTTTATAAATGACTTATTTAATTAAATTTCTAAAAGATACATCTTCGGATGAAGCACCAGTGGTTTAGTTATGCGATTAGCCAATTGATTATGAAAATATTTTGTGATAATCTTTTATTGATTTTAATTATACAATTAATCAATCAATTAGTGTACACCTCTCCCTCCCAATGCAGCCTCAATGAGCTGCACTGCGGTATTGCCGGGCGCCGGAGGCGCCCCGGCAATGCCGCGCTGCAGCATATTTAATTATTTGGCATGGGGCGGTGTACTTTGAATGTATGTGTACTTGTTGTACACCGCTCCTTTCCTATGCCATCTCCAGGCATTGCAAATCGTCATTGCCGGGCACCAAAGGGGGCTCGGCAGTGACGCACGCTGAAAGAGAGTACTCAGTTTTCACTCTGGTTTCTTGTTTGTTTTCTTGTTTGTTTTCTTGGTTGTCCGGACGATATCTCAGCCATCCTTTGAGCTAGGAAGCTGAAATTTCGGCACAGTCGTGAGCAAGTCCTTTGTCAAATACGGTATTTTTTGTTTTTTGAATAATCAATTAATTGAGGAGTTATTTAATTATTAGCGTTTAATTAAGTACTTATTTAATTAATTAAATTTCATTTCTCTTCTGACCATTATTAACTCAGGCACCTTTTGAGTTAGGAAGCTGATATTTGGACATGCCAATGACCAGGTGATTTGGCTGCAAAGGATATTTTTGATTTATTAATTAATCAATTAATCGATTAATTATTTAATTATTCGATTAATGACCCAAAAAATTTTTTTTTTAAAGTTACAGATTCTGATGAAATAGTGGTAGTTTATGTGTTCTCTGACCAAATTGATTACCAATTTAATTTTTTATGATTATTATTTATTTATTTTCATTATTAATCATTTATTTATTTTCTTTCTCATTTGGCCAATATCTCAGGCACCTTTTGAGCTGGGAAGCTAATATTTGGACATAAGTGACTAAGTGATGTGGCTATCAAGGATATTTTTGATTTATTGATTAATCATTTCATCTATTAATTATTTATTGATTAATCGATTAATTATTTATTGAGTAATCAATTAATTATTTAATTTTTTATAAATGACTTATTTAATTAAATTTCTAAAAGATACATCTTCGGATGAAGCACTAGTGGTTTAGTTATGCGATTAGCCAATTGATTATGAAAATATTTTGTGATAATCTTTTATTGATTTTAATTATACAATTAATCAATCAATTAGTGTACACCTCTCCCTCCCAATGCAGCCTTAATGAGCTGCACTGCGGTATTGCCGGGCGCCGGAGGCGCCCCGGCAATGCCGCGCTGCAGCATATTTAATTATTTGGCATGGGGCGGTGTACTTTGAATGTATGTGTACTTGTTTGTTTTCTTGTTTCCTTGGTTGTCCGGACGATATCTCAGCCATCCTTTGAGCTAGGAAGCTGAAATTTCGGCACAATAGTGAGCAAGTCCTTTGTCAAAAACGGTATTTTTTGTTTTTTGATTAATCAATAAATTGAGGAGTTATTTAATTATTAGCGATTAATTCAGTACTTATTTAATTAATCAAATTTCCTTTCTCTTCTGACCATTAACTCAGGCACCTTTTGAGTTAGGAAGCTGACATTTGGACATGCCAATGACCAGGTGATTTGGCTGCAAAGGATATTTTTGATTTATTAATTAATAAATTAATCGATTAATTATGTAATTATTTGATTAATGCCAAAAAAAAATTTAAATTTAAAGTTACAGATTCTGATGAAATAGTGGTAGTTTATGTGTTCTCTGACCAAATTGATTAATAATTTAATTTTTTTATGATTATTATTTATTTATTTTCATTATTAATCATTTATTTATTTTCTTTCTCATTTGGCCAATATCTCAGGCACCTTTTGAGCTGGGAAGCTAATATTTGGACATGAGTGACCAAGCGATGTGGCTATCAAGGATATTTTTGATTTATTGATTAATCATTTCATCTATTAATTATTTATTGATTAATCGATTAATTATTTATTGAGTAATCAATTAATTATTTAATTTTTTATAAATGACTTATTTAATTACATTTCTAAAAGATACATCTTCGGATGAAGCACTAGTGGTTTAGTTATGCAATTAGCCAATTGATTATGAAAATATTTTGTGATAATCTTTTATTGATTTTAATTATACAATTAATCAATCAATTAGTGTACACCTATCCCTCCCAATGCAGCCTCAATGAGCTGCACTGCGGTATTGCCGGGCGCCGGAGGCGCCCCGGCAATGCCGCGCTGCAGCATATTTAATTATTTGGCATGGGGCGGTGTACTTTGAATGTATGTGTACTTGTTGTACACCGCTCCTTTCCTATGCCATCTCCAGGCATTGCAAATCGTCATTGCCGGGCACCAAAGGGGGCTCGGCAGTGACGCACGCTGAAAGAGAGTACTCAGTTTTCACTCTGGTTGTTTGTTGTACACCGCTCCTTTCCTATGCCATCTCCAGGCATTGCAAATCGTCATTGCCGGGCACCAAAGGGGGCTCGGCAGTGACGCACGCTGAAAGAGAGTACTCAGTTTTCACTCTGGTTGTTTGTTTGTTTGTTTTCTTGGTTGTCCGGACGATATCTCAGCCATCCTTTGAGCTAGGAAGCTGAAATTTCGGCACAGTAGTGAGCAAGTCCTTTGTCAAATACGGTATTTTTTGTTTTTTGAATAATCAATTAATTGAGGAGTTATTTAATTATTAGCGTTTAATTAAGTACTTATTTAATTAATTAAATTTCATTTCTCTTCTGACCATTATTAACTCAGGCACCTTTTGAGTTAGGAAGCTGATATTTGGACATGCCAATGACCAGGTGATTTGGCTGCAAAGGATATTTTTGATTGTACACCGCTCCTTTCCTATGCCATCTCCAGGCATTGCAAATCGTCATTGCTGGGCACCGAAGGGGGCTCGGCAGTGACGCACGCTGAAAGAGAGTACTCAGTTTTCACTCTGGTTTCTTGTTTGTTGTACACCGCTCCTTTCCTATGCCATCTCCAGGCATTGCAAATCGTCATTGCCGGGCACCAAAGGGGGCTCGGCAGTGACGCACGCTGAAAGAGAGTACTCAGTTTTCACTCTGGTTGTTTGTTTGTTGTACACCGCTCCTTTCCTATGCCACCTCCAGGCATTGCAAATCGTCATTGCCGGGCACCGAAGGGGGCTCGGCAGTGACGCACGCTGAAAGAGAGTACTCAGTTTTCACTCTGGTTTCTTGTTTGTTTTCTTGGTTGTCCGGACGATATCTCAGCCATCCTTTGAGCTAGGAAGCTGAAATTTCGGCACAGTAGTGAGCAAGTCCTTTGTCAAATACGGTATTTTTTGTTTTTTGAATAATCAATTAATTGAGGAGTTATTTAATTATTAGCGTTTAATTAAGTACTTATTTAATTAATTAAATTTCATTTATCTTCTGACCATTATTAACTCAGGCACCTTTTGAGTTAGGAAGCTGATATTTGGACATGCCAATGACCAGGTGATTTGGCTGCAAAGGATATTTTTGATTTATTAATTAATCAATTAATCGATTAATTATTTAATTATTCGATTAATGACAAAAAAAAATTTTTTTTTAAAGTTACAGATTCTGATGAAATAGTGGTAGTTTATGTGTTCTCTGACCAAATTGATTAATAATTTAATTTTTTTATGATTATTATTTATTTATTTTCATTATTAATCATTTATTTATTTTCTTTCTCATTTGGCCAATATCTCAGGCACCTTTTGAGCTGGGAAGCTAATATTTGGACATGAGTGACCAAGTGATGTGGCTATCAAGGATATTTTTGATTTATTGATTAATCATTTCATCTATTAAGTATTTATTGATTAATCGATTAATTATTTATTGAGTAATCAATTAATTATTTAATTTTTTATAAATGACTTATTTAATTAAATTTCTAAAAGATACATCTTCGGATGAAGCACTAGTGGTTTAGTTATGCGATTAGCCAATTGATTATGAAAATATTTTGTGATAATCTTTTATTGATTTTAATTATACAATTAATCAATCAATTAGTGTACACCTCTCCCTCCCAATGCAGCCTCAATGAGCTGCACTGCGGTATTGCCGGGCGCCGGAGGCGCCCCGGCAATGCCGCGCTGCAGCATATTTAATTATTTGGCATGGGGCGGTGTACTTTGAATGTATGTGTACTTGTTTTCTTTCTTGTTTGTTTGTTTGTTTGTCCGTGCGATATCTCAGCCATCCTTTGAGCTAGGAAGCTGAAATTTCGGCACAATAGTGAGCAAGTCCTTTCTCAAAAACGGTATTTTTTGTTTTTTGATTAATCAATTAATTGAGGAGTTATTTAATTATTAGCGATTAATTAAGTACTTATTTAATTAATTACATTTCCTTTCTCTTCTGACCATTATCTCAGGCATCTTTTGAGTTCGGAAGCTGATATTTGGGCATGCCAATGACCAAGTGATTTGGCTGTAAAAGGTATTTTTTATTTATTGATTAATTAATTAATCGATTAATTATTTAATTATTCAATGAATGATTTAATTAATTTAAAAAAATTAAGTTACAGATTCTGATGAAATGGTGGTGGTTTATGTATTCTATGAGCCAATTGATTAACTATTTAATTTTTTTATGATTATTATTTATTTCTTTTCATTATAATCATTTATTTATTTTCTTTCTCATCTGGGCAATATCTCAGGCACCTTTTGAGCTAGGAAGCTAATATTTGGACATGACAGTGACCAGGTGATGTGGCTATAAAGGATATTTTTGATTTATTGATTAATAATTTAATCGATTAATAATTTATTGATTAATCAATTAATTATTTATTTTTTTATTAATGAATTATTTAATTAAATTTCTAAAAGATACATCTTCGGATGAAGCACTAGTGGTTTAGTTATGCTATTAGCCAATTGATTGAGAAAATATTTTATGATAATTGTACACCGCTCCTTTCCTATGCCATCTCCAGGCATTGCAAATCGTCATTGCTGGGCACCGAAGGGGGCTCGGCAGTGACGCACGCTGAAAGAGAGTACTCAGTTTTCACTCTGGTTTCTTGTTTGTTTGTTTTCTTGGTTGTTTTCTTGTTTGTTTTCTTTCTTGGTTGTCCGGACGATATCTCAGCCATCCTTTGAGCTAGGAAGCTGAAATTTCGGCACAGTAGTGAGCAAGTCCTTTGTCAAATACGGTATTTTTTGTTTTTTGAATAATCAATTAATTGAGGAGTTATTTAATTATTAGCGTTTAATTAAGTACTTATTTAATTAATTAAATTTCATTTCTCTTCTGACCATTATTAACTCAGGCACCTTTTGAGTTAGGAAGCTGATATTTGGACATGCCAATGACCAGGTGATTTGGCTGCAAAGGATATTTTTGATTTATTAATTAATCAATTAATCGATTAATTATTTAATTATTCGATTAATGACCCAAAAAATTTTTTTTTTAAAGTTACAGATTCTGATGAAATAGTGGTAGTTTATGTGTTCTCTGACCAAATTGATTACCAATTTAATTTTTTATGATTATTATTTATTTATTTTCATTATTAATCATTTATTTATTTTCTTTCTCATTTGGCCAATATCTCAGGCACCTTTTGAGCTGGGAAGCTAATATTTGGACATAAGTGACTAAGTGATGTGGCTATCAAGGATATTTTTGATTTATTGATTAATCATTTCATCTATTAATTATTTATTGATTAATCGATTAATTATTTATTGAGTAATCAATTAATTATTTAATTTTTTATAAATGACTTATTTAATTAAATTTCTAAAAGATACATCTTCGGATGAAGCACTAGTGGTTTAGTTATGCGATTAGCCAATTGATTATGAAAATATTTTGTGATAATCTTTTATTGATTTTAATTATACAATTAATCAATCAATTAGTGTACACCTCTCCCTCCCAATGCAGCCTTAATGAGCTGCACTGCGGTATTGCCGGGCGCCGGAGGCGCCCCGGCAATGCCGCGCTGCAGCATATTTAATTATTTGGCATGGGGCGGTGTACTTTGAATGTATGTGTACTTGTTTGTTTTCTTGTTTCCTTGGTTGTCCGGACGATATCTCAGCCATCCTTTGAGCTAGGAAGCTGAAATTTCGGCACAATAGTGAGCAAGTCCTTTGTCAAAAACGGTATTTTTTGTTTTTTGATTAATCAATAAATTGAGGAGTTATTTAATTATTAGCGATTAATTCAGTACTTATTTAATTAATCAAATTTCCTTTCTCTTCTGACCATTAACTCAGGCACCTTTTGAGTTAGGAAGCTGACATTTGGACATGCCAATGACCAGGTGATTTGGCTGCAAAGGATATTTTTGATTTATTAATTAATAAATTAATCGATTAATTATGTAATTATTTGATTAATGCCAAAAAAAAATTTAAATTTAAAGTTACAGATTCTGATGAAATAGTGGTAGTTTATGTGTTCTCTGACCAAATTGATTAATAATTTAATTTTTTTATGATTATTATTTATTTATTTTCATTATTAATCATTTATTTATTTTCTTTCTCATTTGGCCAATATCTCAGGCACCTTTTGAGCTGGGAAGCTAATATTTGGACATGAGTGACCAAGCGATGTGGCTATCAAGGATATTTTTGATTTATTGATTAATCATTTCATCTATTAATTATTTATTGATTAATCGATTAATTATTTATTGAGTAATCAATTAATTATTTAATTTTTTATAAATGACTTATTTAATTACATTTCTAAAAGATACATCTTCGGATGAAGCACTAGTGGTTTAGTTATGCAATTAGCCAATTGATTATGAAAATATTTTGTGATAATCTTTTATTGATTTTAATTATACAATTAATCAATCAATTAGTGTACACCTATCCCTCCCAATGCAGCCTCAATGAGCTGCACTGCGGTATTGCCGGGCGCCGGAGGCGCCCCGGCAATGCCGCGCTGCAGCATATTTAATTATTTGGCATGGGGCGGTGTACTTTGAATGTATGTGTACTTGTTGTACACCGCTCCTTTCCTATGCCATCTCCAGGCATTGCAAATCGTCATTGCCGGGCACCAAAGGGGGCTCGGCAGTGACGCACGCTGAAAGAGAGTACTCAGTTTTCACTCTGGTTGTTTGTTGTACACCGCTCCTTTCCTATGCCATCTCCAGGCATTGCAAATCGTCATTGCCGGGCACCAAAGGGGGCTCGGCAGTGACGCACGCTGAAAGAGAGTACTCAGTTTTCACTCTGGTTGTTTGTTTGTTTGTTTTCTTGGTTGTCCGGACGATATCTCAGCCATCCTTTGAGCTAGGAAGCTGAAATTTCGGCACAGTAGTGAGCAAGTCCTTTGTCAAATACGGTATTTTTTGTTTTTTGAATAATCAATTAATTGAGGAGTTATTTAATTATTAGCGTTTAATTAAGTACTTATTTAATTAATTAAATTTCATTTCTCTTCTGACCATTATTAACTCAGGCACCTTTTGAGTTAGGAAGCTGATATTTGGACATGCCAATGACCAGGTGATTTGGCTGCAAAGGATATTTTTGATTGTACACCGCTCCTTTCCTATGCCATCTCCAGGCATTGCAAATCGTCATTGCTGGGCACCGAAGGGGGCTCGGCAGTGACGCACGCTGAAAGAGAGTACTCAGTTTTCACTCTGGTTTCTTGTTTGTTGTACACCGCTCCTTTCCTATGCCATCTCCAGGCATTGCAAATCGTCATTGCCGGGCACCAAAGGGGGCTCGGCAGTGACGCACGCTGAAAGAGAGTACTCAGTTTTCACTCTGGTTGTTTGTTTGTTGTACACCGCTCCTTTCCTATGCCACCTCCAGGCATTGCAAATCGTCATTGCCGGGCACCGAAGGGGGCTCGGCAGTGACGCACGCTGAAAGAGAGTACTCAGTTTTCACTCTGGTTTCTTGTTTGTTTTCTTGGTTGTCCGGACGATATCTCAGCCATCCTTTGAGCTAGGAAGCTGAAATTTCGGCACAGTAGTGAGCAAGTCCTTTGTCAAATACGGTATTTTTTGTTTTTTGAATAATCAATTAATTGAGGAGTTATTTAATTATTAGCGTTTAATTAAGTACTTATTTAATTAATTAAATTTCATTTATCTTCTGACCATTATTAACTCAGGCACCTTTTGAGTTAGGAAGCTGATATTTGGACATGCCAATGACCAGGTGATTTGGCTGCAAAGGATATTTTTGATTTATTAATTAATCAATTAATCGATTAATTATTTAATTATTCGATTAATGACAAAAAAAAATTTTTTTTTAAAGTTACAGATTCTGATGAAATAGTGGTAGTTTATGTGTTCTCTGACCAAATTGATTAATAATTTAATTTTTTTATGATTATTATTTATTTATTTTCATTATTAATCATTTATTTATTTTCTTTCTCATTTGGCCAATATCTCAGGCACCTTTTGAGCTGGGAAGCTAATATTTGGACATGAGTGACCAAGTGATGTGGCTATCAAGGATATTTTTGATTTATTGATTAATCATTTCATCTATTAAGTATTTATTGATTAATCGATTAATTATTTATTGAGTAATCAATTAATTATTTAATTTTTTATAAATGACTTATTTAATTAAATTTCTAAAAGATACATCTTCGGATGAAGCACTAGTGGTTTAGTTATGCGATTAGCCAATTGATTATGAAAATATTTTGTGATAATCTTTTATTGATTTTAATTATACAATTAATCAATCAATTAGTGTACACCTCTCCCTCCCAATGCAGCCTCAATGAGCTGCACTGCGGTATTGCCGGGCGCCGGAGGCGCCCCGGCAATGCCGCGCTGCAGCATATTTAATTATTTGGCATGGGGCGGTGTACTTTGAATGTATGTGTACTTGTTTTCTTTCTTGTTTGTTTGTTTGTTTGTCCGTGCGATATCTCAGCCATCCTTTGAGCTAGGAAGCTGAAATTTCGGCACAATAGTGAGCAAGTCCTTTCTCAAAAACGGTATTTTTTGTTTTTTGATTAATCAATTAATTGAGGAGTTATTTAATTATTAGCGATTAATTAAGTACTTATTTAATTAATTACATTTCCTTTCTCTTCTGACCATTATCTCAGGCATCTTTTGAGTTCGGAAGCTGATATTTGGGCATGCCAATGACCAAGTGATTTGGCTGTAAAAGGTATTTTTTATTTATTGATTAATTAATTAATCGATTAATTATTTAATTATTCAATGAATGATTTAATTAATTTAAAAAAATTAAGTTACAGATTCTGATGAAATGGTGGTGGTTTATGTATTCTATGAGCCAATTGATTAACTATTTAATTTTTTTATGATTATTATTTATTTCTTTTCATTATAATCATTTATTTATTTTCTTTCTCATCTGGGCAATATCTCAGGCACCTTTTGAGCTAGGAAGCTAATATTTGGACATGACAGTGACCAGGTGATGTGGCTATAAAGGATATTTTTGATTTATTGATTAATAATTTAATCGATTAATAATTTATTGATTAATCAATTAATTATTTATTTTTTTATTAATGAATTATTTAATTAAATTTCTAAAAGATACATCTTCGGATGAAGCACTAGTGGTTTAGTTATGCTATTAGCCAATTGATTGAGAAAATATTTTATGATAATTGTACACCGCTCCTTTCCTATGCCATCTCCAGGCATTGCAAATCGTCATTGCTGGGCACCGAAGGGGGCTCGGCAGTGACGCACGCTGAAAGAGAGTACTCAGTTTTCACTCTGGTTTCTTGTTTGTTTGTTTTCTTGGTTGTTTTCTTGTTTGTTTTCTTTCTTGGTTGTCCGGACGATATCTCAGCCATCCTTTGAGCTAGGAAGCTGAAATTTCGGCACAGTAGTGAGCAAGTCCTTTGTCAAATACGGTATTTTTTGTTTTTTGAATAATCAATTAATTGAGGAGTTATTTAATTATTAGCGTTTAATTAAGTACTTATTTAATTAATTAAATTTCATTTCTCTTCTGACCATTATTAACTCAGGCACCTTTTGAGTTAGGAAGCTGATATTTGGACATGCCAATGACCAGGTGATTTGGCTGCAAAGGATATTTTTGATTTATTAATTAATCAATTAATCGATTAATTATTTAATTATTCGATTAATGACAAAAAAAATTTTTTTTTTTAAGTTACAGATTCTGATGAAATAGTGGTAGTTTATGTGTTCTCTGACCAAATTGATTAATAATTTAATTTTTTTATGATTATTATTTATTTATTTTCATTATTAATCATTTATTTATTTTCTTTCTCATTTGGCCAATATCTCAGGCACCTTTTGAGCTGGGAAGCTAATATTTGGACATGAGTGACCAAGTGATGTGGCTATCAAGGATATTTTTGATTTATTGATTAATCATTTCATCTATTAAGTATTTATTGATTAATCGATTAATTGTACACCGCTCCTTTCCTATGCCATCTCCAGGCATTGCAAATCGTCATTGCCGGGCACCAAAGGGGGCTCGGCAGTGACGCACGCTGAAAGAGAGTACTCAGTTTTCACTCTGGTTTCTTGTTTGTTTGTTTTCTTGTTTGTTTGTTTTCTTTCTTGGTTGTCCGGACGATATCTCAGCCATCCTTTGAGCTAGGAAGCTGAAATTTCGGCACAGTCGTGAGCAAGTCCTTTGTCAAATACGGTATTTTTTGTTTTTTGAATAATCAATTAATTGAGGAGTTATTTAATTATTAGCGTTTAATTAAGTACTTATTTAATTAATTAAATTTCATTTCTCTTCTGACCATTATTAACTCAGGCACCTTTTGAGTTAGGAAGCTGATATTTGGACATGCCAATGACCAGGTGATTTGGCTGCAAAGGATATTTTTGATTTATTAATTAATCAATTAATCGATTAATTATTTAATTATTCGATTAATGACAAAAAAAATTTTTTTTTTTAAGTTACAGATTCTGATGAAATAGTGGTAGTTTATGTGTTCTCTGACCAAATTGATTAATAATTTAATTTTTTTATGATTATTATTTATTTATTTTCATTATTAATCATTTATTTATTTTCTTTCTCATTTGGCCAATATCTCAGGCACCTTTTGAGCTGGGAAGCTAATATTTGGACATGAGTGACCAAGTGATGTGGCTATCAAGGATATTTTTGATTTATTGATTAATCATTTCATCTATTAAGTATTTATTGATTAATCGATTAATTGTACACCGCTCCTTTCCTATGCCATCTCCAGGCATTGCAAATCGTCATTGCCGGGCACCAAAGGGGGCTCGGCAGTGACGCACGCTGAAAGAGAGTACTCAGTTTTCACTCTGGTTTCTTGTTTGTTTGTTTTCTTGTTTGTTTGTTTTCTTTCTTGGTTGTCCGGACGATATCTCAGCCATCCTTTGAGCTAGGAAGCTGAAATTTCGGCACAGTAGTGAGCAAGTCCTTTGTCAAATACGGTATTTTTTGTTTTTTGAATAATCAATTAATTGAGGAGTTATTTAATTATTAGCGTTTAATTAAGTACTTATTTAATTAATTAAATTTCATTTCTCTTCTGACCATTATTAACTCAGGCACCTTTTGAGTTAGGAAGCTGATATTTGGACATGCCAATGACCAGGTGATTTGGCTGCAAAGGATATTTTTGATTTATTAATTAATCAATTAATCGATTAATTATTTAATTATTCGATTAATGACAAAAAATTTTTTTTTTTTTAAGTTACAGATTCTGATGAAATAGTGGTAGTTTATGTGTTCTCTGACCAAATTGATTAATAATTTAATTTTTTTATGATTATTATTTATTTATTTTCATTATTAATCATTTATTTATTTTCTTTCTCATTTGGCCAATATCTCAGGCACCTTTTGAGCTGGGAAGCTAATATTTGGACATGAGTGACCAAGTGATGTGGCTATCAAGGATATTTTTGATTTATTGATTAATCATTTCATCTATTAAGTATTTATTGATTAATCGATTAATTATTTATTGAGTAATCAATTAATTATTTAATTTTTTATAAATGACTTATTTAATTAAATTTCTAAAAGATACATCTTCGGATGAAGCACTAGTGCTTTAGGTATGCTATTAGCCAATTGATTAAGAAAATATTTTGTGATAATCTTTTATTGATTTTAATTATACAATTAATCAATCAATTAGTGTACACCTCTCCCTCCCAATGCAGCCTCAATGAGCTGCACTGCGGTATTGCCGGGCGCCGGAGGCGCCCCGGCAATGCCGCGCTGCAGCATATTTAATTATTTGGCATGGGGCGGTGTACTTTGAATGTATGTGTACTTGTTTGTTTTCTTGTTTGTTTGTTTGTTTGTTTTCTTTCTTGGTTGTCCGGGCGATATCTCAGCCATCCTTTGAGCTAGGAAGCTGAAATTTTGGCACAATAGTGAGAAAGTCCTTTGTCAAAAACGGTATTTTTTTTTTTTGATTAATCAATAAATTAAGGAGTTATTTAATTATTAGCGATTAATTAAGTTCTTATTTAATTAATTAAATTTCCTTTCTCTTCTGACCATTAACTCAGGCACCTTTTGAGTTAGGAAGCTGATATTTGGACATGCCAATGACCAGGTGATTTGGCTGCAAAGGATATTTTTGATTTATTAATTAATCAATTAATCGATTAATTATTTAATTATTCGATTAATGACAAAAAAAATTTTTTTTTTTAAAGTTACAGATTCTGATGAAATAGTGGTAGTTTATGTGTTCTCTGACCAAATTGATTAATAATTTAATTTTTTTATGATTATTATTTATTTATATTCATTATTAATCATTTATTTATTTTCTTTCTCATTTGGCCAATATCTCAGGCACCTTTTGAGCTGGGAAGCTAATATTTGGACATGAGTGACCAAGTGATGTGGCTATCAAGGATATTTTTGATTTATTGATTAATCATTTCATCTATTAATTATTTATTGATTAATCGATTAATTATTTATTGAGTAATCAATGAATTTTTTATAAATGACTTATTTAATTAAATTTCTAAAAGATACATCTTCGGATGAAGCACCAGTGGTTTAGTTATGCGATTAGCCAATTGATTATGAAAATATTTTGTGATAATCTTTTATTGATTTTAATTATACAATTAATCAATCAATTAGTGTACACCTCTCCCTCCCAATGCAGCCTCAATGAGCTGCACTGCGGTATTGCCGGGCGCCGGAGGCGCCCCGGCAATGCCGCGCTGCAGCATATTTAATTATTTGGCATGGGGCGGTGTACTTTGAATGTATGTGTACTTGTTGTACACCGCTCCTTTCCTATGCCATCTCCAGGCATTGCAAATCGTCATTGCCGGGCACCAAAGGGGGCTCGGCAGTGACGCACGCTGAAAGAGAGTACTCAGTTTTCACTCTGGTTTCTTGTTTGTTTTCTTGTTTGTTTTCTTGGTTGTCCGGACGATATCTCAGCCATCCTTTGAGCTAGGAAGCTGAAATTTCGGCACAGTCGTGAGCAAGTCCTTTGTCAAATACGGTATTTTTTGTTTTTTGAATAATCAATTAATTGAGGAGTTATTTAATTATTAGCGTTTAATTAAGTACTTATTTAATTAATTAAATTTCATTTCTCTTCTGACCATTATTAACTCAGGCACCTTTTGAGTTAGGAAGCTGATATTTGGACATGCCAATGACCAGGTGATTTGGCTGCAAAGGATATTTTTGATTTATTAATTAATCAATTAATCGATTAATTATTTAATTATTCGATTAATGACCCAAAAAATTTTTTTTTTAAAGTTACAGATTCTGATGAAATAGTGGTAGTTTATGTGTTCTCTGACCAAATTGATTACCAATTTAATTTTTTATGATTATTATTTATTTATTTTCATTATTAATCATTTATTTATTTTCTTTCTCATTTGGCCAATATCTCAGGCACCTTTTGAGCTGGGAAGCTAATATTTGGACATAAGTGACTAAGTGATGTGGCTATCAAGGATATTTTTGATTTATTGATTAATCATTTCATCTATTAATTATTTATTGATTAATCGATTAATTATTTATTGAGTAATCAATTAATTATTTAATTTTTTATAAATGACTTATTTAATTAAATTTCTAAAAGATACATCTTCGGATGAAGCACTAGTGGTTTAGTTATGCGATTAGCCAATTGATTATGAAAATATTTTGTGATAATCTTTTATTGATTTTAATTATACAATTAATCAATCAATTAGTGTACACCTCTCCCTCCCAATGCAGCCTTAATGAGCTGCACTGCGGTATTGCCGGGCGCCGGAGGCGCCCCGGCAATGCCGCGCTGCAGCATATTTAATTATTTGGCATGGGGCGGTGTACTTTGAATGTATGTGTACTTGTTTGTTTTCTTGTTTCCTTGGTTGTCCGGACGATATCTCAGCCATCCTTTGAGCTAGGAAGCTGAAATTTCGGCACAATAGTGAGCAAGTCCTTTGTCAAAAACGGTATTTTTTGTTTTTTGATTAATCAATAAATTGAGGAGTTATTTAATTATTAGCGATTAATTCAGTACTTATTTAATTAATCAAATTTCCTTTCTCTTCTGACCATTAACTCAGGCACCTTTTGAGTTAGGAAGCTGACATTTGGACATGCCAATGACCAGGTGATTTGGCTGCAAAGGATATTTTTGATTTATTAATTAATAAATTAATCGATTAATTATGTAATTATTTGATTAATGCCAAAAAAAAATTTAAATTTAAAGTTACAGATTCTGATGAAATAGTGGTAGTTTATGTGTTCTCTGACCAAATTGATTAATAATTTAATTTTTTTATGATTATTATTTATTTATTTTCATTATTAATCATTTATTTATTTTCTTTCTCATTTGGCCAATATCTCAGGCACCTTTTGAGCTGGGAAGCTAATATTTGGACATGAGTGACCAAGCGATGTGGCTATCAAGGATATTTTTGATTTATTGATTAATCATTTCATCTATTAATTATTTATTGATTAATCGATTAATTATTTATTGAGTAATCAATTAATTATTTAATTTTTTATAAATGACTTATTTAATTACATTTCTAAAAGATACATCTTCGGATGAAGCACTAGTGGTTTAGTTATGCAATTAGCCAATTGATTATGAAAATATTTTGTGATAATCTTTTATTGATTTTAATTATACAATTAATCAATCAATTAGTGTACACCTATCCCTCCCAATGCAGCCTCAATGAGCTGCACTGCGGTATTGCCGGGCGCCGGAGGCGCCCCGGCAATGCCGCGCTGCAGCATATTTAATTATTTGGCATGGGGCGGTGTACTTTGAATGTATGTGTACTTGTTGTACACCGCTCCTTTCCTATGCCATCTCCAGGCATTGCAAATCGTCATTGCCGGGCACCAAAGGGGGCTCGGCAGTGACGCACGCTGAAAGAGAGTACTCAGTTTTCACTCTGGTTGTTTGTTGTACACCGCTCCTTTCCTATGCCATCTCCAGGCATTGCAAATCGTCATTGCCGGGCACCAAAGGGGGCTCGGCAGTGACGCACGCTGAAAGAGAGTACTCAGTTTTCACTCTGGTTGTTTGTTTGTTTGTTTTCTTGGTTGTCCGGACGATATCTCAGCCATCCTTTGAGCTAGGAAGCTGAAATTTCGGCACAGTAGTGAGCAAGTCCTTTGTCAAATACGGTATTTTTTGTTTTTTGAATAATCAATTAATTGAGGAGTTATTTAATTATTAGCGTTTAATTAAGTACTTATTTAATTAATTAAATTTCATTTCTCTTCTGACCATTATTAACTCAGGCACCTTTTGAGTTAGGAAGCTGATATTTGGACATGCCAATGACCAGGTGATTTGGCTGCAAAGGATATTTTTGATTTATTAATTAATCAATTAATCGATTAATTATTTAATTATTCGATTAATGACAAAAAAAAATTTTTTTTTTAAGTTACAGATTCTGATGAAATAGTGGTAGTTTATGTGTTCTCTGACCAAATTGATTAATAATTTAATTTTTTTATGATTATTATTTATTTATTTTCATTATTAATCATTTATTTATTTTCTTTCTCATTTGGCCAATATCTCAGGCACCTTTTGAGCTGGGAAGCTAATATTTGGACATGAGTGACCAAGTGATGTGGCTATCAAGGATATTTTTGATTTATTGATTAATCATTTCATCTATTAATTATTTATTGATTAATCGATTAATTATTTATTGAGTAATCAATTAATTATTTAATTTTTTATAAATGACTTATTTAATTAAATTTCTAAAAGATACATCTTCGGATGAAGCACTAGTGGTTTAGTTATGCGATTAGCCAATTGATTATGAAAATATTTTGTGATAATCTTTTATTGATTTTAATTATACAATTAATCAATCAATTAGTGTACACCCCTCCCTCCCAATGCAGCCTTAATGAGCTGCACTGCGGTATTGCCGGGCGCCAGAGGCGCCCCGGCAATGCCGCGCTGCAGCATATTTAATTATTTGGCATGGGGCGGTGTACTTTGAATGTATGTGTACTTGTTGTACACCGCTCCTTTCCTATGCCATCTCCAGGCATTGCAAATCGTCATTGCCGGGCACCAAAGGGGGCTCGGCAGTGACGCACGCTGAAAGAGAGTACTCAGTTTTCACTCTGGTTTCTTTCTTGTTTGTTGTACACCGCTCCTTTCCTATGCCATCTCCAGGCATTGCAAATCGTCATTGCCGGGCACCAAAGGGGGCTCGGCAGTGACGCACGCTGAAAGAGAGTACTCAGTTTTCACTCTGGTTTCTTTCTTGTTTGTTTTCTTGTTTGTTTTCTTTCTTGTTTGCTTTCTTGGTTGTCCGGACGATATCTCAGCCATCCTTTGAGCTAGGAAGCTGAAATTTCGGCACAGTAGTGAGCAAGTCCTTTGTCAAATACGGTATTTTTTGTTTTTTGAATAATCAATTAATTGAGGAGTTATTTAATTATTAGCGTTTAATTAAGTACTTATTTAATTAATTAAATTTCATTTATCTTCTGACCATTATTAACTCAGGCACCTTTTGAGTTAGGAAGCTGATATTTGGACATGCCAATGACCAGGTGATTTGGCTGCAAAGGATATTTTTGATTTATTAATTAATCAATTAATCGATTAATTATTTAATTATTCGATTAATGCCAAAAAAATTTTTTTTTTTTAAGTTACAGATTCTGATGAAATAGTGGTAGTTTATGTGTTCTCTGACCAAATTGATTAATAATTTAATTTTTTTATGATTATTATTTATTTATTTTCATTATTAATCATTTATTTATTTTCTTTCTCATTTGGCCAATATCTCAGGCACCTTTTGAGCTGGGAAGCTAATATTTGGACATGAGTGACCAAGTGATGTGGCTATCAAGGATATTTTTGATTTATTGATTAATCATTTCATCTATTAAGTATTTATTGATTAATCGATTAATTATTTATTGAGTAATCAATTAATTATTTAATTTTTTATAAATGACTTATTTAATTAAATTTCTAAAAGATACATCTTCGGATGAAGCACTACTGGTTTAGTTATGCGATTAGCCAATTGATTATGAAAATATTTTGTGATAATCTTTTATTGATTTTAATTATACAATTAATCAATCAATTAGTGTACACCTCTCCCTCCCAATGCAGCCTCAATGAGCTGCACTGCGGTATTGCCGGGCGCCGGAGGCGCCCCGGCAATGCCGCGCTGCAGCATATTTAATTATTTGGCATGGGGCGGTGTACTTTGAATGTATGTGTACTTGTTTGTTTTCTTGTTTGTTTTCTTTCTTGTTTGCTTTCTTGGTTGTCCGGACGATATCTCAGCCATCCTTTGAGCTAGGAAGCTGAAATTTCGGCACAGTAGTGAGCAAGTCCTTTGTCAAATACGGTATTTTTTGTTTTTTGAATAATCAATTAATTGAGGAGTTATTTAATTATTAGCGTTTAATTAAGTACTTATTTAATTAATTAAATTTCATTTATCTTCTGACCATTATTAACTCAGGCACCTTTTGAGTTAGGAAGCTGATATTTGGACATGCCAATGACCAGGTGATTTGGCTGCAAAGGATATTTTTGATTTATTAATTAATCAATTAATCGATTAATTATTTAATTATTCGATTAATGACAAAAAATTTTTTTTTTTTTAAGTTACAGATTCTGATGAAATAGTGGTAGTTTGTGTTCTCTGACCAAATTGATTAATAATTTAATTTTTTTATGATTATTATTTATTTATTTTCATTATTAATCATTTATTTATTTTCTTTCTCATTTGGCCAATATCTCAGGCACCTTTTGAGCTGGGAAGCTAATATTTGGACATGAGTGACCAAGTGATGTGGCTATCAAGGATATTTTTGATTTATTGATTAATCATTTCATCTATTAAGTATTTATTGATTAATCGATTAATTATTTATTGAGTAATCAATTAATTATTTAATTTTTTATAAATGACTTATTTAATTAAATTTCTAAAAGATACATCTTCGGATGAAGCACTACTGGTTTAGTTATGCGATTAGCCAATTGATTATGAAAATATTTTGTGATAAACTTTTATTGATTTTAATTATACAATTAATCAATCAATTAGTGTACACCTCTCCCTCCCAATGCAGCCTCAATGAGCTGCACTGCGGTATTGCCGGGCGCCAGAGGCGCCCCGGCAATGCCGCGCTGCAGCATATTTAATTATTTGGCATGGGGCGGTGTACTTTGAATGTATGTGTACTTGTTTGTTTTCTTTCTTGGTTGTCCGGGCGATATCTCAGCCATCCTTTGAGCTAGGAAGCTGAAATTTCGGCACAGTAGTGAGCAAGTCCTTTGTCAAATACGGTATTTTTTGTTTTTTGAATAATCAATTAATTGAGGAGTTATTTAATTATTAGCGTTTAATTAAGTACTTATTTAATTAATTAAATTTCATTTCTCTTCTGACCATTATTAACTCAGGCACCTTTTGAGTTAGGAAGCTGATATTTGGACATGCCAATGACCAGGTGATTTGGCTGCAAAGGATATTTTTGATTTATTAATTAATCAATTAATCGATTAATTATTTAATTATTCGATTAATGACAAAAAAAATTTTTTTTTTAAAGTTACAGATTCTGATGAAATAGTGGTAGTTTATGTGTTCTCTGACCAAATTGATTAATAATTTAATTTTTTTATGATTATTATTTATTTATTTTCATTATTAATCATTTATTTATTTTCTTTCTCATTTGGCCAATATCTCAGGCACCTTTTGAGCTGGGAAGCTAATATTTGGACATGAGTGACCAAGTGATGTGGCTATCAAGGATATTTTTGATTTATTGATTAATCATTTCATCTATTAAGTATTTATTGATTAATCGATTAATTATTTATTGAGTAATCAATTAATTATTTAATTTTTTATAAATGACTTATTTAATTAAATTTCTAAAAGATACATCTTCGGATGAAGCACTAGTGCTTTAGGTATGCTATTAGCCAATTGATTAAGAAAATATTTTATGATCATTTATATATTTTAATTTCACAATTAATCAATCAATTATTGTACTCCTCTCCCTCCCAATTCCGTCTCCATGTGGCTGCCATATATACCCCTGCCACCGAAGGTGGATAGAGGTTGTGTTTTTGTTTGTTTGTTTTCTTGGTTGTTTGTTTGTTGTACACCGCACCTTTCCTATGCCATCTCCAGGCATTGCAAATCGTCATTGCTGGGCACCGAAGGGGGCTCGGCAGTGACGCACGCTGAAAGAGAGTACTCAGTTTTCACTCTGGTTGTTTTCTTGTTTTCTTTCTTTCTTGGTTGTCCGGACGATATCTCAGCCATCCTTTGAGCTAGGAAGCTGAAATTTCGGCACAGTAGTGAGCAAGTCCTTTGTCAAATACGGTATTTTTTGTTTTTTGAATAATCAATTAATTGAGGAGTTATTTAATTATTAGCGTTTAATTAAGTACTTATTTAATTAATTAAATTTCATTTATCTTCTGACCATTATTAACTCAGGCACCTTTTGAGTTAGGAAGCTGATATTTGGACATGCCAATGACCAGGTGATTTGGCTGCAAAGGATATTTTTGATTTATTAATTAATCAATTAATCGATTAATTATTTAATTATTCGATTAATGACAAAAAAATTTTTTTTTTTTAAGTTACAGATTCTGATGAAATAGTGGTAGTTTATGTGTTCTCTGACCAAATTGATTAATAATTTAATTTTTTTATGATTATTATTTATTTATTTTCATTATTAATCATTTATTTATTTTCTTTCTCATTTGGCCAATATCTCAGGCACCTTTTGAGCTGGGAAGCTAATATTTGGACATGAGTGACCAAGTGATGTGGCTATCAAGGATATTTTTGATTTATTGATTAATCATTTCATCTATTAAGTATTTATTGATTAATCGATTAATTATTTATTGAGTAATCAATTAATTATTTAATTTTTTATAAATGACTTATTTAATTAAATTTCTAAAAGATACATCTTCGGATGAAGCACTACTGGTTTAGTTATGCGATTAGCCAATTGATTATGAAAATATTTTGTGATAATCTTTTATTGATTTTAATTATACAATTAATCAATCAATTAGTGTACACCTCTCCCTCCCAATGCAGCCTCAATGAGCTGCACTGCGGTATTGCCGGGCGCGCCCCGGCAATGCCGCGCTGCAGCATATTTAATTATTTGGCATGGGGCGGTGTACTTTGAATGTATGTGTACTTGTTTGTTTTCTTTCTTGGTTGTCCGGACGATATCTCAGCCATCCTTTGAGCTAGGAAGCTGAAATTTCGGCACAGTAGTGAGCAAGTCCTTTGTCAAATACGGTATTTTTTGTTTTTTGAATAATCAATTAATTGAGGAGTTATTTAATTATTAGCGTTTAATTAAGTACTTATTTAATTAATTAAATTTCATTTCTCTTCTGACCATTATTAACTCAGGCACCTTTTGAGTTAGGAAGCTGATATTTGGACATGCCAATGACCAGGTGATTTGGCTGCAAAGGATATTTTTGATTTATTAATTAATCAATTAATCGATTAATTATTTAATTATTCGATTAATGACAAAAAATTTTTTTTTTTTTAAGTTACAGATTCTGATGAAATAGTGGTAGTTTATGTGTTCTCTGACCAAATTGATTAATAATTTAATTTTTTTATGATTATTATTTATTTATTTTCATTATTAATCATTTATTTATTTTCTTTCTCATTTGGCCAATATCTCAGGCACCTTTTGAGCTGGAAAGCTAATATTTGGACATGAGTGACCAAGTGATGTGGCTATCAAGGATATTTTTGATTTATTGATTAATCATTTCATCTATTAATTATTTATTGATTAATCGATTAATTATTTATTGAGTAATCAATTAATTATTTAATTTTTTATAAATGACTTATTTAATTAAATTTCTAAAAGATACATCTTCGGATGAAGCACTAGTGGTTTAGTTATGCGATTAGCCAATTGATTATGAAAATATTTTGTGATAATCTTTTATTGATTTTAATTATACAATTAATCAATCAATTAGTGTACACCCCTCCCTCCCAATGCAGCCTTAATGAGCTGCACTGCGGTATTGCCGGGCGCCAGAGGCGCCCCGGCAATGCCGCGCTGCAGCATATTTAATTATTTGGCATGGGGCGGTGTACTTTGAATGTATGTGTACTTGTTGTACACCGCTCCTTTCCTATGCCATCTCCAGGCATTGCAAATCGTCATTGCCGGGCACCAAAGGGGGCTCGGCAGTGACGCACGCTGAAAGAGAGTACTCAGTTTTCACTCTGGTTTCTTGTTTGTTGTACACCGCTCCTTTCCTATGCCATCTCCAGGCATTGCAAATCGTCATTGCCGGGCACCAAAGGGGGCTCGGCAGTGACGTACGCTGAAAGAGAGTACTCAGTTTTCACTCTGGTTTCTTGTTTTCTTTCTTGGTTGTCCGGACGATATCTCAGCCATCCTTTGAGCTAGGAAGCTGAAATTTCGGCACAGTAGTGAGCAAGTCCTTTGTCAAATACGGTATTTTTTGTTTTTTGAATAATCAATTAATTGAGGAGTTATTTAATTATTAGCGTTTAATTAAGTACTTATTTAATTAATTAAATTTCATTTATCTTCTGACCATTATTAACTCAGGCACCTTTTGAGTTAGGAAGCTGATATTTGGACATGCCAATGACCAGGTGATTTGGCTGCAAAGGATATTTTTGATTTATTAATTAATCAATTAATCGATTAATTATTTAATTATTCGATTAATGACAAAAAATTTTTTTTTTTTTAAGTTACAGATTCTGATGAAATAGTGGTAGTTTATGTGTTCTCTGACCAAATTGATTAATAATTTAATTTTTTTATGATTATTATTTATTTATTTTCATTATTAATCATTTATTTATTTTCTTTCTCATTTGGCCAATATCTCAGGCACCTTTTGAGCTGGGAAGCTAATATTTGGACATGAGTGACCAAGTGATGTGGCTATCAAGGATATTTTTGATTTATTGATTAATCATTTCATCTATTAAGTATTTATTGATTAATCGATTAATTATTTATTGAGTAATCAATTAATTATTTAATTTTTTATAAATGACTTATTTAATTAAATTTCTAAAAGATACATCTTCGGATGAAGCACTACTGGTTTAGTTATGCGATTAGCCAATTGATTATGAAAATATTTTGTGATAATCTTTTATTGATTTTAATTATACAATTAATCAATCAATTAGTGTACACCTCTCCCTCCCAATGCAGCCTCAATGAGCTGCACTGCGGTATTGCCGGGCGCCGGAGGCGCCCCGGCAATGCCGCGCTGCAGCATATTTAATTATTTGGCATGGGGCGGTGTACTTTGAATGTATGTGTACTTGTTTGTTTTCTTTCTTGGTTGTCCGGACGATATCTCAGCCATCCTTTGAGCTAGGAAGCTGAAATTTCGGCACAGTAGTGAGCAAGTCCTTTGTCAAATACCGTATTTTTTGTTTTTTGAATAATCAATTAATTGAGGAGTTATTTAATTATTAGCGTTTAATTAAGTACTTATTTAATTAATTAAATTTCATTTATCTTCTGACCATTATTAACTCAGGCACCTTTTGAGTTAGGAAGCTGATATTTGGACATGCCAATGACCAGGTGATTTGGCTGCAAAGGATATTTTTGATTTATTAATTAATCAATTAATCGATTATTTATTTAATTATTCGATTAATGACAAAAAAAATTTTTTTTTTTAAGTTACAGATTCTGATGAAATAGTGGTAGTTTATGTGTTCTCTGACCAAATTGATTAATAATTTAATTTTTTTATGATTATTGTACACCGCTCCTTTCCTATGCCATCTCCAGGCATTACAAATCGTCATTGACGGGCACCAAAGGGGGCTCGGCAGTGACGCACGCTGAAAGAGAGTACTCAGTTTTCACTCTGGTTTCTTTCTTGTTTGTTTGTTTTCTTGTTTGTTTGTCCGGGCGATATCTCAGCCATCCTTTGAGCTAGGAAGCTGAAATTTCGGCACAGTAGTGAGCAAGTCCTTTGTCAAATACGGTATTTTTTGTTTTTTGAATAATCAATTAATTGAGGAGTTATTTAATTATTAGCGTTTAATTAAGTACTTATTTAATTAATTAAATTTCATTTCTCTTCTGACCATTATTAACTCAGGCACCTTTTGAGTTAGGAAGCTGATATTTGGACATGCCAATGACCAGGTGATTTGGCTGCAAAGGATATTTTTGATTTATTAATTAATCAATTAATCGATTAATTATTTAATTATTCGATTAATGACAAAAAAATTTTTTTTTTTTAAGTTACAGATTCTGATGAAATAGTGGTAGTTTATGTGTTCTCTGACCAAATTGGTTAATAATTTAATTTTTTTATGATTATTATTTATTTATTTTCATTATTAATCATTTATTTATTTTCTTTCTCATTTGGCCAATATCTCAGGCACCTTTTGAGCTGGGAAGCTAATATTTGGACATGAGTGACCAAGTGATGTGGCTATCAAGGATATTTTTTATTTATTGATTAATCATTTCATCTATTAAGTATTTATTGATTAATCGATTAATTATTTATTGAGTAATCAATTAATTATTTAATTTTTTATAAATGACTTATTTAATTAAATTTCTAAAAGATACATCTTTGGATGAAGCACTACTGGTTTAGTTATGCGATTAGCCAATTGATTATGAAAATATTTTGTGATAATCTTTTATTGATTTTAATTAAACAATTAATCAATCAATTAGTGTACACCTCTCCCTCCCAATGCAGCCTCAATGAGCTGCACTGCGGCATTGCCGGGCGCCTGAGGCGCCCCGGCAATGCCGCGCTGCAGCATATTGAATTATTTGGCATGGGGCGGTGTACTTTGAATGTATGTGTACTTGTTATTTATTTATTTTCATTATTAATCATTTATTTATTTTCTTTCTCATTTGGCCAATATCTCAGGCACCTTTTGAGCTGGGAAGCTAATATTTGGACATGAGTGACCAAGTGATGTGGCTATCAAGGATATTTTTGATTTATTGATTAATCATTTCATCTATTAAGTATTTATTGATTAATCGATTAATTATTTATTGAGTAATCAATTAATTATTTAATTTTTTATAAATGACTTATTTAATTAAATTTCTAAAAGATACATCTTCGGATGAAGCACTACTGGTTTAGTTATGCGATTAGCCAATTGATTATGAAAATATTTTGTGATAATCTTTTATTGATTTTAATTATACAATTAATCAATCAATTAGTGTACACCTCTCCCTCCCAATGCAGCCTCAATGAGCTGCACTGCGGTATTGCCGGGCGCCGGAGGCGCCCCGGCAATGCCGCGCTGCAGCATATTTAATTATTTGGCATGGGGCGGTGTACTTTGAATGTATGTGTACTTGTTGTACACCGCTCCTTTCCTATGCCATCTCCAGGCATTGCAAATCGTCATTGCCGGGCACCAAAGGGGGCTCGACAGTGACGCACGCTGAAAGAGAGTACTCAGTTTTCACTCTGGTTTCTTGTTTTCTTTCTTGGTTGTCCGGACGATATCTCAGCCATCCTTTGAGCTAGGAAGCTGAAATTTCGGCACAGTAGTGAGCAAGTCCTTTGTCAAATACGGTATTTTTTGTTTTTTGAATAATCAATTAATTGAGGAGTTATTTAATTATTAGCGTTTAATTAAGTACTTATTTAATTAATTAAATTTCATTTATCTTCTGACCATTATTAACTCAGGCACCTTTTGAGTTAGGAAGCTGATATTTGGACATGCCAATGACCAGGTGATTTGGCTGCAAAGGATATTTTTGATTTATTAATTAATCAATTAATCGATTAATTATTTAATTATCCGATTAATGACAAAAAATTTTTTTTTTTTTAAGTTACAGATTCTGATGAAATAGTGGTAGTTTATGTGTTCTCTGACCAAATTGATTAATAATTTAATTTTTTTATGATTATTATTTATTTATTTTCATTATTAATCATTTATTTATTTTCTTTCTCATTTGGCCAATATCTCAGGCACCTTTTGAGCTGGGAAGCTAATATTTGGACATGAGTGACCAAGTGATGTGGCTATCAAGGATATTTTTGATTTATTGATTAATCATTTCATCTATTAAGTATTTATTGATTAATCGATTAATTATTTATTGAGTAATCAATTAATTATTTAATTTTTTATAAATGACTTATTTAATTAAATTTCTAAAAGATACATCTTCGGATGAAGCACTACTGGTTTAGTTATGCGATTAGCCAATTGATTATGAAAATATTTTGTGATAATCTTTTATTGATTTTAATTATACAATTAATCAATCAATTAGTGTACACCTCTCCCTCCCAATGCAGCCTCAATGAGCTGCACTGCGGTATTGCCGGGCGCCGGAGGCGCCCCGGCAATGCCGCGCTGCAGCATATTTAATTATTTGGCATGGGGCGGTGTACTTTGAATGTATGTGTACTTGTTGTACACCGCACCTTTCCTATGCCATCTCCAGGCATTGCAAATCGTCATTGCTGGGCACCGAAGGGGGCTCGGCAGTGACGCACGCTGAAAGAGAGTACTCAGTTTTCACTCTGGTTGTTTTCTTGTTTTCTTTCTTTCTTGGTTGTCCGGACGATATCTCAGCCATCCTTTGAGCTAGGAAGCTGAAATTTCGGCACAGTAGTGAGCAAGTCCTTTGTCAAATACGGTATTTTTTGTTTTTTGAATAATCAATTAATTGAGGAGTTATTTAATTATTAGCGTTTAATTAAGTACTTATTTAATTAATTAAATTTCATTTATCTTCTGACCATTATTAACTCAGGCACCTTTTGAGTTAGGAAGCTGATATTTGGACATGCCAATGACCAGGTGATTTGGCTGCAAAGGATATTTTTGATTTATTAATTAATCAATTAATCGATTAATTATTTAATTATTCGATTAATGACAAAAAAATTTTTTTTTTTTAAGTTACAGATTCTGATGAAATAGTGGTAGTTTATGTGTTCTCTGACCAAATTGATTAATAATTTAATTTTTTTATGATTATTATTTATTTATTTTCATTATTAATCATTTATTTATTTTCTTTCTCATTTGGCCAATATCTCAGGCACCTTTTGAGCTGGGAAGCTAATATTTGGACATGAGTGACCAAGTGATGTGGCTATCAAGGATATTTTTGATTTATTGATTAATCATTTCATCTATTAATTATTTATTGATTAATCGATTAATTATTTATTGAGTAATCAATTAATTATTTAATTTTTTATAAATGACTTATTTAATTAAATTTCTAAAAGATACATCTTCGGATGAAGCACTAGTGCTTTAGGTATGCTATTAGCCAATTGATTATGAAAATATTTTATGATCATTTATATATTTAAATTTCACAATTAATCAATCAATTATTGTACTCCTCTCCCTCCCAATGCAGCCTTAATGAGCTGCACTGCGGTATTGCCGGGCGCCGGAGGCGCCCCGGCAATGCCGCGCTGCAGCATATTTAATTATTTGGCATGGGGCGGTGTACTTTGAATGTATTTGTACTTGTTTGTTTTCTTTCTTGGTTGTCCGGACGATATCTCAGCCATCCTTTGAGCTGAAAGCTGAAATTTCGGCACAGTAGTGAGCAAGTCCTTTGTCAAATACGGTATTTTTTGTTTTTTGAATAATCAATTAATTGAGGAGTTATTTAATTATTAGCGTTTAATTAAGTACTTATTTAATTAATTAAATTTCATTTCTCTTCTGACCATTATTAACTCAGGCACCTTTTGAGTTAGGAAGCTGATATTTGGACATGCCAATGACCAGGTGATTTGGCTGCAAAGGATATTTTTGATTTATTAATTAATCAATTAATCGATTAATTATTTAATTATTCGATTAATGACAAAAAAATTTTTTTTTTTAAAGTTACAGATTCTGATGAAATAGTGGTAGTTTATGTGTTCTCTGACCAAATTGATTAATAATTTAATTTTTTTATGATTATTATTTATTTATTTTCATTATTAATCATTTATTTATTTTCTTTCTCATTTGGCCAATATCTCAGGCACCTTTTGAGCTGGGAAGCTAATATTTGGACATGAGTGACCAAGTGATGTGGCTATCAAGGATATTTTTGATTTATTGATTAATCATTTCATCTATTAAGTATTTATTGATTAATCGATTAATTATTTATTTGTTTTCTTTCTTGGTTGTCCGGGCGATATCTCAGCCATCCTTTGAGCTAGGAAGCTGAAATTTCGGCACAGTAGTGAGCAAGTCCTTTGTCAAATACGGTATTTTTTGTTTTTTGAATAATCAATTAATTGAGGAGTTATTTAATTATTAGCGTTTAATTAAGTACTTATTTAATTAATCAGATTTCCTTTCTCTTCTGACCATTAACTCAGGCACCTTTTGAGTTAGGAAGCTGATATTTGGACATGCCAATGACCAGGTGATTTGGCTGCAAAGGCTATTTTTGATTTATTAATTAATCAATTAATCGATTAATTATTTAATTATTCGATTAATGACAAAAAAAAAATTTTTTTTAAGTTACAGATTCTGATGAAATAGTGGTAGTTTATGTGTTCTCTGACCAAATTGATTAATAATTTAATTTTTTTATGATTATTAATTATTTATTTTCATTATTAATCATTTATTTATTTTCTTTCTCATTTGGCCAATATCTCAGGCACCTTTTGAGCTGGGAAGCTAATATTTGGACATGAGTGACCAAGTGATGTGGCTATCAAGGATATTTTTGATTTATTGATTAATCATTTCATCTTTTAATTATTTATTGATTAATCGATTAATTATTTATTGAGTAATCAATTAATTATTTAATTTTTTATAAATGACTTATTTAATTAAATTTCTAAAAGATACATCTTCGGATGAAGCACTAGTGGTTTAGTTATGCGATTAGCCAATTGATTATGAAAATATTTTGTGATAATCTTTTATTGATTTTAATTATACAATTAATCAATCAATTAGTGTACACCTCTCCCTCCCAATGCAGCCTCAATGAGCTGCACTGCGGTATTGCCGGGCGCCGGAGGCGCCCCGGCAATGCCGCGCTGCAGCATATTTAATTATTTGGCATGGGGCGGTGTACTTTGAATGTATGTGTACTTGTTTGTTTTTTGAATAATCAATTAATTGAGGAGTTATTTAATTATTAGCGTTTAATTAAGTACTTATTTAATTAATTAAATTTCATTTCTCTTCTGACCATTATTAACTCAGGCACCTTTTGAGTTAGGAAGCTGATATTTGGACATGCCAATGACCAGGTGATTTGGCTGCAAAGGATATTTTTGATTTATTAATTAATCAATTAATCGATTAATTATTTAATTATTCAATTAATGACAAAAAAATTTTTTTTTTTAAAGTTACAGATTCTGATGAAATAGTGGTAGTTTATGTGTTCTCTGACCAAATTGATTAATAATTTAATTTTTTAATGATTATTATTTATTTATTTTCATTATTAATCATTTATTTATTTTCTTTCTCATTTGGCCAATATCTCAGGCACGTTTTGAGCTGGGAAGCTAATATTTGGACATGAGTGACCAAGTGATGTGGCTATCAAGGATATTTTTGATTTATTGATTAATCATTTCATCTATTAAGTATTTATTGATTAATCGATTAATTATTTATTGAGTAATCAATTAATTATTTAATTTTTTATAAATGACTTATTTAATTAAATTTCTAAAAGATACATCTTCGGATGAAGCACTACTGGTTTAGTTATGCGATTAGCCAATTGATTATGAAAATATTTTGTGATAATCTTTTATTGATTTTAATTATACAATTAATCAATCAATTAGTGTACACCTCTCCCTCCCAATGCAGCCTCAATGAGCTGCACTGCGGTATTGCCGGGCGCCGGAGGCGCCCCGGCAATGCCGCGCTGCAGCATATTTAATTATTTGGCATGGGGCGGTGTACTTTGAATGTATGTGTACTTGTTTGTTTTCTTTCTTGGTTGTCCGGACGATATCTCAGCCATCCTTTGAGCTAGGAAGCTGAAATTTCGGCACAGTAGTGAGCAAGTCCTTTGTCAAATACCGTATTTTTTGTTTTTTGAATAATCAATTAATTGAGGAGTTATTTAATTATTAGCGTTTAATTAAGTACTTATTTAATTAATTAAATTTCATTTATCTTCTGACCATTATTAACTCAGGCACCTTTTGAGTTAGGAAGCTGATATTTGGACATGCCAATGACCAGGTGATTTGGCTGCAAAGGATATTTTTGATTTATTAATTAATCAATTAATCGATTATTTATTTAATTATTCGATTAATGACAAAAAAAATTTTTTTTTTTAAGTTACAGATTCTGATGAAATAGTGGTAGTTTATGTGTTCTCTGACCAAATTGATTAATAATTTAATTTTTTTATGATTATTATTTATTTATTTTCATTATTAATCATTTATTTATTTTCTTTCTCATTTGGCCAATATCTCAGGCACCTTTTGAGCTGGGAAGCTAATATTTGGACATGAGTGACCAAGTGATGTGGCTATCAAGGATATTTTTGATTTATTGATTAATCATTTCATCTATTAAGTATTTATTGATTAATCGATTAATTATTTATTGAGTAATCAATTAATTATTTAATTTTTTATAAATGACTTATTTAATTAAATTTCTAAAAGATACATCTTCGGATGAAGCACTACTGGTTTAGTTATGCGATTAGCCAATTGATTATGAAAATATTTTGTGATAATCTTTTATTGATTTTAATTATACAATTAATCAATCAATTAGTGTACACCTCTCCCTCCCAATGCAGCCTCAATGAGCTGCACTGCGGTATTGCCGGGCGCCGGAGGCGCCCCGGCAATGCCGCGCTGCAGCATATTTAATTATTTGGCATGGGGCGGTGTACTTTGAATGTATGTGTACTTGTTGTACACCGCTCCTTTCCTATGCCATCTCCAGGCATTGCAAATCGTCATTGCCGGGCACCAAAGGGGGCTCGACAGTGACGCACGCTGAAAGAGAGTACTCAGTTTTCACTCTGGTTTCTTGTTTTCTTTCTTGGTTGTCCGGACGATATCTCAGCCATCCTTTGAGCTAGGAAGCTGAAATTTCGGCACAGTAGTGAGCAAGTCCTTTGTCAAATACGGTATTTTTTGTTTTTTGAATAATCAATTAATTGAGGAGTTATTTAATTATTAGCGTTTAATTAAGTACTTATTTAATTAATTAAATTTCATTTATCTTCTGACCATTATTAACTCAGGCACCTTTTGAGTTAGGAAGCTGATATTTGGACATGCCAATGACCAGGTGATTTGGCTGCAAAGGATATTTTTGATTTATTAATTAATCAATTAATCGATTAATTATTTAATTATCCGATTAATGACAAAAAAATTTTTTTTTTTTAAGTTACAGATTCTGATGAAATAGTGGTAGTTTATGTGTTCTCTGACCAAATTGATTAATAATTTAATTTTTTTATGATTATTATTTATTTATTTTCATTATTAATCATTTATTTATTTTCTTTCTCATTTGGCCAATATCTCAGGCACCTTTTGAGCTGGGAAGCTAATATTTGGACATGAGTGACCAAGTGATGTGGCTATCAAGGATATTTTTGATTTATTGATTAATCATTTCATCTATTAAGTATTTATTGATTAATCGATTAATTATTTATTGAGTAATCAATTAATTATTTAATTTTTTATAAATGACTTATTTAATTAAATTTCTAAAAGATACATCTTCGGATGAAGCACTACTGGTTTAGTTATGCGATTAGCCAATTGATTATGAAAATATTTTGTGATAATCTTTTATTGATTTTAATTATACAATTAATCAATCAATTAGTGTACACCTCTCCCTCCCAATGCAGCCTCAATGAGCTGCACTGCGGTATTGCCGGGCGCCGGAGGCGCCCCGGCAATGCCGCGCTGCAGCATATTTAATTATTTGGCATGGGGCGGTGTACTTTGAATGTATGTGTACTTGTTGTACACCGCACCTTTCCTATGCCATCTCCAGGCATTGCAAATCGTCATTGCTGGGCACCGAAGGGGGCTCGGCAGTGACGCACGCTGAAAGAGAGTACTCAGTTTTCACTCTGGTTGTTTTCTTGTTTTCTTTCTTTCTTGGTTGTCCGGACGATATCTCAGCCATCCTTTGAGCTAGGAAGCTGAAATTTCGGCACAGTAGTGAGCAAGTCCTTTGTCAAATACGGTATTTTTTGTTTTTTGAATAATCAATTAATTGAGGAGTTATTTAATTATTAGCGTTTAATTAAGTACTTATTTAATTAATTAAATTTCATTTATCTTCTGACCATTATTAACTCAGGCACCTTTTGAGTTAGGAAGCTGATATTTGGACATGCCAATGACCAGGTGATTTGGCTGCAAAGGATATTTTTGATTTATTAATTAATCAATTAATCGATTAATTATTTAATTATTCGATTAATGACAAAAAATTTTTTTTTTTTTAAGTTACAGATTCTGATGAAATAGTGGTAGTTTATGTGTTCTCTGACCAAATTGATTAATAATTTAATTTTTTTATGATTATTATTTATTTATTTTCATTATTAATCATTTATTTATTTTCTTTCTCATTTGGCCAATATCTCAGGCACCTTTTGAGCTGGGAAGCTAATATTTGGACATGAGTGACCAAGTGATGTGGCTATCAAGGATATTTTTGATTTATTGATTAATCATTTCATCTATTAATTATTTATTGATTAATCGATTAATTATTTATTGAGTAATCAATTAATTATTTAATTTTTTATAAATGACTTATTTAATTAAATTTCTAAAAGATACATCTTCGGATGAAGCACTAGTGCTTTAGGTATGCTATTAGCCAATTGATTATGAAAATATTTTATGATCATTTATATATTTAAATTTCACAATTAATCAATCAATTATTGTACTCCTCTCCCTCCCAATGCAGCCTTAATGAGCTGCACTGCGGTATTGCCGGGCGCCGGAGGCGCCCCGGCAATGCCGCGCTGCAGCATATTTAATTATTTGGCATGGGGCGGTGTACTTTGAATGTATTTGTACTTGTTTGTTTTCTTTCTTGGTTGTCCGGACGATATCTCAGCCATCCTTTGAGCTGAAAGCTGAAATTTCGGCACAGTAGTGAGCAAGTCCTTTGTCAAATACGGTATTTTTTGTTTTTTGAATAATCAATTAATTGAGGAGTTATTTAATTATTAGCGTTTAATTAAGTACTTATTTAATTAATTAAATTTCATTTCTCTTCTGACCATTATTAACTCAGGCACCTTTTGAGTTAGGAAGCTGATATTTGGACATGCCAATGACCAGGTGATTTGGCTGCAAAGGATATTTTTGATTTATTAATTAATCAATTAATCGATTAATTATTTAATTATTCGATTAATGACAAAAAAATTTTTTTTTTTAAAGTTACAGATTCTGATGAAATAGTGGTAGTTTATGTGTTCTCTGACCAAATTGATTAATAATTTAATTTTTTTATGATTATTATTTATTTATTTTCATTATTAATCATTTATTTATTTTCTTTCTCATTTGGCCAATATCTCAGGCACCTTTTGAGCTGGGAAGCTAATATTTGGACATGAGTGACCAAGTGATGTGGCTATCAAGGATATTTTTGATTTATTGATTAATCATTTCATCTATTAAGTATTTATTGATTAATCGATTAATTATTTATTTGTTTTCTTTCTTGGTTGTCCGGGCGATATCTCAGCCATCCTTTGAGCTAGGAAGCTGAAATTTCGGCACAGTAGTGAGCAAGTCCTTTGTCAAATACGGTATTTTTTGTTTTTTGAATAATCAATTAATTGAGGAGTTATTTAATTATTAGCGTTTAATTAAGTACTTATTTAATTAATCAGATTTCCTTTCTCTTCTGACCATTAACTCAGGCACCTTTTGAGTTAGGAAGCTGATATTTGGACATGCCAATGACCAGGTGATTTGGCTGCAAAGGCTATTTTTGATTTATTAATTAATCAATTAATCGATTAATTATTTAATTATTCGATTAATGACAAAAAAAAATTTTTTTTTAAGTTACAGATTCTGATGAAATAGTGGTAGTTTATGTGTTCTCTGACCAAATTGATTAATAATTTAATTTTTTTATGATTATTAATTATTTATTTTCATTATTAATCATTTATTTATTTTCTTTCTCATTTGGCCAATATCTCAGGCACCTTTTGAGCTGGGAAGCTAATATTTGGACATGAGTGACCAAGTGATGTGGCTATCAAGGATATTTTTGATTTATTGATTAATCATTTCATCTTTTAATTATTTATTGATTAATCGATTAATTATTTATTGAGTAATCAATTAATTATTTAATTTTTTATAAATGACTTATTTAATTAAATTTCTAAAAGATACATCTTCGGATGAAGCACTAGTGGTTTAGTTATGCGATTAGCCAATTGATTATGAAAATATTTTGTGATAATCTTTTATTGATTTTAATTATACAATTAATCAATCAATTAGTGTACACCTCTCCCTCCCAATGCAGCCTCAATGAGCTGCACTGCGGTATTGCCGGGCGCCGGAGGCGCCCCGGCAATGCCGCGCTGCAGCATATTTAATTATTTGGCATGGGGCGGTGTACTTTGAATGTATGTGTACTTGTTTGTTTTTTGAATAATCAATTAATTGAGGAGTTATTTAATTATTAGCGTTTAATTAAGTACTTATTTAATTAATTAAATTTCATTTCTCTTCTGACCATTATTAACTCAGGCACCTTTTGAGTTAGGAAGCTGATATTTGGACATGCCAATGACCAGGTGATTTGGCTGCAAAGGATATTTTTGATTTATTAATTAATCAATTAATCGATTAATTATTTAATTATTCAATTAATGACAAAAAAATTTTTTTTTTTAAAGTTACAGATTCTGATGAAATAGTGGTAGTTTATGTGTTCTCTGACCAAATTGATTAATAATTTAATTTTTTAATGATTATTATTTATTTATTTTCATTATTAATCATTTATTTATTTTCTTTCTCATTTGGCCAATATCTCAGGCACGTTTTGAGCTGGGAAGCTAATATTTGGACATGAGTGACCAAGTGATGTGGCTATCAAGGATATTTTTGATTTATTGATTAATCATTTCATCTATTAAGTATTTATTGATTAATCGATTAATTATTTATTGAGTAATCAATTAATTATTTAATTTTTTATAAATGACTTATTTAATTAAATTTCTAAAAGATACATCTTCGGATGAAGCACTACTGGTTTAGTTATGCGATTAGCCAATTGATTATGAAAATATTTTGTGATAATCTTTTATTGATTTTAATTATACAATTAATCAATCAATTAGTGTACACCTCTCCCTCCCAATGCAGCCTCAATGAGCTGCACTGCGGTATTGCCGGGCGCCGGAGGCGCCCCGGCAATGCCGCGCTGCAGCATATTTAATTATTTGGCATGGGGCGGTGTACTTTGAATGTATGTGTACTTGTTGTACACCGCTCCTTTCCTATGCCACCTCCAGGCATTGCAAATCGTCATTGCCGGGCACCGAAGGGGGCTTGGCAGTGACGCACGCTGAAAGAGAGTACTCAGTTTTCACTCTGGTTTCTTGTTTGTTTGTTTTCTTGTTTCCTTGGTTGTCCGGACGATATCTCAGCCATCCTTTGAGCTAGGAAGCTGAAATTTCGGCACAATAGTGAGCAAGTCCTTTGTCAAAAACGGTATTTTTTGTTTTTTGATTAATCAATAAATTGAGGAGTTATTTAATTATTAGCGATTAATTCAGTACTTATTTAATTAATCAAATTTCCTTTCTCTTCTGACCATTAACTCAGGCACCTTTTGAGTTAGGAAGCTGACATTTGGACATGCCAATGACCAGGTGATTTGGCTGCAAAGGATATTTTTGATTTATTAATTAATAAATTAATCGATTAATTATGTAATTATTTGATTAATGCCAAAAAAAAATTTAAATTTAAAGTTACAGATTCTGATGAAATAGTGGTAGTTTATGTGTTCTCTGACCAAATTGATTAATAATTTAATTTTTTAATGATTATTATTTATTTATTTTCATTATTAATCATTTATTTATTTTCTTTCTCATTTGGCCAATATCTCAGGCACCTTTTGAGCTGGGAAGCTAATATTTGGACATGAGTGACCAAGCGATGTGGCTATCAAGGATATTTTTGATTTATTGATTAATCATTTCATCTATTAATTATTTATTGATTAATCGATTAATTATTTATTGAGTAATCAATTAATTATTTAATTTTTTATAAATGACTTATTTAATTACATTTCTAAAAGATACATCTTCGGATGAAGCACGAGTGGTTTAGTTATGCGATTAGCCAATTGATTATGAAAATATTTTGTGATAATCTTTTATTGATTTTAATTATACAATTAATCAATCAATTAGTGTACACCTATCCCTCCCAATGCAGCCTCAATGAGCTGCACTGCGGTATTGCCGGGCGCCGGAGGCGCCCCGGCAATGCCGCGCTGCAGCATATTTAATTATTTGGCATGGGGCGGTGTACTTTGAATGTATGTGTACTTGTTTGTTTTCTTTCTTGGTTGTCCGGACGATATCTCAGCCATCCTTTGAGCTAGGAAGCTGAAATTTCTGCACAATAGTGAGCAAGTCCTTTGTCAAAAACGGTATTTTTTGTTTTTTGATTAATCAATAAATTGAGGAGTTATTTAATTATTAGCGATTAATTAAGTACTTATTTAATTAATTACATTTCCTTTCGCTTCTGACCATTAACTCAGGCACCTTTTGAGTTAGGAAGCTGATATTTGGACATGCCAATGACCAGGTGATTTGGCTGCAAAGGATATTTTTGATTTATTAATTAATCAAGTAATCGATTAATTATTTAATTATTCGATTAATGACCAAAAACTTCTTTTTTTTTTTTAGTTACAGATTCTGATGAAATAGTGGTAGTTTATGTGTTCTCTGACCAAATTGATTAATAATTTAATTTTTTGATGATTATTAATTATTTATTTTCATTATTAATCATTTATTTATTTTCTTTCTCATTTGGCCAATATCTCAGGCACCTTTTGAGCTGGGAAGCTAATATTTGGACATGAGTGACCAAGTGATGTGGCTATCAAGGATATTTTTGATTTATTGATTAATCATTTCATCTATTAATTATTTATTGATTAATCGATTAATTATTTAATTTTTTATAAATGACTTATTTAATTAAATTTCTAAAAGATACATCTTCAGATGAAGCACTATTGGTTTAGTTATGCGATTAGCCAATTGATTATGAAAATATTTTGTGATAATCTTTTATTGATTTTAATTATACAATTAATCAATCAATTAGTGTACACCTCTCCCTCCCAATGCAGCCTCTATGAGCTGCACTGCGGTATTGCCGGGCGCCGGAGGCGCCCCGGCAATGCCGCGCTGCAGCATATTTAATTATTTGGCATGGGGCGGTGTACTTTGAATGTATGTGTACTTGTTGTACACCGCTCCTTTCCTATGCCATCTCCAGGCATTGCAAATCGTCATTGCCGGGCACCAAAGGGGGCTCGGCAGTGACGCACGCTGAAAGAGAGTACTCAGTTTTCACTCTGGTTTCTTGTTTGTTGTACACCGCTCCTTTCCTATGCCACCTCCAGGCATTGCAAATCGTCATTGCCGGGCACCGAAGGGGGCTCGGCAGTGACGCACGCTGAAAGAGAGTACTCAGTTTTCACTCTGGTTTCTTGTTTGTTTGTTTTCTTGTTTCCTTGGTTGTCCGGACGATATCTCAGCCATCCTTTGAGCTAGGAAGCTGAAATTTCGGCACAATAGTGAGCAAGTCCTTTGTCAAAAACGGTATTTTTTGTTTTTTGATTAATCAATTAATTGATGAGTTATTTAATTATTAGCGATTAATTAAGTACTTATTTAATTAATTAAATTTCATTTCTCTTCTGACCATTAACTCAGGCACCTTTTGAGTTAGGAAGCTGATATTTGGACATGCCAATGACCAGGTGATTTGGCTGCAAAGGCTATTTTTGATTTATTAATTAATTAATTAATCAATTAATCGATTAATTATTTAATTATTTGATTAATGACAAAAAAAATTTTTTTTTTTAACTTACAGATTCTGATGAAATGGTGATGGTTTATGTGTTCTCTGACCGAATTGATTAATAATTTAATTTATTTATGATTATTATTTATTTATTTTCATTATTAATCATTTATTTATCTTCTTTCTCATTTGGCCAATATCTCAGGCACCTTTTGAGCTCAGAAGCTAATATTTGGACATGAGTGACCAAGTGATGTGGCTATCAAGGATATTTTTGATTTATTGATTAATCAATTAATCAATGTATCGATTAATTATTTAATTATTCGATAAATTACTAAAAAAAAAATTTTGCCCCCAGTTACAGATTCTGATGAAATGGTGGTGCTTTATGTGTTCTCTGACCGAATTGATTGATAATTTAATTTTTTAATGATTATTATTTATTTATTTTCATTATTAATCATTGATTTATTTTCTTTCTCATTTGGCCAATATCTCAGGCACCTTTTGAGCTGGGAAGCTAATATTTGGACATGACAGTGACCAAGTGATGTGGCTATCAAGGATATTTTTGATTAATTGATTAATCATTTAATCGATTCATTATTTATTGATTAATCGATGAATTACTTATTGATTAATCAATTAATTATTAAATTTTTTATTAATGACTTATTTGATTAAATTTCTAAAAGATACATCTTCGGATGAAGCACGAGTGGTTTTGTTATGGTATTAGCCAATTGATTAAGAAAATATTTTGTGATAATCTTTTATTGATTTTAATTATACAATTAATCAATCAATTAGTGGACACCTCTCCCTCCCAATGCAGCCTCTATGAGCTGCACTGCGGTATTGCCGGGCGCCAGAGGCGCCCCGGCAATGCCGCGCTGTAGGATATTTAATTATTTGGCATGGGGGCGGTGTACTTTGAATGTATGTGTACTTGTTGTACACCGCTCCTTTCCTATGCCATCTCCAGGCATTGCAAATCGTCATTGCCGGGCACCAAAGGGGGCTCGGCAGTGACGCACGCTGAAAGAGAGTACTCAGTTTTCACTCTGGTTGTTTGTTGTACACCGCTCCTTTCCTATGCCATCTCCAGGCATTGCAAATCGTCATTGCCGGGCACCAAAGGGGGCTCGGCAGTGACGCACGCTGAAAGAGAGTACTCAGTTTTCACTCTGGTTTCTTGTTTGTTTTCTTGTTGTACACCGCTCCTTTCCTATGCCACCTCCAGGCATTGCAAATCGTCATTGCCGGGCACCGAAGGGGGCTCGGCAGTGACGCACGCTGAAAGAGAGTACTCAGTTTTCACTCTGGTTTCTTGTTTGTTTTCTTGGTTGTCCGGACGATATCTCAGCCATCCTTTGAGCTAGGAAGCTGAAATTTCGGCACAGTAGTGAGCAAGTCCTTTGTCAAATACGGTATTTTTTGTTTTTTGAATAATCAATTAATTGAGGAGTTATTTAATTATTAGCGTTTAATTAAGTACTTATTTAATTAATTAAATTTCATTTATCTTCTGACCATTATTAACTCAGGCACCTTTTGAGTTAGGAAGCTGATATTTGGACATGCCAATGACCAGGTGATTTGGCTGCAAAGGATATTTTTGATTTATTAATTAATCAATTAATCGATTAATTATTTAATTATTCGATTAATGACAAAAAAATTTTTTTTTTTTAAGTTACAGATTCTGATGAAATAGTGGTAGTTTATGTGTTCTCTGACCAAATTGATTAATAATTTAATTTTTTTATGATTATTATTTATTTATTTTCATTATTAATCATTTATTTATTTTCTTTCTCATTTGGCCAATATCTCAGGCACCTTTTGAGCTGGGAAGCTAATATTTGGACATGAGTGACCAAGTGATGTGGCTATCAAGGATATTTTTGATTTATTGATTAATCATTTCATCTATTAAGTATTTATTGATTAATCGATTAATTATTTATTGAGTAATCAATTAATTATTTAATTTTTTATAAATGACTTATTTAATTAAATTTCTAAAAGATACATCTTCGGATGAAGCACTAGTGGTTTAGTTATGCGATTAGCCAATTGATTATGAAAATATTTTGTGATAATCTTTTATTGATTTTAATTATACAATTAATCAATCAATTAGTGTACACCTCTCCCTCCCAATGCAGCCTCAATGAGCTGCACTGCGGTATTGCCGGGCGCCGGAGGCGCCCCGGCAATGCCGCGCTGCAGCATATTTAATTATTTGGCATGGGGCGGTGTACTTTGAATGTATGTGTACTTGTTGTACACCGCTCCTTTCCTATGCCACCTCCAGGCATTGCAAATCGTCATTGCCGGGCACCGAAGGGGGCTCGGCAGTGACGCACGCTGAAAGAGAGTACTCAGTTTTCACTCTGGTTTCTTGTTTGTTTTCTTGGTTGTCCGGACGATATCTCAGCCATCCTTTGAGCTAGGAAGCTGAAATTTCGGCACAGTAGTGAGCAAGTCCTTTGTCAAATACGGTATTTTTTGTTTTTTGAATAATCAATTAATTGAGGAGTTATTTAATTATTAGCGTTTAATTAAGTACTTATTTAATTAATTAAATTTCATTTATCTTCTGACCATTATTAACTCAGGCACCTTTTGAGTTAGGAAGCTGATATTTGGACATGCCAATGACCAGGTGATTTGGCTGCAAAGGATATTTTTGATTTATTAATTAATCAATTAATCGATTAATTATTTAATTATTCGATTAATGACAAAAAAAAATTTTTTTTTTAGTTACAGATTCTGATGAAATAGTGGTAGTTTATGTGTTCTCTGACCAAATTGATTAATAATTTAATTTTTTTATGATTATTATTTATTTATTTTCATTATTAATCATTTATTTATTTTCTTTCTCATTTGGCCAATATCTCAGGCACCTTTTGAGCTGGGAAGCTAATATTTGGACATGAGTGACCAAGTGATGTGGCTATCAAGGATATTTTTGATTTATTGATTAATCATTTCATCTATTAAGTATTTATTGATTAATCGATTAATTATTTATTGAGTAATCAATTAATTATTTAATTTTTTATAAATGACTTATTTAATTAAATTTCTAAAAGATACATCTTCGGATGAAGCACTACTGGTTTAGTTATGCGATTAGCCAATTGATTATGAAAATATTTTGTGATAATCTTTTATTGATTTCAATTATACAATTAATCAATCAATTAGTGTACACCTCTCCCTCCCAATGCAGCCTCAATGAGCTGCACTGCGGTATTGCCGGGCGCCGGAGGCGCCCCGGCAATGCCGCGCTGCAGCATATTTAATTATTTGGCATGGGGCGGTGTACTTTGAATGTATGTGTACTTGTTTTCTTTCTTGTTTGTTTGTTTGTTTGTTTGTCCGGATGATATCTCAGCCATCCTTTGAGCTAGGAAGCTGAAATTTCGGCACAAGAGTGAGCAAGTCCTTTCTCAAAAACGGTATTTTATTTTTTTTGATTAATGAATAAATTGAGGAGTTATTTAATTATTAGCGATTAATTAAGTACTTATTTAATTAATCAAATTTCCTTTCTCTTCTGACCATTAATTAACTCAGGCACCTTTTGAGTTAGGAAGCTGATATTTGGACATGCCAATGACCAGGTGATTTGGCTGCAAAGGATATTTTTGATTTATTAATTAATCAATTAATCGATTAATTATTTAATTATTCGATTAATGACAAAAAATTTTTTTTTTTTAAAGTTACAGATTCTGATGAAATAGTGGTAGTTTATGTGTTCTCTGACCAAATTGATTAATAATTTAATTTTTTTATGATTATTATTTATTTATTTTCATTATTAATCATTTATTTATTTTCTTTCTCATTTGGCCAATATCTCAGGCACCTTTTGAGCTGGGAAGCTAATATTTGGACATGAGTGACCAAGTGATGTGGCTATCAAGGATATTTTTGATTTATTGATTAATCATTTCATTTATTAATTATTTATTGATTAATCGATTAATTATTTATTGAGTAATCAATTAATTATTTAATTTTTTATAAATGACTTATTTAATTAAATTTCTAAAAGATACATCTTCGGATGAAGCACTAGTGGTTTAGTTATGCGATTAGCCAATTGATTATGAAAATATTTTGTGATAATCTTTTATTGATGTTAATTATACAATTAATCAATCAATTAGTGTACACCTCTCCCTCCCAATGCAGCCTCAATGAGCCGCGCTGCAGCGTATTTAATTATTTGGCATGGGGCGGTGTACTTTGAATGTATGTGTACTTGTTGTACACCGCTCCTTTCCTATGCCATCTCCAGGCATTGCAAATCGTCATTGCCGGGCACCAAAGGGGGCTCGGCAGTGACGCACGCTGAAAGAGAGTACTCAGTTTTCACTCTGGTTTCTTGTTTGTTTGTTTGTTTGTTTTCTTTCTTGGTTGTCCGGGCGATATCTCAGCCATCCTTTGAGCTAGGAAGCTGAAATTTTGGCACAATAGTGAGCAAGTCCTTTCTCAAAAACGGTATTTTTTTTTTTTGATTAATCAATAAAATTGAGGAGTTATTTAATTATTAGCGATTAATTAAGTACTTATTTAATTAATCAAATTTCCTTTCTCTTCTGACCATTAACTCAGGCACCTTTTGAGTTAGGAATCTGATATTTGGACATGCCAATGACCAGGTGATTTGGCTGCAAAGGATATTTTTGATTTATTAATTAATCAATTAATCGATTAATTATTTAATTATTCGATTAATGACCAAAAAATTTTTTTTTTTTAAGTTACAGATTCTGATGAAATAGTGGTAGTTTATGTGTTCTCTGACCAAATTGATTAATAATTTAATTTTTTTATGATTATTATTTATTTATTTTCATTATTAATCATTTATTTATTTTCTTTCTCATTTGGCCAATATCTCAGGCACCTTTTGAGCTGGGAAGCTAATATTTGGACATGAGTGACCAAGTGATGTGGCTATCAAGGATATTTTTGATTTATTGATTAATCATTTCATCTATTAATTATTTATTGATTAATCGATTAATTATTTATTGAGTAATCAATTAATTATTTAATTTTTTATAAATGACTTATTCAATTAAATTTCTAAAAGATACATCTTCGGATGAAGCACTAGTGGTTTAGTTATGCGATTAGCCAATTGATTATGAAAATATTTTGTGAAAATCTTTTATTGATTTTAATTATACAATTAATCAATCAATTAGTGTACACCTCTCCCTCCCAATGCAGCCTCAATGAGCTGCACTGCGGTATTGCCGGGCGCCGGAGGCGCCCCGACAATGCCGCTCTGTAGGATATTTAATTATTTGGCATGGGGGCGGTGTACTTTGAATGTATGTGTACTTGTTTGTTTTCTTGTTTGTTTGTTTTCTTTCTTGGTTGTCCGGACGATATCTCAGCCATCCTTTGAGCTAGGAAGCTGAAATTTCGGCACAGTAGTGAGCAAGTCCTTTGTCAAATACGGTATTTTTTGTTTTTTGAATAATCAATTAATTGAGGAGTTATTTAATTATTAGCGTTTAATTAAGTACTTATTTAATTAATTAAATTTCATTTATCTTCTGACCATTATTAACTCAGGCACCTTTTGAGTTAGGAAGCTGATATTTGGACATGCCAATGACCAGGTGATTTGGCTGCAAAGGATATTTTTGATTTATTAATTAATCAATTAATCGATTAATTATTTAATTATTCGATTAATGACAAAAAAATTTTTTTTTTTAAAGTTACAGATTCTGATGAAATAGTGGTAGTTTATGTGTTCTCTGACCAAATTGATTAATAATTTAATTTTTTTATGATTATTATTTATTTATTTTCATTATTAATCATTTATTTATTTTCTTTCTCATTTGGCCAATATCTCAGGCACCTTTTGAGCTGGGAAGCTAATATTTGGACATGAGTGACCAAGTGATGTGGCTATCAAGGATATTTTTGATTTATTGATTAATCATTTCATCTATTAAGTATTTATTGATTAATCGATTAATTATTTATTGAGTAATCAATTAATTATTTAATTTTTTATAAATGACTTATTTAATTAAATTTCTAAAAGATACATCTTCGGATGAAGCACTACTGGTTTAGTTATGCGATTAGCCAATTGATTATGAAAATATTTTGTGATAATCTTTTATTGATTTTAATTATACAATTAATCAATCAATTAGTGTACACCTCTCCCTCCCAATGCAGCCTCAATGAGCTGCACTGCGGTATTGCCGGGCGCCGGAGGCGCCCCGGCAATGCCGCGCTGCAGCATATTTAATTATTTGGCATGGGGCGGTGTACTTTGAATGTATGTGTACTTGTTGTACACCGCTCCTTTCCTATGCCATCTCCAGGCATTGCAAATCGTCATTGCCGGGCACCAAAGGGGGCTCGGCAGTGACGCACGCTGAAAGAGAGTACTCAGTTTTCACTCTGGTTGTTTGTTGTACACCGCTCCTTTCCTATGCCATCTCCAGGCATTGCAAATCGTCATTGCCGGGCACCAAAGGGGGCTCGGCAGTGACGCACGCTGAAAGAGAGTACTCGGTTTTCACTCTGGTTTCTTGTTGTACACCGCACCTTTCCTATGCCATCTCCAGGCATTGCAAATCGTCATTGCTGGGCACCGAAGGGGGCTCGGCAGTGACGCACGCTGAAAGAGAGTACTCAGTTTTCACTCTGGTTGTTTTCTTGTTTTCTTTCTTTCTTGGTTGTCCGGACGATATCTCAGCCATCCTTTGAGCTAGGAAGCTGAAATTTCGGCACAGTAGTGAGCAAGTCCTTTGTCAAATACGGTATTTTTTGTTTTTTGAATAATCAATTAATTGAGGAGTTATTTAATTATTAGCGTTTAATTAAGTACTTATTTAATTAATTAAATTTCATTTATCTTCTGACCATTATTAACTCAGGCACCTTTTGAGTTAGGAAGCTGATATTTGGACATGCCAATGACCAGGTGATTTGGCTGCAAAGGATATTTTTGATTTATTAATTAATCAATTAATCGATTAATTATTTAATTATTCGATTAATGACAAAAAAATTTTTTTTTTTTAAGTTACAGATTCTGATGAAATAGTGGTAGTTTATGTGTTCTCTGACCAAATTGATTAATAATTTAATTTTTTTATGATTATTATTTATTTATTTTCATTATTAATCATTTATTTATTTTCTTTCTCATTTGGCCAATATCTCAGGCACCTTTTGAGCTGGGAAGCTAATATTTGGACATGAGTGACCAAGTGATGTGGCTATCAAGGATATTTTTGATTTATTGATTAATCATTTCATCTATTAAGTATTTATTGATTAATCGATTAATTATTTATTGAGTAATCAATTAATTATTTAATTTTTTATAAATGACTTATTTAATTAAATTTCTAAAAGATACATCTTCGGATGAAGCACTACTGGTTTAGTTATGCGATTAGCCAATTGATTATGAAAATATTTTGTGATAATCTTTTATTGATTTTAATTATACAATTAATCAATCAATTAGTGTACACCTCTCCCTCCCAATGCAGCCTCAATGAGCTGCACTGCGGTATTGCCGGGCGCCGGAGGCGCCCCGGCAATGCCGCGCTGCAGCATATTTAATTATTTGGCATGGGGCGGTGTACTTTGAATGTATTTGTACTTGTTTGTTTGTTTGTTTTCTTTCTTGGTTGTCCGGACGATATCTCAGCCATCCTTTGAGCTAGGAAGCTGAAATTTCGGCACAGTAGTGAGCAAGTCCTTTGTCAAATACGGTATTTTTTGTTTTTTGAATAATCAATTAATTGAGGAGTTATTTAATTATTAGCGTTTAATTAAGTACTTATTTAATTAATTAAATTTCATTTCTCTTCTGACCATTATTAACTCAGGCACCTTTTCAGTTAGGAAGCTGATATTTGGACATGCCAATGACCAGGTGATTTGGCTGCAAAGGATATTTTTGATTTATTAATTAATCAATTAATCGATTAATTATTTAATTATTCGATTAATGACAAAAAAATTTTTTTTTTTTTAAGTTACAGATTCTGATGAAATAGTGGTAGTTTATGTGTTCTCTGACCAAATTGATTAATAATTTAATTTTTTTATGATTATTATTTATTTATTTTCATTATTAATCATTTATTTATTTTCTTTCTCATTTGGCTAATATCTCAGGCACCTTTTGAGCTGGGAAGCTAATATTTGGACATGAGTGACCAAGTGATGTGGCTATCAAGGATATTTTTGATTTATTGATTAATCATTTCATCTATTAAGTATTTATTGATTAATCGATTAATTATTTATTGAGTAATCAATTAATTATTAATTTTTTTATAAATGACTTATTTAATTAAATTTCTAAAAGATACATCTTCGGATGAAGCACTACTGGTTTAGTTATGCGATTAGCCAATTGATTATGAAAATATTTTGTGATAATCTTTTATTGATTTTAATTATACAATTAATCAATCAATTAGTGTACACCTCTCCCTCCCAATGCAGCCTCAATGAGCTGCACTGCGGTATTGCCGGGCGCCGGAGGCGCCCCGGCAATGCCGCGCTGCAGCATATTTAATTATTTGGCATGGGGCGGTGTACTTTGAATGTATCTGTACTTGTTTGTTTTCTTTCTTGGTTGTCCGGGCGATATCTCAGCCATCCTTTGAGCTAGGAAGCTGAAATTTCGGCACAGTAGTGAGCAAGTCCTTTGTCAAATACGGTATTTTTTGTTTTTTGAATAATCAATTAATTGAGGAGTTATTTAATTATTAGCGTTTAATTAAGTACTTATTTAATTAATTAAATTTCATTTATCTTCTGACCATTATTAACTCAGGCACCTTTTGAGATAGGAAGCTGATATTTGGACATGCCAATGACCAGGTGATTTGGCTGCAAAGGATATTTTTGATTTATTAATTAATCAATTAATCGATTAATTATTTAATTATTCGATTAATGACAAAAAATTTTTTTTTTTTTAAGTTACAGATTCTGATGAAATAGTGGTAGTTTATGTGTTCTCTGACCAAATTGATTAATAATTTAATTTTTTTATGATTATTATTTATTTATTTTCATTATTAATCATTTATTTATTTTCTTTCTCATTTGGCCAATATCTCAGGCACCTTTTGAGCTGGGAAGCTAATATTTGGACATGAGTGACCAAGTGATGTGGCTATCAAGGATATTTTTGATTTATTGATTAATCATTTCATCTATTAAGTATTTATTGATTAATCGATTAATTATTTATTGAGTAATCAATTAATTATTTAATTTTTTATAAATGACTTATTTAATTAAATTTCTAAAAGATACATCTTCGGATGAAGCACTACTGGTTTAGTTATGCGATTAGCCAATTGATTATGAAAATATTTTGTGATAATCTTTTATTGATTTTAATTATACAATTAATCAATCAATTAGTGTACACCTCTCCCTCCCAATGCAGCCTCAATGAGCTGCACTGCGGTATTGCCGGGCGCCGGAGGCGCCCCGGCAATGCCGCGCTGCAGCATATTTAATTATTTGGCATGGGGCGGTGTACTTTGAATGTATGTGTACTTGTTGTACACCGCTCCTTTCCTATGCCATCTCCAGGCATTGCAAATCGTCATTGCCGGGCACCAAAGGGGGCTCGGCAGTGACGCACGCTGAAAGAGAGTACTCAGTTTTCACTCTGGTTGTTTGTTTGTTTTCTTTCTTGGTTGTCCGGACGATATCTCAGCCATCCTTTGAGCTAGGAAGCTGAAATTTCGGCACAGTCGTGAGCAAGTCCTTTGTCAAATACGGTATTTTTTGTTTTTTGAATAATCAATTAATTGAGGAGTTATTTAATTATTAGCGTTTAATTAAGTACTTATTTAATTAATTAAATTTCATTTCTCTTCTGACCATTATTAACTCAGGCACCTTTTGAGTTAGGAAGCTGATATTTGGACATGCCAATGACCAGGTGATTTGGCTGCAAAGGATATTTTTGATTTATTAATTAATCAATTAATCGATTAATTATTTAATTATTCGATTAATGACCCAAAAAAATTTTTTTTTTAAGTTACAGATTCTGATGAAATAGTGGTAGTTTATGTGTTCTCTGACCAAATTGATTACCAATTTAATTTTTTTATGATTATTATTTATTTATTTTCATTATTAATCATTTATTTATTTTCTTTCTCATTTGGCCAATATCTCAGGCACCTTTTGAGCTGGGAAGCTAATATTTGGACATAAGTGACCAAGTGATGTGGCTATCAAGGATATTTTTGATTTATTGATTAATCATTTCATCTATTAATTATTTATTGATTAATCGATTAATTATTTATTGAGTAATCAATTAATTATTTAATTTTTTATAAATGACTTATTTAATTAAATTTCTAAAAGATACATCTTCGGATGAAGCACTAGTGGTTTAGTTATGCGATTAGCCAATTGATTATGAAAATATTTTGTGATAATCTTTTATTGATTTTAATTATACAATTAATCAATCAATTAGTGTACACCTCTCCCTCCCAATGCAGCCTCAATGAGCTGCACTGCGGTATTGCCGGGCGCCGGAGGCGCCCCGGCAATGCCGCGCTGCAGCATATTTAATTATTTGGCATGGGGCGGTGTACTTTGAATGTATGTGTACTTGTTTTCTTTCTTGTTTGTTTGTTTGTTTGTCCGTGCGATATCTCAGCCATCCTTTGAGCTAGGAAGCTGAAATTTCGGCACAATAGTGAGCAAGTCCTTTCTCAAAAACGGTATTTTTTGTTTTTTGATTAATCAATTAATTGAGGAGTTATTTAATTATTAGCGATTAATTAAGTACTTATTTAATTAATTACATTTCCTTTCTCTTCTGACCATTATCTCAGGCATCTTTTGAGTTCGGAAGCTGATATTTGGGCATGCCAATGACCAAGTGATTTGGCTGTAAAAGGTATTTTTTAATTATTGATTAATTAATTAATCGATTAATTATTTAATTATTCAATGAATGATTTAATTAATTTAAAAAAATTAAGTTACAGATTCTGATGAAATGGTGGTGGTTTATGTATTCTATGAGCCAATTGATTAACTATTTAATTTTTTTATGATTATTATTTATTTCTTTTCATTATAATCATTTATTTATTTTCTTTCTCATCTGGGCAATATCTCAGGCACCTTTTGAGCTAGGAAGCTAATATTTGGACATGACAGTGACCAGGTGATGTGGCTATAAAGGATATTTTTGATTTATTGATTAATAATTTAATCGATTAATAATTTATTGATTAATCAATTAATTATTTATTTTTTTATTAATGAATTATTTAATTAAATTTCTAAAAGATACATCTTCGGATGAAGCACTAGTGGTTTAGTTATGCTATTAGCCAATTGATTGAGAAAATATTTTATGATAATTGTACACCGCTCCTTTCCTATGCCATCTCCAGGCATTGCAAATCGTCATTGCTGGGCACCGAAGGGGGCTCGGCAGTGACGCACGCTGAAAGAGAGTACTCAGTTTTCACTCTGGTTTCTTGTTTGTTTGTTTTCTTGGTTGTTTTCTTGTTTGTTTTCTTTCTTGGTTGTCCGGACGATATCTCAGCCATCCTTTGAGCTAGGAAGCTGAAATTTCGGCACAGTAGTGAGCAAGTCCTTTGTCAAATACGGTATTTTTTGTTTTTTGAATAATCAATTAATTGAGGAGTTATTTAATTATTAGCGTTTAATTAAGTACTTATTTAATTAATTAAATTTCATTTCTCTTCTGACCATTATTAACTCAGGCACCTTTTGAGTTAGGAAGCTGATATTTGGACATGCCAATGACCAGGTGATTTGGCTGCAAAGGATATTTTTGATTTATTAATTAATCAATTAATCGATTAATTATTTAATTATTCGATTAATGACAAAAAATTTTTTTTTTTTTAAGTTACAGATTCTGATGAAATAGTGGTAGTTTATGTGTTCTCTGACCAAATTGATTAATAATTTAATTTTTTTATGATTATTATTTATTTATTTTCATTATTAATCATTTATTTATTTTCTTTCTCATTTGGCCAATATCTCAGGCACCTTTTGAGCTGGGAAGCTAATATTTGGACATGAGTGACCAAGTGATGTGGCTATCAAGGATATTTTTGATTTATTGATTAATCATTTCATCTATTAAGTATTTATTGATTAATCGATTAATTGTACACCGCTCCTTTCCTATGCCATCTCCAGGCATTGCAAATCGTCATTGCCGGGCACCAAAGGGGGCTCGGCAGTGACGCACGCTGAAAGAGAGTACTCAGTTTTCACTCTGGTTTCTTGTTTGTTTGTTTTCTTGTTTGTTTGTTTTCTTTCTTGGTTGTCCGGACGATATCTCAGCCATCCTTTGAGCTAGGAAGCTGAAATTTCGGCACAGTCGTGAGCAAGTCCTTTGTCAAATACGGTATTTTTTGTTTTTTGAATAATCAATTAATTGAGGAGTTATTTAATTATTAGCGTTTAATTAAGTACTTATTTAATTAATTAAATTTCATTTCTCTTCTGACCATTATTAACTCAGGCACCTTTTGAGTTAGGAAGCTGATATTTGGACATGCCAATGACCAGGTGATTTGGCTGCAAAGGATATTTTTGATTTATTAATTAATCAATTAATCGATTAATTATTTAATTATTCGATTAATGACCCAAAAAATTTTTTTTTTTAAGTTACAGATTCTGATGAAATAGTGGTAGTTTATGTGTTCTCTGACCAAATTGATTACCAATTTAATTTTTTTATGATTATTATTTATTTATTTTCATTATTAATCATTTATTTATTTTCTTTCTCATTTGGCCAATATCTCAGGCACCTTTTGAGCTGGGAAGCTAATATTTGGACATAAGTGACCAAGTGATGTGGCTATCAAGGATATTTTTGATTTATTGATTAATCATTTCATCTATTAATTATTTATTGATTAATCGATTAATTATTTATTGAGTAATCAATTAATTATTTAATTTTTTATAAATGACTTATTTAATTAAATTTCTAAAAGATACATCTTCGGATGAAGCACTAGTGGTTTAGTTATGCGATTAGCCAATTGATTATGAAAATATTTTGTGATAATCTTTTATTGATTTTAATTATACAATTAATCAATCAATTAGTGTACACCTCTCCCTCCCAATGCAGCCTTAATGAGCTGCACTGCGGTATTGCCGGGCGCCAGAGGCGCCCCGGCAATGCCGCGCTGCAGCATATTTAATTATTTGGCATGGGGCGGTGTACTTTGAATGTATGTGTACTTGTTGTACACCGCACCTTTCCTATGCCATCTCCAGGCATTGCAAATCGTCATTGCTGGGCACCGAAGGGGGCTCGGCAGTGACGCACGCTGAAAGAGAGTACTCAGTTTTCACTCTGGTTGTTTTCTTGTTTTCTTTCTTTCTTGGTTGTCCGGACGATATCTCAGCCATCCTTTGAGCTAGGAAGCTGAAATTTCGGCACAGTAGTGAGCAAGTCCTTTGTCAAATACGGTATTTTTTGTTTTTTGAATAATCAATTAATTGAGGAGTTATTTAATTATTAGCGTTTAATTAAGTACTTATTTAATTAATTAAATTTCATTTATCTTCTGACCATTATTAACTCAGGCACCTTTTGAGTTAGGAAGCTGATATTTGGACATACCAATGACCAGGTGATTTGGCTGCAAAGGATATTTTTGATTTATTAATTAATCAATTAATCGATTAATTATTTAATTATTCGATTAATGACAAAAAAATTTTTTTTTTTTAAGTTACAGATTCTGATGAAATAGTGGTAGTTTATGTGTTCTCTGACCAAATTGATTAATAATTTAATTTTTTTATGATTATTATTTATTTATTTTCATTATTAATCATTTATTTATTTTCTTTCTCATTTGGCCAATATCTCAGGCACCTTTTGAGCTGGGAAGCTAATATTTGGACATGAGTGACCAAGTGATGTGGCTATCAAGGATATTTTTGATTTATTGATTAATCATTTCATCTATTAAGTATTTATTGATTAATCGATTAATTATTTATTGAGTAATCAATTAATTATTTAATTTTTTATAAATGACTTATTTAATTAAATTTCTAAAAGATACATCTTCGGATGAAGCACTACTGGTTTAGTTATGCGATTAGCCAATTGATTATGAAAATATTTTGTGATAATCTTTTATTGATTTTAATTATACAATTAATCAATCAATTAGTGTACACCTCTCCCTCCCAATGCAGCCTCAATGAGCTGCACTGCGGTATTGCCGGGCGCCGGAGGCGCCCCGGCAATGCCGCGCTGCAGCATATTTAATTATTTGGCATGGGGCGGTGTACTTTGAATGTATGTGTACTTGTTATTTATTGTACACCGCACCTTTCCTATGCCATCTCCAGGCATTGCAAATCGTCATTGCTGGGCACCGAAGGGGGCTCGGCAGTGACGCACGCTGAAAGAGAGTACTCAGTTTTCACTCTGGTTGTTTTCTTGTTTTCTTTCTTTCTTGGTTGTCCGGACGATATCTCAGCCATCCTTTGAGCTAGGAAGCTGAAATTTCGGCACAGTAGTGAGCAAGTCCTTTGTCAAATACGGTATTTTTTGTTTTTTGAATAATCAATTAATTGAGGAGTTATTTAATTATTAGCGTTTAATTAAGTACTTATTTAATTAATTAAATTTCATTTATCTTCTGACCATTATTAACTCAGGCACCTTTTGAGTTAGGAAGCTGATATTTGGACATGCCAATGACCAGGTGATTTGGCTGCAAAGGATATTTTTGATTTATTAATTAATCAATTAATCGATTAATTATTTAATTATTCGATTAATGACAAAAAAATTTTTTTTTTTTAAGTTACAGATTCTGATGAAATAGTGGTAGTTTATGTGTTCTCTGACCAAATTGATTAATAATTTAATTTTTTTATGATTATTATTTATTTATTTTCATTATTAATCATTTATTTATTTTCTTTCTCATTTGGCCAATATCTCAGGCACCTTTTGAGCTGGGAAGCTAATATTTGGACATGAGTGACCAAGTGATGTGGCTATCAAGGATATTTTTGATTTATTGATTAATCATTTCATCTATTAAGTATTTATTGATTAATCGATTAATTGTACACCGCTCCTTTCCTATGCCATCTCCAGGCATTGCAAATCGTCATTGCCGGGCACCAAAGGGGGCTCGGCAGTGACGCACGCTGAAAGAGAGTACTCAGTTTTCACTCTGGTTTCTTGTTTGTTTGTTTTCTTGTTTGTTTGTTTTCTTTCTTGGTTGTCCGGACGATATCTCAGCCATCCTTTGAGCTAGGAAGCTGAAATTTCGGCACAGTCGTGAGCAAGTCCTTTGTCAAATACGGTATTTTTTGTTTTTTGAATAATCAATTAATTGAGGAGTTATTTAATTATTAGCGTTTAATTAAGTACTTATTTAATTAATTAAATTTCATTTCTCTTCTGACCATTATTAACTCAGGCACCTTTTGAGTTAGGAAGCTGATATTTGGACATGCCAATGACCAGGTGATTTGGCTGCAAAGGATATTTTTGATTTATTAATTAATCAATTAATCGATTAATTATTTAATTATTCGATTAATGACCCAAAAAATTTTTTTTTTTAAGTTACAGATTCTGATGAAATAGTGGTAGTTTATGTGTTCTCTGACCAAATTGATTACCAATTTAATTTTTTTATGATTATTATTTATTTATTTTCATTATTAATCATTTATTTATTTTCTTTCTCATTTGGCCAATATCTCAGGCACCTTTTGAGCTGGGAAGCTAATATTTGGACATAAGTGACCAAGTGATGTGGCTATCAAGGATATTTTTGATTTATTGATTAATCATTTCATCTATTAATTATTTATTGATTAATCGATTAATTATTTATTGAGTAATCAATTAATTATTTAATTTTTTATAAATGACTTATTTAATTAAATTTCTAAAAGATACATCTTCGGATGAAGCACTAGTGGTTTAGTTATGCGATTAGCCAATTGATTATGAAAATATTTTGTGATAATCTTTTATTGATTTTAATTATACAATTAATCAATCAATTAGTGTACACCTCTCCCTCCCAATGCAGCCTTAATGAGCTGCACTGCGGTATTGCCGGGCGCCAGAGGCGCCCCGGCAATGCCGCGCTGCAGCATATTTAATTATTTGGCATGGGGCGGTGTACTTTGAATGTATGTGTACTTGTTGTACACCGCACCTTTCCTATGCCATCTCCAGGCATTGCAAATCGTCATTGCTGGGCACCGAAGGGGGCTCGGCAGTGACGCACGCTGAAAGAGAGTAATCAGTTTTCACTCTGGTTGTTTTCTTGTTTTCTTTCTTTCTTGGTTGTCCGGACGATATCTCAGCCATCCTTTGAGCTAGGAAGCTGAAATTTCGGCACAGTAGTGAGCAAGTCCTTTGTCAAATACGGTATTTTTTGTTTTTTGAATAATCAATTAATTGAGGAGTTATTTAATTATTAGCGTTTAATTAAGTACTTATTTAATTAATTAAATTTCATTTATCTTCTGACCATTATTAACTCAGGCACCTTTTGAGTTAGGAAGCTGATATTTGGACATACCAATGACCAGGTGATTTGGCTGCAAAGGATATTTTTGATTTATTAATTAATCAATTAATCGATTAATTATTTAATTATTCGATTAATGACAAAAAAATTTTTTTTTTTTAAGTTACAGATTCTGATGAAATAGTGGTAGTTTATGTGTTCTCTGACCAAATTGATTAATAATTTAATTTTTTTATGATTATTATTTATTTATTTTCATTATTAATCATTTATTTATTTTCTTTCTCATTTGGCCAATATCTCAGGCACCTTTTGAGCTGGGAAGCTAATATTTGGACATGAGTGACCAAGTGATGTGGCTATCAAGGATATTTTTGATTTATTGATTAATCATTTCATCTATTAAGTATTTATTGATTAATCGATTAATTATTTATTGAGTAATCAATTAATTATTTAATTTTTTATAAATGACTTATTTAATTAAATTTCTAAAAGATACATCTTCGGATGAAGCACTACTGGTTTAGTTATGCGATTAGCCAATTGATTATGAAAATATTTTGTGATAATCTTTTATTGATTTTAATTATACAATTAATCAATCAATTAGTGTACACCTCTCCCTCCCAATGCAGCCTCAATGAGCTGCACTGCGGTATTGCCGGGCGCCGGAGGCGCCCCGGCAATGCCGCGCTGCAGCATATTTAATTATTTGGCATGGGGCGGTGTACTTTGAATGTATGTGTACTTGTTATTTATTGTACACCGCACCTTTCCTATGCCATCTCCAGGCATTGCAAATCGTCATTGCTGGGCACCGAAGGGGGCTCGGCAGTGACGCACGCTGAAAGAGAGTACTCAGTTTTCACTCTGGTTGTTTTCTTGTTTTCTTTCTTTCTTGGTTGTCCGGACGATATCTCAGCCATCCTTTGAGCTAGGAAGCTGAAATTTCGGCACAGTAGTGAGCAAGTCCTTTGTCAAATACGGTATTTTTTGTTTTTTGAATAATCAATTAATTGAGGAGTTATTTAATTATTAGCGTTTAATTAAGTACTTATTTAATTAATTAAATTTCATTTATCTTCTGACCATTATTAACTCAGGCACCTTTTGAGTTAGGAAGCTGATATTTGGACATGCCAATGACCAGGTGATTTGGCTGCAAAGGATATTTTTGATTTATTAATTAATCAATTAATCGATTAATTATTTAATTATTCGATTAATGACAAAAAATTTTTTTTTTTTTAAGTTACAGATTCTGATGAAATAGTGGTAGTTTATGTGTTCTCTGACCAAATTGATTAATAATTTAATTTTTTTATGATTATTATTTATTTATTTTCATTATTAATCATTTATTTATTTTCTTTCTCATTTGGCCAATATCTCAGGCACCTTTTGAGCTGGGAAGCTAATATTTGGACATGAGTGACCAAGTGATGTGGCTATCAAGGATATTTTTGATTTATTGATTAATCATTTCATCTATTAAGTATTTATTGATTAATCGATTAATTATTTATTGAGTAATCAATTAATTATTTAATTTTTTATAAATGACTTATTTAATTAAATTTCTAAAAGATACATCTTCGGATGAAGCACTACTGGTTTAGTTATGCGATTAGCCAATTGATTATGAAAATATTTTGTGATAATCTTTTATTGATTTTAATTATACAATTAATCAATCAATTAGTGTACACCTCTCCCTCCCAATGCAGCCTCAATGAGCTGCACTGCGGTATTGCCGGGCGCCGGAGGCACCCCGGCAATGCCGCGCTGCAGCATATTTAATTATTTGGCATGGGGCGGTGTACTTTGAATGTATGTGTACTTGTTTGTTTTCTTTCTTGGTTGTCCGGGCGATATCTCAGCCATCCTTTGAGCTAGGAAGCTGAAATTTCGGCACAGTAGTGAGCAAGTCCTTTGTCAAATACGGTATTTTTTGTTTTTTGAATAATCAATTAATTGAGGAGTTATTTAATTATTAGCGTTTAATTAAGTACTTATTTAATTAATCAGATTTCCTTTCTCTTCTGACCATTAACTCAGGCACCTTTTGAGTTAGGAAGCTGATATTTGGACATGCCAATGACCAGGTGATTTGGCTGCAAAGGCTATTTTTGATTTATTAATTAATCAATTAATCGATTAATTATTTAATTATTCGATTAATGACAAAAAAATTTTTTTTTTTTAGTTACAGATTCTGATGAAATAGAGGTAGTTTATGTGTTCTCTGACCAAATTGATTAATAATTTAATTTTTTTATGATTATTAATTATTTATTTTCATTATTAATCATTTATTTATTTTCTTTCTCATTTGGCCAATATCTCAGGCACCTTTTGAGCTGGGAAGCTAATATTTGGACATGAGTGACCAAGTGATGTGGCTATCAAGGATATTTTTGATTTATTGATTAATCATTTCATCTTTTAATTATTTATTGATTAATCGATTAATTATTTATTGAGTAATCAATTAATTATTTAATTTTTTATAAATGACTTATTTAATTAAATTTCTAAAAGATACATCTTCGGATGAAGCACTAGTGGTTTAGTTATGCGATTAGCCAATTGATTATGAAAATATTTTGTGATAATCTTTTATTGATTTTAATTATACAATTAATCAATCAATTAGTGTACACCTCTCCCTCCCAATGCAGCCTCAATGAGCTGCACTGCGGTATTGCCGGGCGCCGGAGGCGCCCCGGCAATGCCGCGCTGCAGCATATTTAATTATTTGGCATGGGGCGGTGTACTTTGAATGTATGTGTACTTGTCTTTTATTGATTTTAATTGTGCAATTAATCAATCAATTATTGTACACCTCTCCCTCCCAATGCACTCTCTGAGAGCTGCACCGCGGTATTGCTGGGCGCCCGAGGCAACCCGGCAATGCCGCACTGTAGGATATATAATTATTTGGCATGGGGGTGGTGCACTTTGACTGTATCTTTACTTGTTTGTTTGTTTGTTTACCTGTTTGTTTGGTTACCTGTTTGTTTGTCTGTTTATCTGTTTCTTTGTCTGTTTACCATTTTGTTTGTCTATCTGTCTGTTTGTCCTCACAGAACGTGAGCATGCTTTTCTCTGCAACCGTTGGTCCGGTTGCCAAGAAATGTTCACCATCCAATAGAGTTTTATAATGATTATGACGTCATAGGTCACGTGGTATGGGTGCCATCTTGGAAAAATCAAAAACTTTGCACATCTATATTCACAAAACCGACGTATGGAATAAATTGAAACGTGGCTTATTGTTAAGTACTCCCAATGAAGAATAACATATATTTGTGATGATGTCATCAGTGCCTTCATTATTGTGATATTAGACAAGTAGAACGCTTGATTCGATCAGTTTGAAGTTTCTTGAGCGTGATATACACAAAAATTGTATGGGAAAATTAAATCATCGGCCACGTGTTTGGCAGCCATATTGGATTGAACACAAATCTGTCAATAAACCACGCAAACGCAGCAGCTATTATATACCACACAAAAAACGCCACACAAACACATCCTGGCGAGGGTCTGCACTCTCTAATTTTTTTTTCATGTTTTGTGTCTGCAATGCAGGAAGCATACATGTTTGAGGAAAACACAAGACGAACATGCTCTCTGCTCTGTGGACTCTGGAAATTTGAGTTGCCATGGGTGACAAAGACAAGGCGACCCATAAGGCCTCAATTGCATCTCACCTGCCCAAGTTATCTTACATTGGCTCCAATCAACGGGATCCATTCTGCGCAGACCCCGAAGGCCTCAGTCCTCCTGCACAATGTCTGATTCGTCCTTCTCACCCTGTTTCAGCCCCTTGTATTGAGGAAAAGCAAACGGGGACCAAGAAGCGTGGAATATTTCGTGCTTTTTCTTTTACATTGCATCGACGGCGTTATAGCTTCGGACAATGGAGCCGTGATTCTGGAAATCACAATGAACGTCGGTCTTTGCACGATTCTTCGGAGTCCAGTAAGGGCTTCCCATCTAACGGTACACATTCCTATGACGGTAATAAGACCTGGAATAGTAAGACCCCTCAGAAGCAGCACAGAATAGTCAGTGGGTCTACAAGGGGTTCCTCCTTAAAACGAGACTCTCTTCTTGCTTTAGGACCATTTTGGGGTTGCTTGCAGCAGTCACGATCAGAAGATAATAATGATGATGATGTTCTGAAAAGTCTTCCGAATTTCAAAGTCACTGAGACACAAATTGCCCACAATGTCAGTGATGGGAGCTGCGAGACCTCGAGTTGCAATGTATCAAGCAAAGGTAGACTAGGTCCCGTGACCAAAATTTTAAATTGCAAAGCTTCAATGGAGAACGTTTGTGAGGTATGGAGCCTAAAAAGCAGGAGTAGTGGAAACTATGAGAACGTCATCACAGTTCCACAAACACATCATCAGGATGAAAATGAACCACTCGTACAGAATGATGGCACCAACGTAGTAGAAGAACTCGATACTATGGCGGGCATAGCTTCCAAAACCAATCGGCTGCATTTGGTGGCTAACGGCAATGAATCAAACCAACCGTGCAAGCACAAGGTTGCAGACATTGTTGAACATGCAGCAGTGCAAGAGATGTTCAGTGTTCAGTGTTGAGGATGTTGACACCGTGACTGAGACCCCTGAAGTTGATTTGGAGACGGTCAGTTTTTCAGATATTGAAAAAGACATTGGTTTCCCAAGCTTGGCACTACAACAAAGCGACTGTGACATGCAGGGCTCCGTCGAAACTACCTTCAATACCCGAGAGTCCAGGATCCTCCCGTAGCACTGACAGCGCATTGATGGAAGATTTTGTGCATGGAGAAAATGGAAAACCAGAAGGTGGGGCTGAGAGAGACATTCTCGTTTGGAACGCCATCGTTTTGCCTCAAGGACAAGAGAAATACACAAACTTAACATCTGTTCCCTCTTCTCTGGTAAAGCTTGAGTCCTGCCCTGATGAGGTTTTGCTTGATGCCGATGAAAGTAGTTGGGCCACGTGTCGTCTGGAAGTGAGTGACGATAAGGACATGGCCGCTACCGTCGAGTTGCCCACATCCAAGAGTGGAATGGATTGCTCTGAACAAATTGGTGGCACTGGGACAAAAGTTGTCGCAAAATGGCTGCAGTTTGGGAATGCAGGTTTGTTTTACTGAGTTGCATTTTATTTTACTTGTTTTGTTTTTAAATACACATTGCCTTCAAAAAGTGTTTTACCCTTGATTTTATTTTTCACATTTTGTTGTGTAACAGCCTGAATTAAAAATAGATTTTTTTTTGTCACTAACAAAATACCTCATAATGTCAGTGGCATTTCCCTTTTTTAGAATTTCTTACAGAGCAATTGAAAATGAAATACAGAAATATCTAATTTATATAAGTATTCAGCCCCTGAGTCAGTACTTCGTAGAAGCGCCTTTGGCAGCGATTACAGCTCCAAGTCTTCCTGGGTTTGTCTATATCAGCTTTGCACATCTGGATATATGGAGTTTCTCTCATTCTTCCTTGCAGATTTGCTCAAGCTCTGTCGAGTCTAAAAGAGAGCATCAGTGAACAGCAATCTTCAAGTCTTTTCCACAGATTCTCAATGGGATTCATGTCTGGGCTTTGTCTGGGCCACTCAAGGACTTTCACATTCTTGTTCAGAAACCATTCCAGTGTTGCTTTGGCTGAATGCTGGAGGTCATCGTCCTGTTGGAACATAAAATCTTCACCGCAGTCCAGGTTATTTTGCACTCTGAAGCAGGTTCTTCTCAAATATATGTCTGTATTTGGCTCCGTACATCAATCCTTATATACTTACGAGTCTCCCAATCCTCGTCACTGAAAAGCATCTCCATAGTATGATGCTTCACAGTAGGGATGGTGTTAGATGCGTTCTGCTCGTTTTCTGCCAGACATAGCGCTTTGCATTCAGGCCAAAGAGCTCAATTTTCTTCTCGTCAGGCCACGGTATATTTTGCCTGATGGTCTGAGTTTTTCACTTGCCTTTTTGTAAGCTCCAGGCGTCCTTTCATGTGCCTTTTCTCAGGAGTGACTTGCATCTTGCCACTCTCCAATAAAGCCTAGATTTGTGAAGTTCTGCAGAGACTGTTGTCCTTCCAGCAAGTTCTCCCATCTCAGCCAAGGAACTCTGTAGTTCTGTCAGTGTGGCCATTGGGTTGTTGGTCGCCTCCCTGATCAAAGTCCTTCTTGCCCGGTTGCTCAGTTTGGTCGGACGGCCAGCTCTAGGAAGTGTCTGGGTAGTTCGATATTCTTTCCATTTCCTAACGATGGAGCTCACTGTGCTCTTGGAAACTTTCAACAATATAAATTGTTTTATCCCCTTCCCCAGATCTCTGCCTCCTCACAATTCTATATCTGAGTTATACGAACAGTTCCTTGGACTTCCTGGTAGAGTTTATGCTCTGACATTCACTGTCAACTGTGAGACCTTATATGGACAGGTGTTTCTTTCTAAATCATGTAAAATCAATTTAATTGTGCGGACTCCAATTTGAAGTTGTAGAGATGTCTGAAGGATGATCAAAGGAAATTAGATGCACCTGAGCTCAATTTGGAATGTCATAGCAAAGGGGATGAATACTTATTGACTCGAGACATTTCTGCTTTTCATTTTTAATTATTTTGCAAAAAATTGTCAAAAAAAAAAATCGACTTTGACATTATGGGGTATTATGTGCAGATCAATAACAAAACAAATCTCAATTTAATCCATCTTAAGTTCAGGTGTGTGTGTGTGTGTGTGTGTGTGTGTGTGTGTGTGTGTGTGTGTGTGTGTGTGTGTGTGTGTGTGTGTGTGTGTGTGTAATGGAATATTCTTTTTGTGGAAAAATTTTCAACATCTGAGATTGATTGTTATTCTGATTGCAAATTGCATAAAAAATTGTTGTTTCGTGGTTAATATGGATTGGTAGTTCTTGTGGCTTATTTTTAAATACTCAAAATGAAAAGTTGTTTTATTTTGAGAAGATTTTACTGAAAACAACGTTTTTATCCTCTTTCTGAAGTCTTCTTGCTTGGTGAGCTTGTCTGCGTTATTGATGTAACGTTTGATGGGTTATGGTGCCATATTGTTCCCACTGGCTTTTCATCCCAGAGACTGTGGACTCGAGTCCAACACACTATTCAGGAGTTGATCTGTAATGTTCTGTAAATGAACATAATCCCAGGAGAATGGCCATGGCAAATGAACAATCCATAAATGCTCGGCCATATTACTAATGGCAGCCAGGAAGTGGGTATTCTGCCCGCCCTGCTTTCTCTTGTCAATATTTAATGCCAGTGCACGCTTCTGGTTGATTTTTCATGTCCAGAAGCCAATGGTGCACGAGGTTGAAACCACTACTGATGAGGGCAGCTCTGCCGACATCCTCAGAACAGATGACAAAAGACAGCTTAAAAGGAGTGGTGTGTTGCATCACATGTGTCATGTGACCATTTAAATTTAAGTTGTGCACACTTTGTAGAGCAAGATGTTCATTGTCTACCTAGATGTTGTGTTATTCGCCAGGTAGATGACATTTGAGAGTACAATAAGGTGCAAGGTTCATACATCTTGCTTTTTGTTGATTAACATTGTATGATTATTTCATACAATGTTAATCAACAAAAAAAGCAAGATGTATGAACCTTGAACCCTTTATGAACCTAAAGGTGGTTTAACATTGTATGATTATTTCCCTAGATTCAGGAGAACAGGAAGGACGTGATCAAAAGCAGGTGAACGTGAACATTCAGGCTTATTCGGATGAAGTGAAGCAGAAAGAGGAGGATGTGAAGAGGATTCGAGCAGCAAGCGTCGCTTCATCTTCTGGGGTGAACAGCATTGTATAGGCTCTGGGGGGTTGCTTGTGTACATCTCTCTTCTACGGCAAAACTTTTGATTTTCCTGTTCTATATGTTGAGACCCTTGGAAAAAATCTGGGTAACACTCCCAGATCAAGTACGTTTTTTCTGCACACCCCAATACGTGATTATGACTTGAGGCCAATTAGCCGAAATAGCAAAATTCAGTTTTCATGGAATAATTCAAGAGTAGGCAGCTTTAGATTCAAATGTAACATTTATTTATCATGTTTAGACATAACTAACACATTTTTAGCATGGTTCAATACTATAAACTGTCTTTTTTAGGAAAAAAAACACGTCATTTAGCTTCTTTTTCTCCAAAAATCACTTTCAGTTTGAAAGGCGCTCAAAATCCGATCACCTCTCATACACCCAATTATGTCGATAAAGCAACCAAAATTTGTCAGAAGCTTCCTTATGAAGCCCTTTAATAATTCCATGCATCATATTTATGATTCATTATATTGTATAGTGACAGTGGGGTCAAATGTTAACAAAGGTTACCCCTACCCCAAAAAGTGGTATAAACCAAAATTGGTTAAATTGGTCTAACTTTAGAAGTAAGTGAGATATTCGGCTGATTTTGGTGTCTATGTATGGGTTTTTGATAGCAAGCTATTCATTGGAACCATAATCAACCCCTTTTGAATACACCTAATTTGCATAATTTCAAAATGGCCGCCAAACACCTCCTGGCAATGATGTTGACTAAATTTCGCTCAAAATTCAGCTTAAGCAAAACTATTACACTTACATAGCTTAAGGATTCATGAATTAAAATCATAACATGTCCACAAACCCAATATAACTGTCATAACAAGGAAGCGCGTGCTGTCAATTACCACCATTTACCACCCGTGCAACTTCAATACATGTACTCTTTATCAAGCGACAGGATTCTTGCAGGCATCAGGGGAAGCCTTTTTGCAATGACAAAAATTTACACATTTGATTATGGCGGTCCTACAGGGGCATGTTGACCTGGCACACTTAGTGCATGAACAGACAACTGTCCAATGTGATTCTAGAGTTTTCCACGTTGTCTCAGGTATCAGCTGTTCCTTGTCATGCGTATAACCACAATCCTCTGGCTTAAGTGCGATCACATTTTCAGAATCTTGATGAAGCTCCAAAGCATGCATGATATTGTAGGCATTGAAAAAGCTACGCTTCATATGTGGCAGGAGACCTTGGCTGGTTGGTGGCAGGTTGTGATGAGAACTCCCTTTGACATGATGGAAGATCTCCGCACGCAAGTTCGAAAATTTCTTCGCATCGCTTTTTGGTTTCAGTACTTTGACCAAGTAGGATTCTGCATTCTTGATCAAAGGCTGAGAAAGGGTCGGCAACCCTCCAAAGTGCTTCAATAACTTTTCTGGCTCGGCATTCAAGGTGGCTTTCTTGGTCCCAACTTTGCTAGTGATATCACATCCTGTAAGACTGTGTACGGCAGGAAGAACAGCACAGAGTTGACATCCGATGCGCTCGAACAAGGTATGAAGGGGCACATACCGAGTGCTATCTCCAACTCCAGCTCGTACCCACAGCTCCTCTAGGTCATGTTGGAGAAAGACAGGCATGTGGTTGAGCAAGGCAACAACTACATCAGTATCATTGGAGATGACAACACATATTTTGTGTCCTTCTTTGAGCGCGTCCAAAACATGAAGGAGTATGCGAAGATCCGCCTCTTCAAATGTGGATTGAAGGTGTACCAGTGCGCTCTCATCTCCGTTGTGCATTTTCATACATTTCCAATCCTCGTTCTCTCTGGTCACCTGTCCGAGTACAGTTGGGTACTGACCGGTATTTGCAATATTTGAACGAACATGGCTGCAGATCAGTTTTTCAAGGAGAAGTTTGTTGTTGTTGGAAGGCCAGAATGTGTTCATATCCTTAGGTAGTGGTGTTGATGGCTCTATTGAAGTATATTCGATGGGTAGAGTGTCACTTCGCCTTTTCCTCTCGCTGTCCTTCATTGATGGATCATCAGAATACATGTCAAAGACATAGTCAGTCCGCCCAAACCGATGATATATGGCCGAAAATGACATGAAATTTGAGAGAAGGTCATTGAATTTGGAGAGTTTCGTAACATTAACCTTTCGGATTATGGCCATGATGTCAACTACAAATGATGCGTCTTTCCGATGACTATATGTAAATTCTTCCGGTTTTAGGTGCGTCTCCAACTCCTTCAGTAGCTGGCTCTTTGCTGGTTTAGTCATCATTCCTGCATCATCAAACAACACTGGGGAGGGAACAACATCGTACTTTAAGAGATCATCAGTGGTGAGGCCACGCTCCCGAGCTATTTCTATGTTTCTCTCAGCGATGTTCATCTCCTTCACTGTCGTCTTGGTAGTCTTCTGTGGCTTCTTTCGAAGAGTTTTCATCGTCTTCAAGTTTGTGCGGTGAATGGTACTGCTTATTCGTTCAGTCTTGGTGACAAACCTTTCCTTTCTGAATTTCAGGTACTTCTCTTTTCCTTTTGAAAAGGCATTGAGCATGTCAGTTTTTATATCATCGGACATAACCTCTTTTGTCACAAAGTTTTGTAGTGTTTTGGAAGCGTCTAGAGACAGAGGGGACCCCTACTCTTCAATGAATCTCATCATCTCCTGAATATGTCCTTCTTTGCGGTTCGTTGTGGCTTGAGATGATTCGTGGTGGCTGTAAGTCTCATGTGTCCTGTCAATCACATCACTGTATTGCCGATGTAGGTTCTTCACTGCCATCATTTCATGGTATATTAGGTCCCACTGGGCGACATACTGTTTTTGCTTTGCATGTCCAATGACTCTATCGCTGCACTTAGATGAAAGGTTAATGCTTTGCTCTAATTTCTGGTCTCCTCCAACAGCGGTGAATCGGCCAGGTATCTCTCTGATTGAAAAATTGCCTTTGGCAAATTGTTCATGAACTGATGGTGCAGTCTCAGGTAGACGTCGCATGTCTTCAAGGTAGAGAGAACACCATCGCAAGTAGTTGGTCGAATCGAATGCCGCAAACAGGTTCAATGCACGCTGGACAGCGTCAAGATGCAGTTCCCAAATCCCTTCACGATCAGCTCTCAACAGATCACGGACAATATCCATCATTTGCAAGAACTGAGTCCAGAACTTGAAGTTTTCATTGGTATCAGACCGTGTTTGGATGAATCTGTTCAAATCTTCGACCAACGTTTTTGATGCATCAGCAAACTGAACCATATACTTCTGACTATCTGTGATGCATTTCTCCTTGACACTAGACTGGAGGTTCGTCAGGATGGCAAGCTCATGTGTATATTGGTCGATGCCTTTCTCGGAGAAGAATTCTTTGTACTGGAGGCGTTCAAAGGCTTCAGCAAGGAGCTGCATACCCTCAAGACAGCGGCTGTAGTGACCTCCATGTAGAACAGAATTCTCGATGACAGTTGGACCAAAAACACCAGCCTGCATCCATGTGATGTCCGCGCCACTTCCATCCAGGAGTTTGCCAATACATTTCAAAACAGTTTTCACTAAGTGAAACGTTCCCAGGCATGGAACCAGGGTCCTGAATTCCTCTGGTCTCAGCAGTTGTATATCACGGACGATGCAATAAACACCTTCATCACAATACATTGGTATCTCATTTTGAGTCAGCTGAGAACCAATGTCCATAAAGTTCTTCATAGCCGTATAAACTGTCGCGTACTCTGTAACTGGATGCGGCAGAACAGGCACAAATGCAAGATTCTTTAATGGGATGGCCTCCTCCGTCCAAACAGAGTTGCTAGCACTCCAAGATGGCATTGTTTGTGACTCGGGGTAGATGGACACTTCATCATGCATGACGTTCAAGCGTGCGAGGGACCAAGAAATATCCTTCAGTTTTGCTGCATCGGCTTCGGAGGAAGTGTAAGGCAGTTCGGCCACTTTGTAAGTTGCTGGGATGTCAGCACGGCATGCAGGCTTGTGAAAGTCGGACAGTACCTGGCATTTTAATATTAAACTGAATGACTGTGGACCATGTGTGACCTGTGTGTCAGAAATCTTTGGTTTACTGGTCGACGACGGGGGTTTGTCTTGGTAGACAACAGTCACAGTGTCATGTTCAGATACATTTGCCCCCTCATGGTCCCAGTTGTCAATTGCACTGGAGGTGAATTGCCCAGGATCAAAGTGTGATGGCAGTGAAACGCGATCGTTGTTGTGCTGTGCTGTAAACGTGGCAAGGTCATGTTGGTACCTACGCAGCTCCGGGTAGCTGATTGCTAGTCCTCCGTGGTTTAGAACTGTAGTTACAATTTTGCCACCACGCCCAAGACCAAGCCCACGCCCAAGACCATGAACTGATTCCGCATTCATAATATGCATTGGAGTTCTCTTTCTACCGCAGTGATGGATATAGTACATGACTTGGAAGACAGATTGTATCTTTCTGCAACGCTGTGTGGAGAGGCTGTTACCTGATGGCTTGCTACCGGTATCGTAGTCATCATCATCTTCTTCATCCTCATCAACTGGTTCATCACTTTCTGTCATGACAGCTTCGGCTGCTTTTGCATATGTGTCAGGATTGAAATTGTACAAATGACTGAAAAAACGTAGTACAGGTTCAGGGATATTCATCTCGCTCAAGGAATGCTTTAGATCATGCGCATCACAAAAGCTATCGTCAAGGCCAAAATCATACTCATCTAGAGCCTTCCTAATCACACCAGCGCATACCTGAACAGGATCAAGGGAACGAATGCGCTCAGCTAACACTTTCTTTGGAACACTGAATACCATCATTGAGTTTTTGAACGAACTGGGATATGTAAAATCAATCTCATTACCAAAAGTGTTCAACAAGAAAACTTTTACATCTCTATTACGAAAGTTACATTTGTCATCAATATTGTTCAAAGAGTCTCTGATAGCACTAAGTTCATAACCCCTCCCTTCTTTTAGGCCTTGCTCTAACTCTTTAACAACCTGATTCCAAGCAAGCTGTTTCTCAGACACTTTTGGTATGGAAGCTTTATCACGAGAGTCATACTTATACAAGTATTTAGTCATGCAGTCCCTGTGCTAGAACAGATCTGCTCCAAACACAGAATGCGCATCTTGAAGGTCGCACGTTCGGGTGAACACATCATCTTGAAAGAAGTTTGTCGCAGCCAGAAAGGCTGAAGCACGGCCTGATTCACTAATGCGATATTTCGTGTACTGTTGTTTGTGTGATTTACTGTCACAGATAATACACTTCACTTGACGTAAGGCTGTTGTGGACGTCTCTGTATTCGGTGGATGTCGGACGGCCTTAGAACAAGTACTTCTATCTTCTTCCTGCTCAGAACGGGACAGGTCTTGGCATACAGCGAGACTCTTCCTTTTCCTATTGAGAACTGAAGTCATGGTGTATTTTTTGTAACAGTCATTGGTCACATGATAAACAAACCCATCTCCTTTAACCAGCTTAAGCCGTTTGGAAACTTGATCATTGTGGATGTAACTTGCTTCTCGTATCCTTTTGCAACCATTAGTTGTGCTCAGTTTTATCCCCCGCGCTTTTCTGGCAGATGATGCAGTTTGTCGCATCAAACGAACTGTCTTCGGGCGGTCCTGAGAGAGTAACAGACTCCATCGTCAGCGGCCACGCCTGAAAAACAAAAAATGGATATTAGTTACGTTTGTACGGCTGTAAAAATCGGCAAGGTCGGACCATATGCTGAAAATATAAAATGTGAAAGACTGATAAGCCACAAAGAAACCCATGTTTATCCCTATTAAAGGGCTTCATAAGGAAGCTTCTGACAAATTTTGGTTGCTTTATCTACATAATTGGGTGTATGAGAGGTGATCGGATTTTGAGCGCCTATCAAACTGAAAGTGATTTTTGGAGAAAAAAAAGCTAAATGACGGTTTTTTTTTTCTAAAAAAGACAGTTTATAGTATTGAACCATGCTAAAAATGTGTTAGTTATGTCTAAACATGATAAATAAATGTTACATTTGAATCTAAAGCTGCCTACTCTTGAATTATTCCATGAAAACTGAATTTTGCTATTTCGGCTAATTGGCCTCAAGTCATAATCACGTATTGGGGTGTGCAGAAAAAACGTACTTGACCTGGGAGTGTTACCCAGATTTTTTCCAAGGGTCTCAACATATAGAACAGGAAAATCAAAAGTTTTGCCGTAGAAGAGAGATGTACACAAGCAACCCCCCAGAGCCAGGAGTAGCATGGTATGTGTCGGATTTCGTTTCCACTTGCAGTCCGTTGTTTTAGGGTATGTTGAACAGTTTTGGGGGTGGTTATGTCATATATTCAATATGATGTGCACTTGGACTTTAACTCTCGTAAAAATAAATTGGTAATTCAATTTGTCATGATTGATCAAAATAAGGCCATTTGTGGGATTGGGGGTGGAGAGGGGGTGGGGGAGATAATTACTCAATAATTCAAATACCCAATAATCCTGAGATATGTTGAATTAACAATAGACTTTATACTTGCACAGATTGTGTATGCAGGCCTCGCAGGACAGCCGGCTAGCCTGGGTTTACACACTCTCACCTCTAAAGCTCTCTAGCCTGGGTTAGAATCCCAACTCAGCTATAAACTGTCATCCCGGTGTTTCACAGGCACGGCCATTCATCAATATGTGTGCAGCAGGGATGTTAAACTAGGCATACCGTCTACTGGTTTGTGGAGGTTAAAGATCCCACGGTGTCCTTTGTGAAGAGTAGGCGAGCTATCCTGGGCACCATGAACAAACTACCAACTCCTGCCCCAACTACTGCTGGGAGAGGGATGGCAAACCTCCCAGCATGACCCCAGGCCAAGAAACTGCTTCTGAGGAACCAACACACTCTATCAGACTTACATCATCAGTCATTGTGTGTGCAAGGGCAGGTAATTGAGAAAAGGAAAATATGGGGTAAGTAGGAGGGCAAGGGCGATTGTTATTTTGGGGAAGGTACTGTATGGCAAAGGAGTTTAGGAGGAGATCATGGAGAGCCAGACAGACAGCGAGACAGACAGCGAGACAGACAGACAGACAGACAGAGATATAGAGACAGAGACACGTTGTGTATCAGAACTTTTGCAGCACAGCTTTGTTTATGCATTAAACTAAAATACCCCATTCCATATGTGAGTACGTACTATGTCGAATTGAAAAGGGCTTGGCAGATCTCCACCAAAATTTGCATACATTGTGGGGAAACGTGCAGGCCAGTCATGGGAACGATTTAAATTGACCCCTTTGAGAGTAGGGGAGGGTCTGATCAATAATATCAACGGATTATGTGAAGCACATTCATCCCAAGTCACAAAAATGACAAATTACCATAATGCGGCGTTGAAATAAATGTCATGTTAAATGACAATATTTTACAACAAATCTAAACACTGCGTATCAGGAATTAACACAGAGCTAGAGGAGAAATGTTACCTGGCTTGGATTAATTGCTGCGTGAAAGAAAAAGATGAACGCGATTGTCCAATGAGATCTCGCACGACGATCATGTGACAGACGCGAACAGCACTAGGTAGGGAGCATACCTCTGCCAGGTTGAACAGTTTACGTTTTGTATCCCACTGATAAACCGAAGTTTAGTTATAAAACGTCCACAACCTTTTGAGATATCATGCTGTATATCATTTTCACCCCTCAGCCCAAATTGGGCTAAGGGGTATTGTCGTCACAGGCGTCGTCCGGGCATCCGTCAACTTTTGGTTTCCGTCAATTTCAAGCAGAACGGCTTGTCCGATTAAATCCATTTTTGCAGTGTGTGTTGGGGTTGAGTAGATTAAGGCTCCTTTCGAAAATGGGCGCGCTGCGGTTTTCAATATGGCCGCCACGGCAGCCATCCGGGCGTCCATCAACTTTTGGTTTCCGTCAATTTCGAGCAGAACGGCTTGTCTGATTAAATCCATTTTTGCAGTGTGTGTTGGGGTTGAGTAGATTAAGGCTCCTTTCGAAAATGGGCGCGCTGCGGTTTTCAATATGGCCGCCACGGCAGCCATCCGGGCGTCCATCAACTTTTGGTTTCCGTCAATTTCGAGCAGAACGGCTTGTCCGATTAAATCCATTTTTGCAGTGTGTGTTGGGGTTGAGTAGAGGAAAGTTCCTGGGCGTGCTGCGATTTTCTATATGGCCGCCACGGCAGCCATCTTGAAATTGGTTTCTGTCAATTTCGAGCAGAATGGCGAAAATCTACAAAACACACCAACAGTTCTACTTGGAGACTTCAACATCGACAATTCACATCAATCACCACAAAGTCGCCAGCTCTTCACATTTCTCAAACAGCATAACTTTAACCATCTCATCACAAGTTATACAACAGACTACCAGACTACTATTGACCACATTTATTCAAATATTCCGGCTCCCAAAATACACACAGATGTTCATGAAACATATTATTCCTATCACAAAGCAATTTCTTGTTGTCTACACGATTAAACAAACGTATTGCCATGATACCTGTAAGTTTCTCTCATCCAGACACTATAGATGCAGACAACACAGAGAAGAATCAGTTGCATGAATTCAGTGTGGAGTTGGAGATGAAATTATAATTCCAGAGAGTTATACGATGAACCCAAAACGTGAGTGAAGAGACAAATGTTCTGAACCCCAGGAGTCTGGTCAGAGACTTATACAATGTAGCCAAGATGTTAGTGAACAGACAAACATTTGGCCACGATGCATGCTGCAATAGAAATATTCAATGGTTCATTGACATTAATTCAAAGTTAAAGGTATCCTTTTCTATGGTCTTCTTTGGCTGCTCCCTATGAATTTATAACCCACTCCTATATTCAATCATGCTGTTATAGTGTTATATGCTCCCACATGCAGCTGCCATATCTTTTTGAATCGTTCTGTTCAATAATTATATCCACACATCGCCACTATCATGAAATTTCTTTTCTGCAAAATCCTACTCGGTATACAACTTCGCTTCAAATAACAAATGATCATCCGTAGAGGCTACCGCTGGGTTTTCACAATCGCCTTGCACCTATCAAGGACGCGGAGCGATCACCATGCCGGGCTCGTCCAGGACGCCCGGGCAGGCTCGCCCTCAACTTGCCAGGCCGCAGCCAGGACGCTGGGCCACGCCCCCTCTCGCCTTTCCTGGGCAAACGCTCCGGGATAATATGTATATATATTGCTGCCCGATAAACGGGCTTTTCAGAGTGCCTGAGTGTTTGGTTTGATTAAAGCAACTCGGATGAATTCCAGCTTTTTGTCGCGTCCATTCTTCCGATCGACGTGGGAGCCCCAGCTCCTTCACATCAATGCTTCCTTTCACCATGCATGGGCAGAGGGGTTAGGCCCGCTTTGCGGTGCTATTTATTAAACCTATCACCCGATGGTGAATAATCAATTATATAATTATATAATTATCGTATCTGGATCCGTATTCGGATCTTCACCAAAATCGAACCAATTCTTCCTTGTCACACAAGGCTAACCCCCGCTCTTGCAGGGAAAATGGCCTTTTAAAATGCCTGTTGTGTTGTTGTTCTTCCTTGTTACACACTCAACCTTGTTAACCCACCATTTCATGTTTATTCCAGATGGCGGAAGAGGTAGGGGCAGATGGGGGCGAGGGGGGTTCACGTTCACCCAATGAACCCCCTCTGGATCCGCCCCTCCACCATCTCACAATATCCCACTCCTTGTTAACCCACCATCTCACAATATCCCACTCCTTGTTAATCCACCATCTCACAATATCCCACTCCTTGTTAACCCACCATCTCACAATATCCCACTCCTTGTTAATCCACCATCTCACAATATCCCACTCCTTGTTAACCCACCATCTCACAATATCCCACTCCTTGTTAACCCACCATCTTACAGTATCCCACTCCTTGTTAGCACACCATTTCTCAATATCCCACTCCTTGTTAACCTAACATTTTACAATATCCCACTCCTTGTTAACCCACCATTTCTCAATATCCCACTCCTTGTTAACCCACCATCTCACAATATCCCACTCCTTGTTAACCCACCATTTCTCAATATCCCACTCCTTGTTAACCTAACATTTTACAATATCCCACTCCTTGTTAACCCACCATTTCACAATATCGCACTCGTTAACCCACCATTTCACAATATCCCACTCCTTGTTAACCCACCATTTTATAATATCCCACTCCTTGTTAACCCACCATTTCTCAATATCCCACTCCTTGTTAACCCATCATTTTACAATATCCCACTCCTTGTTAACCCACCATTTTACAATATCGCACTCTTTGTTAACCCACCATTTTACAATATCCCACTCCTTGTTAACCGATCATTTTACAATATCCCACTCCTTGTTAACCCACCATTTTACAATATACCAATCCTTGTTAACCCACCATTTTACAATATCCCACTCCTTGTTAACCCACCATTTTACAATATCCCACTCCTTGTTAACCGACCATTTTACAATATCCCACTCCTTGTTAACCCACCATTTTACAATATACCAATCCTTGTTAACCCACCATTTTACAATATCCCACTCCTTGTTAACCTACCATTTTACAGTATCCCACTCGTTGTTAACCTACCATTTTACAATATCCCACTCCTTGTTAACCCACCATTTTACAATATCCCACTCCTTGTTAACCGACCATTTTACAATATCCCACTCCTTGTTAACCCACCATTTTACAATATACCAATCCTTGTTAACCCACCATTTTACAATATCCCACTCCTTGTTAACCTACCATTTTACAGTATCCCACTCGTTGTTAACCTACCATTTTACAATATCCCACTCCTTGTTCACCCACCATTTTACAATATCCCACTCCTTGTTAACCCACCATCTCACAATAACCCACTCCTTGTTAACCTACCATTTTACAGTATCCTGCTCCTTGTTAACCTACCATTTTACAGTATCCCACTCCTTGTTAACCTACCATTTTACAGTATCCCACTCCTTGTTAACACACCATTTTATAATATCCCACTCCTTGTTAACCTACCATTTTACAATATCCCCCTCGTTAACCCACCATCTCACAATAACCCACTCCTTGTTAACCTACCATTTTACAGTATCCCACTCCTTGTTAACATACCATTTTACAGTTTCCCACTCCTTGTTAACCTACCATTTTACAGTATTCCACTCGTTGTTAACCTACCATTTTACAGTATTCCACTCCTTGTTAACCTACCATTTTACAGTATCCCACTCCTTGTTAACCCACCATTTTACAATATCCCACTCCTTGTTAACCCACCATCTCACAAAACCCACTCCTTGTTAACCTACCTTTTTACAGTATCCAACTCCTTGTTAACCCACCATTTTATAATATCCCACTCCTTGTTAACCCACCATCTCACAATAACCCACTCCTTGTTAACCTACCATTTTACAGTATCCCACTCCTTGTTAACCCACCATTTTATAATATCCCACTCCTTGTTAACCCACCATCTCACAATAACCCACTCCTTGTTAACCTACCATTTTACAGTATCCCACTCCTTGTTAATCTACCAAAATGCATGTTTATTGTTGAGCTCACTGTCTTGTTTCTCTTTTATTCTACTTGTAGAACCGTCTCCTTGATTCAGTACAATCTCACTCTTTGTCTCCTGGGCTTCAAGATGGCGATTACAGTGCAACACAATCTCATGTTGTCTTCTTCCCTCCCGATGATACTTTCTCCATCACACCCACCCCTTTCACTTGCAGGTTTATATCTTTCTCCCACATCTCCCCCATCACCCACCTGCTTATTGTTTTCCTTTCTCTCTCCACAATCCGTACAGTTCCCTTTTATCAATCGTCGGTTCTCTCCATGAGCTGCGATTTTGTATCTGGAGAAAAAGAAAACAAGGTCGAGTTTGCCTTGCCGCTCAGTTAAGGCCTTGTCCCTGTTACGCCATGCGCGCAAAGCATAAAGCGGGTTCATCAATTGCTTCTGTCTGTCTGTCTGTCTGTCTGCAGACGTCAGTATCTATGATCGAGGAACAACTTCATTTCAATTGCATGTTATATTTTGAACACTGTAGAAATTAAACCGGAACGTGAACCTGTAGTTTAACAGTACTTTGGATCGAGATTTGGCAAATCGTACAGGATGTCATTCCGATCACGCACGCGCACAGAGGAGCAAGGTAATTGTTTGTCTGTCTACCTGTCTGGCAGTGAAACAAAATTGAAAATCATTCCAAACAGGAAGTTTACTGTTTTTAGAGACTGCGTAAAGGACACAAACAACAGGCACGAATAACTAAACGTGTTAAATAAGTTGGTGTAAAATGCGGTGCCTGAACGTCCGGTGAACGTCCGGTTATTGTTTTGTTTTTTTAAATACAGCTTTAAAACGTTTTATTTCAATTGAATTATATCTTTTAACACTGTAGAACACAAGTTGTCTTGTTTGTTGGCACTTCGAAAAAACATCCAGTTTTCCAGTACTTGGAAAAAATTTGTCATTTTCCGCCATCTTGACCAATCGAATTTGCCGCTCGTGCTCTCAGCGTTGGGGAATATCGAGAATGAGACAAAATGGCGGCTCGTAGTAGATATCGATCGTGCTCAGAAATGCAAATCTCCAGTTGAAAAGACCCTTCCCATGTCCTGTTTCTCCAGATTGTGCGGAGTGTCGTATTCTATGAACTCTCGAGTTTACTTTTGGAACCAATTCTATGCAAGTTCTAGATTATTCCTTTTATCAACACAATTCAAAGTATTAATCTAAATTTGGTGTTGAATTGGCCTTGCGAATGCAATAATATGAAAGAACTCGCTAGAATCCAGTTTGTTAATCATTTTGCGAGTTGAAGCGTCGGACAATATTGCATTTCCCGTTCCCAATGGTTTTACCATTCAATAATCATCTAAATCTTGTTGAAGGTATTCAGGCCTTGTGTATGCTGCAGGCCAGACCTCATTGCATGATCAATACAGGTCGTTTAATTTACACAACACTGAAAGGTGATCGACTCCATGGATTTCTACATTCCCGGCTTTCTCGTGGAATGCTTCTGGTAACGATTTGAAGTGAAGTTGGAGACAATAAGCAGAAAGAATAAATAGTACTTACTACCTCACTTGATGTTCCTTTTGAATGCAGTAAAACTGAAAAACAAACCGTGTGTGAAAATGTGCCCATATCTAGATACAGTCGGACAGGTAGAATGGTGCAAAGGTGGCACGCTTACCTTTGAGGTGTCCAGCTTGGGTTCAGTTCTGCACTCTGATATAAACCTGGAATGTTACTTCACAGGAAGGTGTTGCCTAAATGGTTGTGCCGTCCCTGAGGTGGTCGTTAATCTGGGGTTCTACCTGCCCTGACTTCTGCTGGGAAGGCGAACATAAACTACCCAGGGTAATCCTTGGGCTTATTTGGCAGCTGTGAACCTGTCGTAATGCAGGTATAGAGGGATTGAGAGATTGACATTATAACAGCCAACATACACACATCACCAACGGATCACTGAAACTAGTCCCGGATCAAGCGTTCTACTTGTCGGTTTATGACGTCATAATCAAGGCACCTGTTGCATCATCATTAATATATGTTATTCCCCATGGGGAGTACTTTACAATGAGGCACCTTTCAATTTTTTTTCCTGGAGCATATTCGGGGATGTATAGGTGCCACGTTTTTCGGTTTTTCCAAGATGGCGCCTGTACACGTGACCTCTGACGTCATAATTATCATTATCAAATTATACAGGAGGAGGTGCTCATATGGTGAAAATTTCGTGTCACTCGGACCAACAGTTGCAGAGAAAATGAATTTTAAGGGGAATAAACCCGCAACATGCCGGCGGAAGACATACATGCAGACACCGGACGGACAAACGAACGCTTTTCCAGATGGAATTGCCCTGTGGGTTACGCTGGAAAAAAAAAAAATTTTTTGTAAATATGTAAAAGTATATGAAATATTTTACAGTGATATTGTCTACCCTGAGGAAATGATATAGTAAGTGTCATAATGCTGGTAAAAAATTTTTCAGGTAAACCAAGATGACTGACAATATTAATGTGTGTTTTAGAACAAACATGTATCATGATGTTCCTTGTGAAGAAGACGGGAGAGTGACAATGAGAGGGGCAAGAATAACAGAGGATGGCACAGTGAGAGTGTGCGGAATGGCATGGCATAGTGTGAGGGGCAAGAATAACATGGCATGGCACAGTGAGAGGGTGCAGCACGGCATGTCACAGTGTGAGGGGCAAGAATAACATGGCATGGCACAGTGAGAGGGTGCAGCACGGCATGGCACAGTGTGAGGGGCAAGAATAACATGGCATGGCACAGTGTGAGGGGCAAGAATAACATGGCTTGGCACAGTGTGAGGGTGCAGCATGGCATGGCACAGTGTGAGGGGCAATAATAACATGGCATGGCACAGTGTGAGAGTATGGCATGGCACAGTGTGAGGGGCAAGAATAACATGGCATGGCACAGTGTGAGGGGCAAGAATAACATGGCTTGGCACAGTGTGAGGGTGCAGCATGGCATGGCACAGTGTGAGGGGCAATAATAACATGGCATGGCACAGTGTGAGTGCGCGGCATGGCATGGCACAGTGTGAGGGGCAAGAATAACATGGCATGGCACAGTGTGAGGGTGCAGCATGACATGGCACAGTGTGAGGGGCAAGAAAAACATGGCATGGCACAGTGTGAGGGTGCGGCATGGCATGGCACAGTGTGAGGGTGCAGCATGGCATGGCACAGTGTGAGGGTGCAGCATGGCATGGCACAGTGTGAGGGTGCGGCATGGCATGGCACAGTGTGAGGGTGGGGCACGGCATGGCACAGTGTGAGGGCGCAGCACGGCATGGCACAGTGTGAGGGTGGGGCATGGCATGGAACAGTGTGAGGGTGGGGCATGGCATGGCACAGTGTGAGGGTGGGGCATGGCATGGCACAGTGTGAGGGGCAAGGATAACATGGCATGGCACAGTGTGAGGGTGCGGCATGGCATGGCACAGTGTGAGGGTGGGGCATGGCATGGCACAGTGTGAGGGTGGGGCACGGCATGGCACAGTGTGAGGGTGCAGCACAGCATGGCACAGTGTGAGGAGCAAGAATAACATGGCATGGCACAGTGTGAGGGTGCGGCATGGCATGGCACAGTGTGAGGGTGGGGCATGGCATGGCACAGTGTGAGGGTGGGGCACGGCATGGCACAGTGTGAGGGTGCAGCACGGCATGGCACAGTGTGAGGGTGGGGCATGGCATGGAACAGTGTGAGGGTGGGGCATGGCATGGCACAGTGTGAGGGTGGGGCACGGCATGGCACAGTGTGAGGGTGCAGCATGGCATTGCACAGTGTGAGGGTGCGGCATGGCATGACACAGTGTGAGGGTGGGGCACGGCATGGCACAGTGTGAGGGTGGGGCACGCCCGGCACAGTGTGAGGGTGCAGCAAGGCATGGCACAGTGTTAGGGTGGGGCACGGCATGGCACAGTGTGAGGGTGCAGCACGGCATGGTACAGTGTGAGGGTGGGGCACGGCATGGCACAGTGTGAGGGTGGGGCATGGCATGGCACAGTGTGAGGGTGGGGCACGGCATGGCACAGTGTGAGGGTGCAGCATGGCATGGCACAGTGTGAGGGGCAAGAATAACATGGCATGGCACAGTGTGAGGGTGCGGCATGGCATGGCACAGGGTGCGGCATGGCGTGGCACAGTGCGAGGGTGGGGCATGGCATGGCACAGTGTGAGGGTGCAGCACGGCATGGCACAGTGTGAGGAGCAAGAATAACATGGCATGGCACAGTGTGAGGGTGCGGCATGGCATGGCACAGTGTGAGGATGCGGCACGGCATGGCACAGTGTGAGGGTGCGGCATGGCATGGCACAGTGTGAGGGTGCGGAATGGCATGGCACAGTGTGAGGGTGCGGCATGGCATGGCACAGTGTGAGGGTGGGGCATGGCATGGCACAGTGTGAGGGTGGGGCATGGCATGGCACAGTGTGAGGGTGGGGCATGGCATGGCACAGTGTGAGGGTGCAGCACAGCATGGCACAGTGTGAGGGGCAAGAATAACATGGCATGGCACAGTGTGAGGGTGCGGCATGGCATGGCACAGTGTGAGGGTGCGGCATGGCATGGCACAGTGTGAGGGTGGGGCATGGCATGGCACAGTGTGAGGGTGGGGAACGGCATGGTACAGTGTGAGGGTGGGGCATGGCATGGCACAGTGTGAGGGTGGGGCATGGCATGGCACAGTGTGAGGGTGGGGCACGGCATGGCACAGTGTGAGGGTGCGGCACGGCATGGCACAGTGTGAGGGTGGGGCATGGCATGGAACAGTGTGAGGGTGGGGCATGGCATGGCACAGTGTGAGGGTGGGGCACGGCATGGCACAGTGTGAGGGTGCGGCACGGCATGGCACAGTGTGAGGGTGCGGTACGGCATGGCACAGTGTGAGGGTGCGGCACGGCATGGCACAGTGTGAGGAGCAAGAATAACATGGCATGGCACAGTGTGAGGGTGCGGCATGGCATGGCACAGTGTGAGGGTGTGGCACGGCATGGCACAGTGTGAGGGTGCAGCACGGCATGGCACAGTGTGAGGGTGCAGCATGGCATGGCACAGTGTGAGGGTGTGGCATGGCATGGCACAGTGTGAGGGTGGGGCATGGCATGGCACATTGTGAGGGTGGGGCATGGCATGGCACAGTGTGAGGGTGGGGCATGGCATGGCACAGTGTGAGGGTGCAGCACAGCATGGCACAGTGTGAGGGGCAAGAATAACATGGCATGGCACAGTGTGATGGTGCGGCATGGCATGGCACAGTGAGGGTGGGGCACAGCATGGTACAGTGTGAGAAGGCATGGCATGGCACAGTGTGAGGGTGCGGCACGGCACGGCATGGCACAGTGTGAGGGTGCAGCATGGCATGGCACAGTGTGAGGGTGCAGCATGGCATGGCACAGTGTGAGGGTGCGGCATGGCATGGCACAGTGTGAGGGTGGGGCATGGCATGGCACAGTGTGAGGGTGGGGCATGGCATGGCACAGTGTGAGGGTGGGGCATGGCATGGCACAGTGTGAGGGTGCAGCACAGCATGGCACAGTGTGAGGGGCAAGAATAACATGGCATGGCACAGTGTGATGGTGCGGCATGGCATGGCACAGTGTGAGGATGCGGCATGGCATGACACAGTGTGAGGGTGGGGCATGGCATGGCACAGTGTGAGTGTGGGGCACGGCATGGCACAGTGCGAGGGTGGGGCATGGCATGGCACAGTGTGAGGGTGCAGCATGGCATGGCACAGTGTGAGGGTGCAGCATGGCATGGCACAGTGTGAGGAGCAAGAATAACATGGCATGGCACATTGTGAGGGTGCGGCATGGCATGGCACAGTGTGAGGGTGCGGCACGGCATGGCACAGTGTGAGGGTGCAGCATGGCATGGCACAGTGTGAGGGTGCAGCATGGCATGGCACAGTGTGAGGGTGCAGCATGGCATGGCACAGTGAGGGTGGGGAACGGCATGGTACAGTGTGAGGGTGGGGCATGGCATGGCACAGTGTGAGGGTGGGGCATGGCATGGCACAGTGTGAGGGTGGGGCACGGCATGGCACAGTGTGAGGGTGCAGCACGGCATGGCACAGTGTGAGGGTGGGGCATGGCATGGAACAGTGTGAGGGTGGGGCATGGCATGGCACAGTGTGAGGGTGGGGCACGGCATGGCACAGTGTGAGGGTGCAGCACGGCATGGCACAGTGTGAGGGTGCGGCACGGCATGGCACAGTGTGAGGAGCAAGAATAACATGGCATGGCACAGTGTGAGGGTGCGGCATGGCGTGGCACAGTGCGAGGGTGGGGCATGGCATGGCACAGTGTGAGGGTGGGGCACGGCATGGCACATTGTGAGGGTGCAGCACGGCATGGCACAGTGTGAGGGTGCAGCATGGCATGGCACAGCGTGAGGAGCAAGAATAACATGGCATGGCACAGTGTGAGGGTGCGGCACGGCACAACACGGCATGGCATAGTAGGAGAGTGGGGAAACTTGTGGCCTAGTGGGTGGGCGGGCCAAGGAGTGGCATAGCCCCACTTTGGTGAAAGAAGAGACGTTGGGAGATGTTCTGAGATCTGAGCTGTACCCGACTCTTTACAGAGCAGTTTATTGGAATTGTTTGTTCGGTGCTTTACAATTGCTTTCCCAGAAGTCGATCAGGGCAGTCATTTCGAGTTTTTCAGTGTTGGTGATAGATCCCGTACTCTTTGCAAAGGACACTGCGGATGATTTTTATTTACATGCGTCAATGAATACCGGCAGATGGAATACCCAGTTTAACACCCCTTCGGAGGGATGGCACACACATCAATGCCTCAACCTGTCTGCGGAACACCAGGATGACAGTTTATAGCTAGGTCAGCACCCGAGCCCAGGTTTAGACAGCTCAGAGGTGAGGGCACGTAACTTTAGGCTATCGTGCCAACCTGGGGAGATGCTAGGCAGGGAAAAATGTGGTATATTAGGTGGGAGTGGGGAGTGAAGGGGTCGGTTACACACATATATACACACGCACACATACATACACACAAACACGCATGCGCACACAGACGCGCACGAACGCACAGACACACGCACACAGGCCCGCCCACACAGGCCGGCACGCACACGCCTATAACAATAAAGGAACTTTCCTTAAGCCGCTGTCACACCTTGACGTTTTAGCCAGCGTATGCCGACGTATGAAAAATTTGGCTACGTTAAGAGAACGCTGAAGCACGCTGGCATACGTCGTAGTACGCCGAGCCCGTCGACAAATTTTGTGCATGCACAAAATTTGTCGACGTATGCCAGCGTATGACTTACACCAGCACTCAATTTTGATACGTCGGCATACGCTGGCTAAATCGTCAAGGTGTGACAGGGGCTTTAGCAGTTGTGAATACTTATTGGAAATCTAATGACACCGCTCCCTATTGGCCACACTTGGCTACACGAATGCCAACAATATATGAGGTGCACACAGCAAAAGGACTCACGTGAACACCATTAAAGTCCTATAGAAACTGCAATCAAAGCTAATCTTATCTTGTACAACCTGTAATCTTATCTTCAGATAATCTCACCTTGTATTCCATCTTTGCATCTCCTTCTCTTAAATATAAACATCTTGGTACAACTGTGATATAAGGCTCAGACTTGTGGACCTTTTTGAATCCTTTCTTCATCACATTCACAAACCAACCAATTGTTTTCGAATTTTTGACATTACCGTTCATTATTCAGGGCTGTTTGCTGTTCCCACCTGAGCATGCAGTTCATACTGATAGGGTTTCTGGTTCAAATCCCATTGGTGATGATGATCTGTTTATTCTTCAGTGATGTGCTTTCGATTACTGGAAATGTACATTGATGGTCTCCTAGTCTCCTACATCGTTGTTCTGCATGTGATTTTACTCACTAAAAATTGCATCCCTCATCCACACCATGCAAATGTTGTGCACACACCACGCCTGGGACCACACGTCACTCACTTGAACTGTCCTACACGATCTCGAGTCTGATTTAATACATGCAATGCCTTCAGAAAGTATTCACACCCCTTGACTTTTTTCACATTGGTTGTGTTACAGCCTGATTTTAAAATGGATTGAATTGAGATTTTTTTTTATCACTGATCTCCACATTATACCCTATAATTTCAAATTGGAATGTTTATTTCAGAATTTCTTACAAATTAATTAAAAACTGAAAAATTGAAATGTCTTGAGTCAATAAATATTCAACCCCTTTACTGTGACACTCAAAATTGATCTCAGGTACATCCAATTTCTTTTGATCATCCTTGAGATGCCTCTACAACTTCAATGGAGCTCATCTGTGGCCAACTCAATTGATTGGACATTATTTAAAAAGAAACACCTTTATATATCAGTTCCCACAGTTGACAGTGCATGTAAGAGCAGAAACTCTATCATGAAGTACAAGGAAATGTTTGTATAACTCCCAATATAGAATTGTGAGGAGGCAAAGATCTGGGCTAGGGTGTGGAACAGTTTTTAGGGTGTAGACTGTTGAAAGTTCCCAAAAGTACAGTGAGCTCCATCATTAGGAAATGGAAAGAATATGGAACTACCCCAACGCCGCCTAGAGCTGAACGTCCGACCAAACTGAGCAACCGGGCAAGAAGAACCTTGGTCAGCGAGGTGACCAAGAACCCAATGACCGCTCTGACAGAACTACAGCGTTCCTTGGCTGAGATTGAAGAACCTGCTGGAAGAACAACAGTCTCGACAACACTTCACAAATCTAGGCTTTTTGAGAATGTTGCCAGACGGAAGCCACTCCTGAGAGAAAAAAAAGCCACATGGCAGCATGCCTGGAGTTTGCAAAAAGGCACGTGAAAGCCTCTGAGAGCATGAGGCAAAAAATTAAGTGGCCTGATGAGACGAAAATTTAAACTCTTTGGCCTGAATGAAAAGCGTTCCGTCTGAAAGAAACCGAGCACAGCTCATCACCCATGAAACACCGTCCCTACCGTGAAGCATTGTGGTGGCAGCATCATGCTATGGGGATGATTTTCAGTGGCAGGGACTGGGAGACTTGTACGGATAGAGGGTACAATGAATGGAGCCTAATACAGGCCAATCCTTGAGGAGAACCTCTTTCAGAGTGGAAAAGAACTTGGACTGTGGTGAAGATTTACGTTCCAACAGGACAATGACCCCAAGCATGCAGCCAAAGCAACACTGGAATGGCTTCAGGACAAGAACGTGAAGAGTGATTCAGACAAAGCCCAGACTTGAATCCCATTGAGAATTTGTGGAAAGACTTAAAGATTGCTGTTCACCGACGCTCCCAATCCAACTTGAGAGAGCGTGAGTAAATCTGCAAGGAAGAATGGGAGAAACTCCCCAAATCCAGATATGCAAAGCTGATATAGACACACCCAAGAAGACTCGAAGCTGTAATCGCTGCCAAAGGTGCTTCTACGAAGTATTGATTCAGGGGGTTGAATACTTATATAAATTAGATATTTCTGTATTTCATTTTTTAAAATTGTTTTGTAAATAATTCTTAAAATAAAAAATTCCACTTTGACATTACGGGTTACGTATAGATCACTGACAAAAAATATATCTAAATTTAATCCTTTTTATATTCAGGCTGAAACAACAAAATATGAAAAAGTCAAGGAGTGTGAATATTTTCTGAAGGCACTGTACTTCATGGGATATCCTATAGATTGGGGCCTGTTCGTGGTCACCAAGTGTTCCCAGGCTCTTAAAACTGGAAGTGTCCCCGGTCAAAGAATGGGGCAACACCCCACAGGGAGAATCGGATTCCCTGATTTGGTGGATGACGAGATGTGTACAAGCTTGTATTGGTGTGAATGATATCGGGGTCACATAGTTTGATGATTTTTTAATTCGCTTTGTTTGAGGAGTGTGTGTGCAAGCTCCTTCATGAGCTAAAGACCACCGTCATGGAGATTGACTTTTATAATTTACTCGTGGGTCCAATAAACATGGTGATCATGCATTTTGTTTCGTTGCAAAGCTGCACGAGGTGCGTTGCCTCATCAGTATGTGTGCCATGGTCTCTCTTTGCTTACCAAGCACCATTTATCCCCTTGCGTTTCTGGTTTCCTGCATAATCTTGGTCGGAAATGAGCGGGTACCTCACGGTAGGTTGGCACCATTGGTTTGCTAACCCTAACCCTCATGTAGATTATCCTTTAGTAATCACCACGTGTGATGTTTGTTCTATTCCACGGAAGTGAAGTTGTCAATGCTGTGCTTCAACATTTAATTTGGGCCATCTTCCTGGTATTTCTATATGCAAGTCTGCACAGCCTGAGATGAATCGGGAGATCCCAATGAGAAGTAAATTGAGGGAATTGGATGTGCAATCGGAAGAGGGCATTGTGAGCGCAGGGCAGTGAACGAATGTTTGCCCTGATGAGCACAAGGGGGCACCATGGTCACGCAGGAACTTGCTTGTGCCCATCGGTTGAAGTGATGTTTGTTCAGTTACAGCAGGGGGCAGAATTTCTCTTTGTTGGACTGAGATGCCCAAAGTGAAATGTGTGAGGTTATTGAGGGCAGAATTTATTTACTGGGCATTGATGAATTTATTCGTTGGTTGTCTCTTGAATATCGTTCAGGGTGAGACCAGCACACGGTACCTCAGCGCATACCACCCTCGGCCAGGCTGAACAGTTTGTTTTGTGTCCCAATGATAGGCCGGATCTGGATTCGGACATGAACCAAAATTGAATCGATTCGTCCTCGACACACACACACACACACACACACACACACACACACACACACACACACACACACACACACACACACACACACACACACACACACACACACACACACACACACACACCGGTCACCAAGTTTCGTCCAAATCCATCCATAATTTTTGAGATATCGTGCTACGTATCATTTTTGGGCCCATCTTTCAATGGTGAAGAATGGCTGAAAAAATTACAAATTCTCAGATCCGGATCGTCATCAAAATCTAATCAATTCATCCTTGTCACGGAGCTAATCTGTCCACCAACTTTCTCCAAATCCATCCATGACATTTTGGGTTTATCCTGCTCACAGACAATACAGGGGTGAAAACAAACGCCGGCCTACTTTTGGTGGCAGAGGTCATTAGGGGATAGAGCCGGGCCGGATCAAGTTTGCAATGTTTGCTTCCAGAAGTTTCCAATCCAAGCTGACCACAGGTCATGATGTATTTTTCTTTGTAAGCATTCCTAAACTAAACTGCTGCTAGCAACAACCACACGAATCTTCCTTACTACATTTTTATCAGGTACCACCAAATTTGAAGAGGAGGAGGTAAAGGGTGAGCTTGATTTGAAGTGACACCATGTGGACCGAGATGAAATGGACAAATCAAAATGCCCACAAGCTTACAAATCAAATCTTATGGAATATGAACAACGACTCATCTACCATTTTCATGATCGACAGAATGGCCTGCGGTAGTGAAGGAATAAAGTAATGGATGAATGTCTCAAAGCTAAGAAGCAAGCAGAGATTGAAGGCCTCTCCTTATTCTGAAGCACTTCCCAATCCAACGGGGCCTCACGACACTACACTTTCAAGGAAGTCATAGTGGATCACTTTTTGAGGGAAGATTACGGTCTGATCAGATTTTAGAATTAAATCCAGGAACACATTCATCCAAACCTTTGTGAAAATTATAATTTTTACAATTAGACCAAAAATTAAACCTGGGCGGTGTATAAGTGGACAGAATGCTGCTCCGCACGTTCCCGATTTAAAAAAAACCAAAATACAATTGCAGTTAAGAAATATGCTGCGATATATTTGCTGTGAAGACGTCATGATGATTTTGGAATTTCACAATACTCAATACAGTATTTAATACGCTAATACTACCTTTCTGTCTTCCCCCTCCCTCACCCCCCGAAACACGGAAATGATCGTCGGAGACAATGGATTGTTGTAAACGTTGCTTCTAATGAATCCACACCGACGGGAAATTTATAATTATTAAGTAAAGGTTACTTCAAATTTATCCGAATCGACAGGAAATTTATAATACTGCCTCAAGTTTGTGAACGACACCGAAGACGTTTGTGGCGGTTGGACGTGGACCACGTGGCTCATCGGTCTGCTGTAGGCAAAAGAATGACGGAAACAACTGTATGACTATGAAGAATGAAAAGGTGTGTAACGATCACGTCATAGGGCGTTGTAACAGTATGGAGCTCAGGATCCAGGGAGGCCTCTGGTATAAAGTGTATTTGGAATCTATCCGAGCGATATAACTACCATGATCGATGGAGGCCTAATTGTCGCACCGTGGAGCGAAAGGGGGACTATGGTTTTCCCCTCCGTCTGTGTGTGTGTGTGTGTGTGTGTGTGTGTGTGTGTGTGTGTGTGTGTATGTGTGTGTGTGTGTGTGTGTGTGTGTGTCTGCGTGCGTGTGTGTGTGTGTCTGCGTGCGTGTGTGTGTGTGTCTGCGTGCGTGTGTGTGTGTGTGTGTGTGTGTGTGTGTCTGCGTGCGTAAGCGAATGACCGCATTCGAATTTGGTGTGCGGTGCAATCAACGTCAAAATCCAAGATGGCCGCCGTCATGTATGTCTGACGCCATGTGGCATGTATGTCTGAACCTTGTGAGCGGAATATCTTGAAAAATAAGCGAAGTACCAACGTCTAATTTGGTGTGTGGGTGTATCTAGGCATAAGGAAGAACGCTATTGAAAATTGGGTCGCCACATAAAAATCCAAGATGGCCGCCACCATATATATGCCTGAACCTTGTGAGCGAAATATCTTGAAAAATAAACGAACTACTAACTTCTAATTTGGTGTGTGGGTGTATCTCGGCATACGGAAGAAGGCTATTGAAAATTGGGTCGCCACGTCGAAATCCAAGATGGCCGCCACCATATATATATGCCTGAACCTTGTGAGCGAAATATCTTGAAAAATAAACGAACTACTAACTTCTAATTTGGTGTGTGGGTGTATCTCCGCATAAGGAAGAACGCTATTGAAAATTGGGTCGCCACGTCGAAATCCAAGATGGCCGCCACCATATATATGTCAACCTCGTGAGTGGAATATTTTGAAAAATAAGCGAAGTACCAACTTCTAATCTCGTGTGTGGGTGTATCTCCGCATAAGGAAGAACGCTATTGAAAATTGTGTCGCCATGTCAAAATCCAAGATGGCCGCCACCATATATATATGCCCAAACCTTGTGAGCGGAATATTTTTGAAAAATAAGCAAAGTACCAACTTCTAATCTGGTGTGTGGGTGTATCTCGGCATGAGGATTAAAGCTATTTAAAATTGGGTCGCCACGTCAAAATCCAAGATGGCCGCCTTGCGTCTTCCACTTTGTCAACTCGCAACACTTCACCGATGGGGGACCTAGGCGTAACGCTTGTTAAAAATTATAATAATCAGTGAACATGTTTTTGCTTAAAACGCTACACAGGTTTGGAGTAATATGGTACTCATGGGATGGATTGTTTAATGATGGTACACTTGTGGGGTGGATTGTTTAATGATGGTACACTCATGGGGTGGATTGTTTAATGATGGTACACTCGTGGGGTGGATTGTTTAATGATGGTACACTCACGGGGTGGATTGTTCAATGATGGTACACTCGTGGGGTGGATTGTTTAATGATGGTACACTCATGGGGTGGATTGTTTATAATGATGGTACACTTGTGGGGCTGGGCTTGCAATGGCAAGAATCTGTGATCGTTGGGATGCATCTTACGTGAAATTCCGTGCCGGCTGTGAAACCAGATTTGCTCTTTTCTTTCTTCCTTCCCTTTCGACTTTATTTTTATTATTTTGTTAAAAAAAAGAAAGTTCTCCTTATCGACCTTCTCCCTCCCACCGGAGCTCGACATGGTTGAAGAGAAAGAACCTCTGTGAGAAAAAGTATAGGAGGAAGAAGAGTGCATCTGGTCGGTGGAGAAAGGCGAAAACGAAAGCAGGACGCGCGGTCCAAGTTTTGACGAGAAACTCGGTCTGTGTGAGCTTTTTGAGGATTTCATTAATCTCTCTGAGGGCCTGTGGGAGTTGTTAGTAAACCATCAGAAAACCATTTGGATGGTAACTTCGCTCGGTCACTTTTGACTGCTCATACGACGTGACCCGCCCATGGGGAACGTATTGGCCTCCCGAGCACATCGATTAGGATCTCTGGAGCAATAGACAGTACCCTGAAGCCCTTCACGCAGGGGCCAGGTCGTAACGAATAGAATTAGAATCGGCCGTCTTTTTCCCACTATTTTCACTTCAAAAATTTGACAGGAAGTTGAGGAACCTCACGAGCAAACATCACCAGGAAACCTCGCCAGGAAACCTCACCGCAAAACCTCACCGCAAAACCTCACCGCAAAACCTCACCACAAAACCTCACCGCAAAACCTCACCGCAAAACCTCACCGCAAAACCTCACCGCAAAACCTCACCGCAAAACCTCACCGCAAAACCTCACCGCAAAACCTCACCGCAAAACCTAACCGCAAAACCTAACCGCAAAGCCTAACCGCAAAACCTAACCGCAAAACCTAACCGCAAAACCTAACCGCAAAACCTAACCACAAAACCTAACCAGTAAACCATCAGAAAACGTCACCACAAAACCTAACCAGTAAACCATCAGAAAACCTCAACTACAAAACCTAACCAGTAAACCATCAGAAAACCTCAACTACAAAACCTAACCAGTAAACCATCAGAAAACCTCACCAGAAAACTTAACCAGTAAACCATCAGAAAACCTCACCAGAAAACCTAACCAGTAAACCATCAGAAAACCTCATCAGAAAACCTAACCAGTAAACCATCAGAAAACCTCACCACAAAACCTAACCAGTAAACCATCAGAAAACCTCATCAGAAAACTTAACCAGTAAACCATCGGAAAACCTCATCAGAAAACCTAACCAGTAAACCATCAGAAGACCTCCCCACAAAACCTAACCAGTAAACCATCAGAAAACCTCATCAGAAAACTTAACCAGTAAACCATCAGAAAACCTCACCACAAAACCTAACCAGTAAACCATCAGAAAACCTCATCAGAAAATTTAACCAGTAAACCATCAGAAAACCTAACTAGTAAACAATCAGAAAACCTCATGAGAAAACCTAACCAGTAAACCATCCAAAAACCTCACCACAAAACCTAACCAGTAAACCATCCGAAAACCTCACCACAAAACCTAACCAGTAAACCATCCGAAAACCTCACCACAAAACCTAACCAGTAAACCATCAGAAAACCTCACCACAAAACCTAACCAGTAAACCATCAGAAAACCTAACGAGTAAACAATCAGAAAACCTAACTAGTAAACAATCAGAAAACCTCAACTACAAAACCTAACCAGTAAACCATCAGAAAACGTCACCACAAAACCTAACCAGTAAACCATCAGAAAACGTCACCACAATACCTAACCAGTAAACCATCAGAAAACCTCACCACAAAACCTAACCAGTAAACCATCAGAAAACCTCAACTACAAAACCAAACCAGTAAACCATCAGAAAACCTCAACTACAAAACCTAACCAGTAAACCATCAGAAAACCTCAACTACAAAACCTAACCAGTAAACCATCAGAAAACGTCACCACAAAACCTAACCAGTAAACCATCAGAAAACGTCACCACAAAACCTAACCAGTAAACCATCAGAAAACGTCACCACAAAACCTAACCAGTAAACCATCAGAAAACGTCACCACAAAACTTAACCAGTAAACCATCAGAAAACCTCACCACAAAACCTAACCAGTAAACCATCAGAAAACGTCACCACAAAACCTAACCAGTAATCCATCAGAAAACCTCAACTACAAAACCTAACCAGTAAACCATCAGAAAACGTCACCACAAAACCTAACCAGTAAACCATCAGAAAACGTCACCACAAAACCTAATCAGAAAACCTCAACTACAAAACCTAACCAGTAAACCATCAGAAAACCTCAACTACAAAACCTAACCAGTAAACCATCAGAAAACCTCAACTACAAAACCTAACCAGTAAACCATCAGAAAACCTCACCACAAAACCTAACCAGTAAACCATCAGAAAACCTCACCACAAAACCTAACCAGTAAACCATCAGAAAACATCAACTACAAAACCTAACCAGTAAACCATCAGAAAACCTCACCACAAAACCTAACCAGTAAACCATCAGAAAACCTCACCACAAAACCTAACCAGTAAACCATCAGAAAACTTCAACTACAAAACCTAACCAGTAAACCATCAGAAAACCTCACCACAAAACCTAACCAGTAAACCATCAGAAAACCTCAACTACAAAACCTAACCAGTAAACCATCAGAAAACCTCAACTACAAAACCTAACCAGTAAACCATCAGAAAACCTCAACTACAAAACCTAACCAGTAAACCATCAGAAAACCTCAACTACAAAACCTAACCAGTAAACCATCAGAAAACCTCACCACATAACCTAACCAGTAAACCATCAGAAAACCTCAACTACAAAACCTAACCAGTAAACCATCAGAAAACCTCAACTACAAAACCTAACCAGTAAACCATCAGAAAACGTCACCACAAAACCTAACCAGTAAACCATCAGAAAACGTCACCACAAAACCTAACCAGTAAACCATCAGAAAACGTCACCACAAAACCTAACCAGTAAACCATCAGAAAACGTCACCACAAAACCTAACCAGTAAACCATCAGAAAACCTCACCACAAAACCTAAGCAGTAAACCATCAGAAAACCTCAACTACAAAACCTAACCAGTAAACCATCAGATAACCTCAACTACAAAACCTAACCAGTAAACCATCAGAAAACCTCAACGACAAAACCTAACCAGTAAACCATCAGAAAACGTCACCACAAAACCTAACCAGTAAACCATCAGAAAACGTCACCACAAAACCTAACCAGTAAACCATCAGAAAACCTCACCACAAAACCTAACCAGTAAACCATCAGAAAACGTCTCCACAAAACCTAACCAGTAAACCATCAGAAAACCTCACCACAAAACCTAACCAGTAAACCATCAGAAAACCTCACCACAAAACCTAACCAGTAAACCATCAGAAAACCTCACCACAAAACCTAACCAGTAAACCATCAGAAAACCTCAACTACAAAACCTAACCAGTAAACCATCAGAAAACCTCACCACAAAACCTAACCAGTAAACCATCAGAAAACCTCAACTACAAAACCTAACCAGTAAACCATCAGAAAACGTCACCACAAAACCTAACCAGTAAACCATCAGAAAACGTCACCACAAAACCTAACCAGTAAACCATCAGAAAACGTCACCACAAAACCTAATCGGTAAACCATCAGAAAACCTCAACTACAAAACCTAACCAGTAAACCATCAGAAAACGTCACCACAAAACCTAACCAGTAAACCATCAGAAAACGTCACCACAAAACCTAACCAGTAATCCATCAGAAAACCTCACCACAAAACCTAACCAGTAAACCATCAGAAAACCTCAACTACAAAACCTAACCAGTAAACCATCAGAAAACCTCAACTACAAAACCTAACCAGTAAACCATCAGAAAACGTCACCACAAAACCTAACCAGTAAACCATCAGAAAACCTCAACTACAAAACCTAACCGGTAAACCATCAGAAAACCTCAACTACAAAACCTAACCAGTAAACCATCAGAAAACGTCACCACAAAACCTAACCAGTAAACCATCAGAAAACCTCAACTACAAAACCTAACCAGTAAACCATCAGAAAACATCACCACAAAACCTAACCAGTAAACCATCAGAAAACGTCACCACAAAACCTGACCAGTAAACCATCAGAAAATGTCACCACAAAACATAACCAGTAAACCATCAGAAAACGTCACCACAAAACTTAACCAGTAAACCATCAGAAAACCTCACCACAAAACCTAACCAGTAAACCATCAGAAAACGTCACCACAAAACCTAACCAGTAAACCATCAGAAAACCTCAACTACAAAACCTAACCAGTAAACCATCAGAAAACGTCACCACAAAACCTAACCAGTAAACCATCAGAAAACGTCACCACAAAACCTAATCAGAAAACCTCAACTACAAAACCTAACCAGTAAACCATCAGAAAACCTCAACTACAAAACCTAACCAGTAAACCATCAGAAAACGTCACCACAAAACCTAACCAGTAAACCATCAGAAAACGTCACCACAAAACCTAACCAGTAAACCATCAGAAAACCTCAACTACAAAACCTAACCAGTAAACCATCAGAAAACCTCAACTACAAAACCTAACCAGTAAACCATCAGAAAACCTCACCACAAAACCTAACCAGTAAACCATCAGAAAACCTCAACTACAAAACCTAACCAGTAAACCATCAGAAAACCTCAACTACAAAACCTAACCAGTAAACAATCAGAAAACCTCATCTACAAAACCTAACCAGTAAACCATCAGAAAACGTCACCACAAAACCTAACCAGTAAACCATCAGAAAACCTCAACTACAAAACCTAACCAGTAAACCATCAGAAAACCTCAACTACAAAACCTAACCAGTAAACCATCAGAAAACGTCACCACAAAACCTAACCAGTAAACCATACGAAAACCTCAACTACAAAACCTAACCAGTAAACCATCAGAAAACGTCACCACAAAACCTAACCAGTAAACCATCAGAAAACGTCACCACAAAACCTAACCAGTAAACCATCAGAAAACGTCACCACAAAACTTAACCAGTAAACCATCAGAAAACCTCACCACAAAACCTAACCAGTAAACCATCAGAAAACGTCACCACAAAACCTAACCAGTAAACCATCAGAAAACCTCAACTACAAAACCTAACCAGTAAACCATCAGAAAACGTCACCACAAAACCTAACCAGTAAACCATCAGAAAACGTCACCACAAAACCTAATCAGAAAACCTCAACTACAAAACCTAACCAGTAAACCATCAGAAAACCTCAACTACAAAACCTCACCAGTAAACCATCAGAAAACGTCACCACAAAACCTAACCAGTAAACCATCAGAAAACGTCACCACAAAACCTAACCAGTAAACCATCAGAAAACCTCAACTACAAAACCTAACCAGTAAACCATCAGAAAACGTCGCCACAAAACCTAACCAGTAAACCATCAGAAAACGTCACCACAAAACCTCACCAGTAAACCATCAGAAAACGTCACCACAAAACCTAACCAGTAAACCATCAGAAAACCTCACCACAAAACCTAACCAGTAAACCATCAGAAAACCTCAACTACAAAACCTAACCAGTAAACCATCAGAAAACCTCAACTACAAAACCTAACCAGTAAACCATCAGATAACCTCAACTACAAAACCTAACCAGTAAACCATCAGAAAACCTCAACTACAAAACCTAACCAGTAAACCATCAGAAAACGTCACCACAAAACCTAACCAGTAAACCATCAGAAAACGTCACCACAAAACCTAACCAGTAAACCATCAGCAAACGTCACCACAAAACCTAACCAGTAAACCATCAGAAAACCTCACCACAAAACCTAACCAGTAAACCATCAGAAAACGTCTCCACAAAACCTAACCAGTAAACCATCAGAAAACGTCACCACAAAACCTAACCAGTAAACCATCAGAAAACCTCACCACAAAACCTAACCAGTAAACCATCAGAAAACCTCACCACAAAACCTAACCAGTAAACCATCAGAAAACCTCACCACAAAACCTAACCAGTAAACCATCAGAAAACCTCAACTACAAAACCTAACCAGTAAACCATCAGAAAACGTCACCACAAAACCTAACCAGTAAACCATCAGAAAACGTCACCACAAAACCTAACCAGTAAACCATCAGAAAACGTCACCACAAAACCTAATCGGTAAACCATCAGAAAACCTCAACTACAAAACCTAACCAGTAAACCATCAGAAAACGTCACCACAAAACCTAACCAGTAAACCATCAGAAAACGTCACCACAAAACCTAACCAGTAATCCATCAGAAAACCTCACCACAAAACCTAACCAGTAAACCATCAGAAAACGTCACCACAAAACCTGACCAGTAAACCATCAGAAAACCTCAACTACAAAACCTAACCAGTAATCCATCAGAAAACCTCACCACAAAACCTAACCAGTAAACCATCAGAAAACGTCACCACAAAACCTAACCAGTAAACCATCAGAAAACCTCAACTACAAAACCTAACCAGTAAACCATCAGAAAACATCACCACAAAACCTAACCAGTAAACCATCAGAAAACGTCACCACAAAACCTGACCAGTAAACCATCAGAAAACCTCACCACAAAACCTAACCAGTAAACCATCAGAAAACCTCACCACAAAACCTAACCAGTAAACCATCAGAAAACCTCAACTACAAAACCTAACCAGTAAACCATCAGAAAACGTCACCACAAAACCTAACCAGTAAACCATCAGAAAACGTCACCACAAAACCTAATCAGAAAACCTCAACTACAAAACCTAACCAGTAAACCATCAGAAAACCTCAACTACAAAACCTAACCAGTAAACCATCAGAAAACGTCACCACAAAACCTAACCAGTAAACCATCAGAAAACGTCACCACAAAACCTAACCAGTAAACCATCAGAAAACCTCAACTACAAAACCTAACCAGTAAACCATCAGAAAACCTCACCACAAAACCTAACCAGTAAACCATCAGAAAACCTCAACTACAAAACCTAACCAGTAAACCATCAGAAAACCTCAACTACAAAACCTAACCAGTAAACAATCAGAAAACCTCAACTACAAAACCTAACCAGTAAACCATCAGAAAACCTCAACTACAAAACCTAACCAGTAAACCATCAGAAAACCTCAACTACAAAACCTAACCAGTAAACCATCAGAAAACCTCACCACAAAACCTAACCAGTAAACCATCAGAAAACCTCAACTACAAAACCTAACCAGTAAACCATCAGAAAACCTCAACTACAAAACCTAACCAGTAAACAATCAGAAAACCTCATCTACAAAACCTAACCAGTAAACCATCAGAAAACGTCACCACAAAACCTAACCAGTAAACCATCAGAAAACCTCAACTACAAAACCTAACCAGTAAACCATCAGAAAACCTCAACTACAAAACCTAACCAGTAAACCATCAGAAAACGTCACCACAAAACCTAACCAGTAAACCATCAGAAAACCTCAACTACAAAACCTAACCAGTAAACCATCAGAAAACGTCACCACAAAACCTAACCAGTAAACCATCAGAAAACGTCACCACAAAACCTAACCAGTAAACCATCAGAAAACGTCACCACAAAACTTAACCAGTAAACCATCAGAAAACCTCACCACAAAACCTAACCAGTAAACCATCAGAAAACGTCACCACAAAACCTAACCAGTAAACCATCAGAAAACCTCAACTACAAAACCTAACCAGTAAACCATCAGAAAACGTCACCACAAAACCTAACCAGTAAACCATCAGAAAACGTCACCACAAAACCTAATCAGAAAACCTCAACTACAAAACCTAACCAGTAAACCATCAGAAAACCTCAACTACAAAACCTCACCAGTAAACCATCAGAAAACGTCACCACAAAACCTAACCAGTAAACCATCAGAAAACGTCACCACAAAACCTAACCAGTAAACCATCAGAAAACCTCAACTACAAAACCTAACCAGTAAACCATCAGAAAACGTCGCCACAAAACCTAACCAGTAAACCATCAGAAAACGTCACCACAAAACCTCACCAGTAAACCATCAGAAAACGTCACCACAAAACCTAACCAGTAAACCATCAGAAAACCTCACCACAAAACCTAACCAGTAAACCATCAGAAAACCTCAACTACAAAACCTAACCAGTAAACCATCAGAAAACCTCAACTACAAAACCTAACCAGTAAACCATCAGATAACCTCAACTACAAAACCTAACCAGTAAACCATCAGAAAACCTCAACTACAAAACCTAACCAGTAAACCATCAGAAAACGTCACCACAAAACCTAACCAGTAAACCATCAGAAAACGTCACCACAAAACCTAACCAGTAAACCATCAGCAAACGTCACCACAAAACCTAACCAGTAAACCATCAGAAAACCTCACCACAAAACCTAACCAGTAAACCATCAGAAAACGTCTCCACAAAACCTAACCAGTAAACCATCAGAAAACGTCACCACAAAACCTAACCAGTAAACCATCAGAAAACCTCACCACAAAACCTAACCAGTAAACCATCAGAAAACCTCACCACAAAACCTAACCAGTAAACCATCAGAAAACCTCACCACAAAACCTAACCAGTAAACCATCAGAAAACCTCAACTACAAAACCTAACCAGTAAACCATCAGAAAACGTCACCACAAAACCTAACCAGTAAACCATCAGAAAACGTCACCACAAAACCTAACCAGTAAACCATCAGAAAACGTCACCACAAAACCTAATCGGTAAACCATCAGAAAACCTCAACTACAAAACCTAACCAGTAAACCATCAGAAAACGTCACCACAAAACCTAACCAGTAAACCATCAGAAAACGTCACCACAAAACCTAACCAGTAATCCATCAGAAAACCTCACCACAAAACCTAACCAGTAAACCATCAGAAAACGTCACCACAAAACCTGACCAGTAAACCATCAGAAAACCTCAACTACAAAACCTAACCAGTAATCCATCAGAAAACCTCACCACAAAACCTAACCAGTAAACCATCAGAAAACGTCACCACAAAACCTAACCAGTAAACCATCAGAAAACCTCAACTACAAAACCTAACCAGTAAACCATCAGAAAACATCACCACAAAACCTAACCAGTAAACCATCAGAAAACGTCACCACAAAACCTGACCAGTAAACCATCAGAAAACCTCACCACAAAACCTAACCAGTAAACCATCAGAAAACCTCACCACAAAACCTAACCAGTAAACCATCAGAAAACCTCAACTACAAAACCTAACCAGTAAACCATCAGAAAACGTCACCACAAAACCTAACCAGTAAACCATCAGAAAACGTCACCACAAAACCTAATCAGAAAACCTCAACTACAAAACCTAACCAGTAAACCATCAGAAAACCTCAACTACAAAACCTAACCAGTAAACCATCAGAAAACGTCACCACAAAACCTAACCAGTAAACCATCAGAAAACGTCACCACAAAACCTAACCAGTAAACCATCAGAAAACCTCAACTACAAAACCTAACCAGTAAACCATCAGAAAACCTCACCACAAAACCTAACCAGTAAACCATCAGAAAACCTCAACTACAAAACCTAACCAGTAAACCATCAGAAAACCTCAACTACAAAACCTAACCAGTAAACAATCAGAAAACCTCAACTACAAAACCTAACCAGTAAACCATCAGAAAACGTCACCACAAAACCTAACCAGTAAACCATCAGAAAACCTCAACTACAAAACCTAACCAGTAAACCATCAGAAAACCTCAACTACAAAACCTAACCAGTAAACCATCAGAAAACGTCACCACAAAACCTAACCAGTAAACCATCAGAAAACCTCAACTACAAAACCTAACCAGTAAACCATCAGAAAACGTCACCACAAAACCTAACCAGTAAACCATCAGAAAACGTCACCACAAAACCTAACCAGTAAACCATCAGAAAACGTCACCACAAAACTTAACCAGTAAACCATCAGAAAACCTCACCACAAAACCTAACCAGTAAACCATCAGAAAACGTCACCACAAAACCTAACCAGTAAACCATCAGAAAACGTCACCACAAAACCTAATCAGAAAACCTCAACTACAAAACCTAACCAGTAAACCATCAGAAAACCTCAACTACAAAACCTCACCAGTAAACCATCAGAAAACGTCACCACAAAACCTAACCAGTAAACCATCAGAAAACGTCACCACAAAACCTCACCAGTAAACCATCAGAAAACCTCAACTACAAAACCTAACCAGTAAACCATCAGAAAACGTCGCCACAAAACCTAACCAGTGAACCATCAGAAAACGTCACCACAAAACCTCACCAGTAAACCATCAGAAAACATCACCACAAAACCTAACCAGTAAACCATCAGAAAACGTCACCACAAAACCTAACCAGTAAACCATCAGAAAACCTCACCACAAAACCTAACCAGTAAACCATCAGAAAACCTCAACTACAAAACCTAACCAGTAAACCATCAGAAAACCTCAACTACAAAACCTAACCAGTAAACCATCAGATAACCTCAACTACAAAACCTAACCAGTAAACCATCAGAAAACCTCAACTACAAAACCTAACCAGTAAACCATCAGAAAACGTCACCACAAAACCTAACCAGTAAACCATCAGAAAACATCACCACAAAACCTAACCAGTAAACCATCAGCAAACGTCACCACAAAATCTAACCAGTAAACCATCAGAAAACCTCAACTACAAAACCTAACCAGTAAACCATCAGAAAACGTCACCACAAAACCTAACCAGTAAACCATCAGAAAACGTCACCACAAAACCTAACCAGTAAACCATCAGAAAACGTCACCACAAAACCTAACCAGTAAACCATCAGAAAACGTCACCACAAAACCTAACCAGTAAACCATCAGAAAACGTCACCACAAAACCTAACCAGTAAACCATCAGAAAACGTCACCACAAAACCTAACCAGTAAACCATCAGAAAACCTCACCACAAAACCTAACCAGTAAACCATCAGAAAACCTCAACTACAAAACCTAACCAGTAAACCATCAGATAACCTCAACTACAAAACCTAACCAGTAAACCATCAGAAAACCTCAACGACAAAACCTAACCAGTAAACCATCAGAAAACGTCACCACAAAACCTAACCAGTAAACCATCAGAAAACGTCACCACAAAACCTAACCAGTAAACCATCAGCAAACGTCACCACAAAACCTAACCAGTAAACCATCAGAAAACCTCACCACAAAACCTAACCAGTAAACCATCAGAAAACGTCTCCACAAAACCTAACCAGTAAACCATCAGAAAACGTCACCACAAAACCTAACCAGTAAACCATCAGAAAACCTCACCACAAAACCTAACCAGTAAACCATCAGAAAACCTCACCACAAAACCTAACCAGTAAACCATCAGAAAACCTCACCACAAAACCTAACCAGTAAACCATCAGAAAACCTCAACTACAAAACCTAACCAGTAAACCATCAGAAAACGTCACCACAAAACCTAACCAGTAAACCATCAGAAAACGTCACCACAAAACCTAACCAGTAAACCATCAGAAAACGTCATCACAAAACCTAATCGGTAAACCATCAGAAAACCTCAACTACAAAACCTAACCAGTAAACCATCAGAAAACGTCACCACAAAACCTAACCAGTAAACCATCAGAAAACGTCACCACAAAACCTAACCAGTAATCCATCAGAAAACCTCACCACAAAACCTAACCAGTAAACCATCAGAAAACTCAACTACAAAACCTAACCAGTAAACCATCAGAAAACCTCAACTACAAAACCTAACCAGTAAACCATCAGAAAACCTCAACTACAAAACCTAACCAGTAAACCATCAGAAAACCTCAACTACAAAACCTAACCGGTAAACCATCAGAAAACCTCAACTACAAAACCTAACCAGTAAACCATCAGAAAACGTCACCACAAAACCTAACCAGTAAACCATCAGAAAACCTCAACTACAAAACCTAACCAGTAAACCATCAGAAAACATCACCACAAAACCTAACCAGTAAACCATCAGAAAACGTCACCACAAAACCTGACCAGTAAACCATCAGAAAACGTCACCACAAAACCTAACCAGTAAACCATCAGAAAACGTCACCACAAAACTTAACCAGTAAACCATCAGAAAACCTCACCACAAAACCTAACCAGTAAACCATCAGAAAACGTCACCACAAAACCTATCAGAAAACGTCACCACAAAACCTCAACTACAAAACCTAACCAGTAAACCACCACAAAACCTAACCAGTAAACCATCAGAAAACGTCACCACAAAACCTAACCAGTGAATCAGAAAACGTCACCACAAAACCTAACTAGTAAACCATCAGCAAACGTCACCACAAAACCTAACCAGTAAACCATCAGAAAACCTCACCACAAAACCTAACCAGTAAACCATCAGAAAACGTCACCACAAAACCTAACCAGTAAACCATCAGAAAACGTCACCACAAAACCTAACCAGTAAACCATCAGAAAACGTCACCACAAAACCTAACCAGTAAACCATCAGAAAACGTCACCACAAAACCTAACCAGTAAACCATCAGAAAACGTCACCACAAAACCGAACCAGTAAACCATCAGAAAACGTCACCACAAAACCTAACCAGTAAACCATCAGAAAACGTCACCACAAAACCTAACCAGTAAACCATCAGAAAACGTCACCACAAAACCTAACCAGTAAACTATCAGAAAACCTCACCACAAAACCTAACCAGTAAACCATCAGAAAACCTCAACAACAAAACCTAACCAGTAAACCATCAGAAAACCTCAACTACAAAACCTAACCAGTAAACCATCAGAAAACCCTCAACTACAAAACCTAACCAGTAAACCATCAGAAAACGTCACCACAAAACCTAACCAGTAAACCATCAGAAAACGTCACCACAAAACCTAACCAGTAAACCATCAGAAAACCTCACCACAAAACCTAACCAGTAAACCATAAGAAAACCTCAACTACAAAACCTAACCAGTAAACCATCAGAAAACCTCAACTACAAAACCTAACCAGTAAACCATCAGAAACCCTCAACTACAAAACCGAACCAGTAAACCATCAGAAAACGTCACCACAAAACCTAACCAGTAAACCATCAGAAAACCTCACCACAAAACCTAACTAGTAAACCATCAGAAAACCTCAACTACAAAACCTAACCAGTAAACCATCAGAAAACGTCACCACAAAACCTAACCAGTAAACCATCAGAAAACGTCACCACAAAACCTAACCAGTAAACCATCAGAAAACGTCACCACAAAACCTAATCGGTAAACCATCAGAAAACCTCAACTACAAAACCTAACCAGTAAACCATCAGAAAACGTCACCACAAAACCTAACCAGTAAACCATCAGAAAACGTCACCACAAAACCTAACCAGTAATCCATCAGAAAACCTCACCACAAAACCTAACCAGTAAACCATCAGAAAACCTCAACTACAAAACCTAACCAGTAAACCATCAGAAAACCTCAACTACAAAACCTAACCAGTAAACCATCAGAAAACCTCAACTACAAAACCTAACCAGTAAACCATCAGAAAACGTCACCACAAAACCTAACCAGTAAACCATCAGAAAACCTCAACTACAAAACCTAACCGGTAAACCATCAGAAAACCTCAACTACAAAACCTAACCAGTAAACCATCAGAAAACGTCACCACAAAACCTAACCAGTAAACCATCAGAAAACGTCACCACAAAACCTAACCAGTAAACCATCAGAAAACGTCACCACAAAACCTCACCAGTAAACCATCAGAAAACGTCACCACAAAACCTAACCAGTAAACCATCAGAAAACGTCACCACAAAACCTAACCAGTAAACCATCAGAAAACCTCACCACAAAACCTAACCAGTAAACCATCAGAAAACCTCAACTACAAAACCTAACCAGAAAACCATCAGAAAACCTCAACTACAAAACCTAACCAGTAAACCATCAGAAAACCCTCAACTACAAAACCTAACCAGTAAACCATCAGAAAACGTCACCACAAAACCTAACCAGTAAACCATCAGAAAACGTCACCACAAAACCTAACCAGTAAACCATCAGAAAACCTCACCACAAAACCTAACCAGTAAACCATCAGAAAACCTCACCACAAAACCTAACCAGTAAACCATAAGAAAACCACAACTACAAAACCTAACCAGTAAACCATCAGAAAACGTCACCACAAAACCTAACCAGTAAACCATCAGAAAACATCACCACAAAACCTAACCAGTAAACCATCAGAAAACCTCACCACAAAACCTAACCAGTAAACCATAAGAAAACCTCAACTACAAAACCTAACCAGTAAACCATCAGAAAACGTCACCACAAAACCTAACCAGTAAACCATCAGAAAACATCACCACAAAACCTAACCAGTAAACCATCAGAAAACCTCACCACAAAACCTAACCAGTAAACCATCAGAAAACCTCAACTACAAAACCTAACCAGTAAACCATCAGAAAACGTCACCACAAAACCTAACCAGTAAACCATCAGAAAACGTCACCACAAAACCTCACCAGTAAACCATCAGAAAACGTCACCACAAAACCTAACCAGTAAACCATCAGAAAACGTCACCACAAAACCTAACCAGTAAACCATCAGAAAACCTCACCACAAAACCTAACTAGTAAACCATCAGAAAACCTCAACTACAAAACCTAACCAGTAAACCATCAGAAAACGTCACCACAAAACCTAACCAGTAAACCATCAGAAAACGTCACCACAAAACCTAACCAGTAAACCATCAGAAAACGTCACCACAAAACCTAACCAGTAAACCATCAGAAAACGTCACCACAAAACCTAACCAGTAATCCATCAGAAAACCTCACCACAAAACCTAACCAGTAAACCATCAGAAAACTCAACTACAAAACCTAACCAGTAAACCATCAGAAAACCTCAACTACAAAACCTAACCAGTAAACCATCAGAAAACCTCAACTACAAAACCTAACCAGTAAACCATCAGAAAACCTCAACTACAAAACCTAACCGGTAAACCATCAGAAAACCTCAACTACAAAACCTAACCAGTAAACCATCAGAAAACGTCACCACAAAACCTAACCAGTAAACCATCAGAAAACCTCAACTACAAAACCTAACCAGTAAACCATCAGAAAACATCACCACAAAACCTAACCAGTAAACCATCAGAAAACGTCACCACAAAACCTGACCAGTAAACCATCAGAAAACGTCACCACAAAACCTAACCAGTAAACCATCAGAAAACGTCACCACAAAACTTAACCAGTAAACCATCAGAAAACCTCACCACAAAACCTAACCAGTAAACCATCAGAAAACGTCACCACAAAACCTATCAGAAAACGTCACCACAAAACCTCAACTACAAAACCTAACCAGTAAACCACCACAAAACCTAACCAGTAAACCATCAGAAAACGTCACCACAAAACCTAACCAGTGAATCAGAAAACGTCACCACAAAACCTAACTAGTAAACCATCAGCAAACGTCACCACAAAACCTAACCAGTAAACCATCAGAAAACCTCACCACAAAACCTAACCAGTAAACCATCAGAAAACGTCACCACAAAACCTAACCAGTAAACCATCAGAAAACGTCACCACAAAACCTAACCAGTAAACCATCAGAAAACGTCACCACAAAACCTAACCAGTAAACCATCAGAAAACGTCACCACAAAACCTAACCAGTAAACCATCAGAAAACGTCACCACAAAACCGAACCAGTAAACCATCAGAAAACGTCACCACAAAACCTAACCAGTAAACCATCAGAAAACGTCACCACAAAACCTAACCAGTAAACCATCAGAAAACGTCACCACAAAACCTAACCAGTAAACTATCAGAAAACCTCACCACAAAACCTAACCAGTAAACCATCAGAAAACCTCAACAACAAAACCTAACCAGTAAACCATCAGAAAACCTCAACTACAAAACCTAACCAGTAAACCATCAGAAAACCCTCAACTACAAAACCTAACCAGTAAACCATCAGAAAACGTCACCACAAAACCTAACCAGTAAACCATCAGAAAACGTCACCACAAAACCTAACCAGTAAACCATCAGAAAACCTCACCACAAAACCTAACCAGTAAACCATAAGAAAACCTCAACTACAAAACCTAACCAGTAAACCATCAGAAAACCTCAACTACAAAACCTAACCAGTAAACCATCAGAAACCCTCAACTACAAAACCGAACCAGTAAACCATCAGAAAACGTCACCACAAAACCTAACCAGTAAACCATCAGAAAACCTCACCACAAAACCTAACTAGTAAACCATCAGAAAACCTCAACTACAAAACCTAACCAGTAAACCATCAGAAAACGTCACCACAAAACCTAACCAGTAAACCATCAGAAAACGTCACCACAAAACCTAACCAGTAAACCATCAGAAAACGTCACCACAAAACCTAATCGGTAAACCATCAGAAAACCTCAACTACAAAACCTAACCAGTAAACCATCAGAAAACGTCACCACAAAACCTAACCAGTAAACCATCAGAAAACGTCACCACAAAACCTAACCAGTAATCCATCAGAAAACCTCACCACAAAACCTAACCAGTAAACCATCAGAAAACCTCAACTACAAAACCTAACCAGTAAACCATCAGAAAACCTCAACTACAAAACCTAACCAGTAAACCATCAGAAAACGTCACCACAAAACCTAACCAGTAAACCATCAGAAAACGTCACCACAAAACCTAACCAGTAATCCATCAGAAAACCTCACCACAAAACCTAACCAGTAAACCATCAGAAAACGTCACCACAAAACCTAACCAGTAAACCATCAGAAAACCTCAACTACAAAACCTAACCGGTAAACCATCAGAAAACCTCAACTACAAAACCTAACCAGTAAACCATCAGAAAACGTCACCACAAAACCTAACCAGTAAACCATCAGAAAACGTCACCACAAAACCTAACCAGTAAACCATCAGAAAACGTCACCACAAAACCTCACCAGTAAACCATCAGAAAACGTCACCACAAAACCTAACCAGTAAACCATCAGAAAACGTCACCACAAAACCTAACCAGTAAACCATCAGAAAACCTCACCACAAAACCTAACCAGTAAACCATCAGAAAACCTCAACTACAAAACCTAACCAGAAAACCATCAGAAAACCTCAACTACAAAACCTAACCAGTAAACCATCAGAAAACCCTCAACTACAAAACCTAACCAGTAAACCATCAGAAAACGTCACCACAAAACCTAACCAGTAAACCATCAGAAAACGTCACCACAAAACCTAACCAGTAAACCATCAGAAAACCTCACCACAAAACCTAACCAGTAAACCATCAGAAAACCTCACCACAAAACCTAACCAGTAAACCATAAGAAAACCACAACTACAAAACCTAACCAGTAAACCATCAGAAAACGTCACCACAAAACCTAACCAGTAAACCATCAGAAAACATCACCACAAAACCTAACCAGTAAACCATCAGAAAACCTCACCACAAAACCTAACCAGTAAACCATAAGAAAACCTCAACTACAAAACCTAACCAGTAAACCATCAGAAAACGTCACCACAAAACCTAACCAGTAAACCATCAGAAAACATCACCACAAAACCTAACCAGTAAACCATCAGAAAACCTCACCACAAAACCTAACCAGTAAACCATCAGAAAACCTCAACTACAAAACCTAACCAGTAAACCATCAGAAAACGTCACCACAAAACCTAACCAGTAAACCATCAGAAAACGTCACCACAAAACCTCACCAGTAAACCATCAGAAAACGTCACCACAAAACCTAACCAGTAAACCATCAGAAAACGTCACCACAAAACCTAACCAGTAAACCATCAGAAAACCTCACCACAAAACCTAACTAGTAAACCATCAGAAAACCTCAACTACAAAACCTAACCAGTAAACCATCAGAAAACGTCACCACAAAACCTAACCAGTAAACCATCAGAAAACGTCACCACAAAACCTAACCAGTAAACCATCAGAAAACGTCACCACAAAACCTAATCGGTAAACCATCAGAAAACCTCAACTACAAAACCTAACCAGTAAACCATCAGAAAACGTCACCACAAAACCTAACCAGTAAACCATCAGAAAACGTCACCACAAAACCTAACCAGTAATCCATCAGAAAACCTCACCACAAAACCTAACCAGTAAACCATCAGAAAACCTCAACTACAAAACCTAACCAGTAAACCATCAGAAAACCTCAACTACAAAACCTAACCAGTAAACCATCAGAAAACCTCAACTACAAAACCTAACCAGTAAACCATCAGAAAACGTCACCACAAAACCTAACCAGTAAACCATCAGAAAACCTCAACTACAAAACCTAACCGGTAAACCATCAGAAAACCTCAACTACAAAACCTAACCAGTAAACCATCAGAAAACGTCACCACAAAACCTAACCAGTAAACCATCAGAAAACCTCAACTACAAAACCTAACCAGTAAACCATCAGAAAACATCACCACAAAACCTAACCAGTAAACCATCAGAAAACGTCACCACAAAACCTGACCAGTAAACCATCAGAAAACGTCACCACAAAACCTAACCAGTAAACCATCAGAAAACGTCACCACAAAACTTAACCAGTAAACCATCAGAAAACCTCACCACAAAACCTAACCAGTAAACCATCAGAAAACGTCACCACAAAACCTATCAGAAAACGTCACCACAAAACCTCAACTACAAAACCTAACCAGTAAACCACCACAAAACCTAACCAGTAAACCATCAGAAAACGTCACCACAAAACCTAACCAGTGAATCAGAAAACGTCACCACAAAACCTAACTAGTAAACCATCAGCAAACGTCACCACAAAACCTCACCAGTAAACCATCAGAAAACCTCACCACAAAACCTAACCAGAAAACCATCAGAAAACGTCACCACAAAACCTAACCAGTAAACCATCAGAAAATGTCACCACAAAACCTAACCAGTAAACCATCAGAAAACGTCACCACAAAACCTAACCAGTAAACCATCAGAAAACGTCACCACAAAACCTAACCAGTAAACCATCAGAAAACGTCACCACAAAACCGAACCAGTAAACCATCAGAAAACGTCACCACAAAACCGAACCAGTAAACCATCAGAAAACGTCACCACAAAACCTAACCAGTAAACCATCAGAAAACGTCACCACAAAACCTAACCAGTAAACCATCAGAAAACCTCACCACAAAACCTAACCAGTAAACCATCAGAAAACCTCAACTACAAAACCTAACCAGTAAACCATCAGAAAACCTCAACTACAAAACCTAACCAGTAAACCATCAGAAAACCCTCAACTACAAAACCTAACCAGTAAACCATCAGAAAACGTCACCACAAAACCTAACCAGTAAACCATCAGAAAACGTCACCACAAAACCTAACCAGTAAACCATCAGAAAACCTCACCACAAAACCTAACCAGTAAACCATCAGAAAACCTCAACTACAAAACCTAACCAGTAAACCATCAGAAAACCTCAACTACAAAACCTAACCAGTAAACCATCAGAAACCCTCAACTACAAAACCTAACCAGTAAACCATCAGAAAACGTCACCACAAAACCTAACCAGTAAACCATCAGAAAACATCACCACAAAACCTAACCAGTAAACCATCAGAAAACCTCACCACAAAACCTAACCAGTAAACCATCAGAAAACCTCAACTACAAAACCTAACCAGTAAACCATCAGAAAACGTCACCACAAAACCTAACCAGTAAACCATCAGAAAACGTCACCACAAAACCTCACCAGTAAACCATCAGAAAACGTCACCACAAAACCTAACCAGTAAACCATCAGAAAACGTCACCACAAAACCTAACCAGTAAACCATCAGAAAACCTCACCACAAAACCTAACTAGTAAACCATCAGAAAACCTCAACTACAAAACCTAACCAGTAAACCATCAGAAAACCTCAACTACAAAACCTAACCAGTAAACCATCAGATAACCTCAACTACAAAACCTAACCAGTAAACCATCAGAAAACGTCACCACAAAACCTAACCAGTAAACCATCAGCAAAAGTCACCACAAAACCTAACCAGTAAACCATCAGAAAACCTCACCACAAAACCTAACCAGTAAACCATCAGAAAACGTCTCCACAAAACCTAACCAGTAAACCATCAGAAAACGTCACCACAAAACCTAACCAGTAAACCATCAGAAAACGTCACCACAAAACCTAACCAGTAAACCATCAGAAAACCTCACCACAAAACCTAACCAGTAAACCATCAGAAAACCTCACCACAAAACCTAACCAGTAAACCATCAGAAAACCTCAACTACAAAACCTAACCAGTAAACCATCAGAAAACCTCACCAGTAAACCATCAGAAAACGTCACCACAAAACCTAACCAGTAATAAACCATCAGAAAACCTCACCACAAAACCTAACCAGTAAACCATCAGAAAACCTCAACTACAAAACCTAACCAGTGAACCATCAGAAAACGTCACCACAAAACCTAACCAGTGAACCATCAGAAAACGTCACCACAAAATCTAACCAGTAAACCATCAGCAAACGTCACCACAAAACCTAACCAGTAAACCATCAGAAAACCTCACCACAAAACCTAACCAGTAAACCATCAGAAAACCTCACCACAAAACCTAACCAGTAAACCATCAGAAAACCTCAACTACAAAACCTAACCAGTAAACCATCAGAAAACCTCACCACAAAACCTAACCAGTAAACCATCAGAAAACGTCACCACAAAACCTAACCAGTAAACCATCAGAAAACGTCACCACAAAACCTAACCCGTAAACCATCAGAAAACGTCACCACAAAACCTAACCAGTAAACCATCAGAAAACCTCAACTACAAAACCTAACCAGTAAACCATCAGAAAACCTCAACTACAAAACCTAACCAGTAAACCATCAGAAAACCTCAACTACAAAACCTAACCAGTAAACCATCAGAAAACCTCAACGACAAAACCTAACCAGTAAACCATCAGAAAACCTCACCACATAACCTAACCAGTAAACCATCAGAAAACCTCAACTACAAAACCTAACCAGTAAACCATCAGAAAACCTCAACTACAAAACCTAACCAGTAAACCATCAGAAAACGTCACCACAAAACCTAACCAGTAAACCTTCAGAAAACCTCAACTACAAAACCTAACCAGTAAACCATCAGAAAACGTCACCACAAAACCTAACCAGTAAACCATCAGAAAACCTCACCACAAAACCTAACCAGTAAACCATCAGAAAACGTCTCCACAAAACCTAACCAGAAAACCATCAGAAAACGTCACCACAAAACCTAACCAGTAAACCATCAGAAAACGTCACCACAAAACCTAACCAGTAAACCATCAGAAAACCTCACCACAAAACCTAACCAGTAAACCATCAGAAAACCTCACCACAAAACCTAACCAGTAAACCATCAGAAAACCTCACCACAAAACCTAACCAGTAAACCATCAGAAAACGTCTCCACAAAACCTAACCAGAAAACCATCAGAAAACGTCACCACAAAACCTAACCAGTAAACCATCAGAAAACGTCACCACAAAACCTAACCAGTAAACCATCAGAAAACCTCACCACAAAACCTAACCAGTAAACCATCAGAAAACCTCACCACAAAACCTAACCAGTAAACCATCAGAAAACCTCACCACAAAACCTAACCAGTAAACCATCAGAAAACCTCATCAGAAAACCTAACCAGTAAACCATCAGAAAACCTCACCACAAAACCTAACCAGTAAACCATCAGAAAACCTCATCAGAAAACTTAACCAGTAAACCATCGGAAAACCTCATCAGAAAACCTAACCAGTAAACCATCAGAAGACCTCCCCACAAAACCTAACCAGTAAACCATCAGAAAACCTCATCAGAAAACTTAACCAGTAAACCATCAGAAAACCTCACCACAAAACCTAACCAGTAAACCATCAGAAAACCTCATCAGAAAATTTAACCAGTAAACCATCAGAAAACCTAACTAGTAAACAATCAGAAAACCTCATGAGAAAACCTAACCAGTAAACCATCCAAAAACCTCACCACAAAACCTAACCAGTAAACCATCCGAAAACCTCACCACAAAACCTAACCAGTAAACCATCCGAAAACCTCACCACAAAACCTAACCAGTAAACCATCAGAAAACCTCACCACAAAACCTAACCAGTAAACCATCAGAAAACCTAACGAGTAAACAATCAGAAAACCTAACTAGTAAACAATCAGAAAACCTCAACTACAAAACCTAACCAGTAAACCATCAGAAAACGTCACCACAAAACCTAACCAGTAAACCATCAGAAAACGTCACCACAATACCTAACCAGTAAACCATCAGAAAACCTCACCACAAAACCTAACCAGTAAACCATCAGAAAACCTCAACTACAAAACCAAACCAGTAAACCATCAGAAAACCTCAACTACAAAACCTAACCAGTAAACCATCAGAAAACCTCAACTACAAAACCTAACCAGTAAACCATCAGAAAACGTCACCACAAAACCTAACCAGTAAACCATCAGAAAACGTCACCACAAAACCTAACCAGTAAACCATCAGAAAACGTCACCACAAAACCTAACCAGTAAACCATCAGAAAACGTCACCACAAAACTTAACCAGTAAACCATCAGAAAACCTCACCACAAAACCTAACCAGTAAACCATCAGAAAACGTCACCACAAAACCTAACCAGTAATCCATCAGAAAACCTCAACTACAAAACCTAACCAGTAAACCATCAGAAAACGTCACCACAAAACCTAACCAGTAAACCATCAGAAAACGTCACCACAAAACCTAATCAGAAAACCTCAACTACAAAACCTAACCAGTAAACCATCAGAAAACCTCAACTACAAAACCTAACCAGTAAACCATCAGAAAACCTCAACTACAAAACCTAACCAGTAAACCATCAGAAAACCTCACCACAAAACCTAACCAGTAAACCATCAGAAAACCTCACCACAAAACCTAACCAGTAAACCATCAGAAAACATCAACTACAAAACCTAACCAGTAAACCATCAGAAAACCTCACCACAAAACCTAACCAGTAAACCATCAGAAAACCTCACCACAAAACCTAACCAGTAAACCATCAGAAAACTTCAACTACAAAACCTAACCAGTAAACCATCAGAAAACCTCACCACAAAACCTAACCAGTAAACCATCAGAAAACCTCAACTACAAAACCTAACCAGTAAACCATCAGAAAACCTCAACTACAAAACCTAACCAGTAAACCATCAGAAAACCTCAACTACAAAACCTAACCAGTAAACCATCAGAAAACCTCAACTACAAAACCTAACCAGTAAACCATCAGAAAACCTCACCACATAACCTAACCAGTAAACCATCAGAAAACCTCAACTACAAAACCTAACCAGTAAACCATCAGAAAACCTCAACTACAAAACCTAACCAGTAAACCATCAGAAAACGTCACCACAAAACCTAACCAGTAAACCTTCAGAAAACCTCAACTACAAAACCTAACCAGTAAACCATCAGAAAACCTCAACTACAAAACCTAACCAGTAAACCATCAGAAAACGTCACCACAAAACCTAACCAGTAAACCATCAGAAAACGTCACCACAAAACCTAACCAGTAAACCATCAGAAAACGTCACCACAAAACCTAACCAGTAAACCATCAGAAAACGTCACCACAAAACCTAACCAGTAAACCATCAGAAAACCTCACCACAAAACCTAAGCAGTAAACCATCAGAAAACCTCAACTACAAAACCTAACCAGTAAACCATCAGAAAACCTCAACTACAAAACCTAACCAGTAAACCATCAGATAACCTCAACTACAAAACCTAACCAGTAAACCATCAGAAAACCTCAACGACAAAACCTAACCAGTAAACCATCAGAAAACGTCACCGCAAAACCTAACCGCAAAACCTAACCGCAAAGCCTAACCACAAAACCTAACCGCAAAACCTAACCGCAAAACCTAACCGCAAAACCTAACCACAAAACCTAACCAGTAAACCATCAGAAAACGTCACCACAAAACCTAACCAGTAAACCATCAGAAAACCTCAACTACAAAACCTAACCAGTAAACCATCAGAAAACCTCAACTACAAAACCTAACCAGTAAACCATCAGAAAACCTCACCAGAAAACTTAACCAGTAAACCATCAGAAAACCTCATCAGAAAACCTAACCAGTAAACCATCAGAAGACCTCCCCACAAAACCTAACCAGTAAACCATCAGAAAACCTCACCAGAAAACTTAACCAGTAAACCATCAGAAAACCTCACCAGAAAACCTAACCAGTAAACCATCAGAAAACCTCATCAGAAAACCTAACCAGTAAACCATCAGAAAACCTCACCACAAAACCTAACCAGTAAACCATCAGAAAACCTCATCAGAAAACTTAACCAGTAAACCATCGGAAAACCTCATCAGAAAACCTAACCAGTAAACCATCAGAAGACCTCCCCACAAAACCTAACCAGTAAACCATCAGAAAACCTCATCAGAAAACTTAACCAGTAAACCATCAGAAAACCTCACCACAAAACCTAACCAGTAAACCATCAGAAAACCTCATCAGAAAATTTAACCAGTAAACCATCAGAAAACCTAACTAGTAAACAATCAGAAAACCTCATGAGAAAACCTAACCAGTAAACCATCCAAAAACCTCACCACAAAACCTAACCAGTAAACCATCCGAAAACCTCACCACAAAACCTAACCAGTAAACCATCCGAAAACCTCACCACAAAACCTAACCAGTAAACCATCAGAAAACCTCACCACAAAACCTAACCAGTAAACCATCAGAAAACCTAACGAGTAAACAATCAGAAAACCTAACTAGTAAACAATCAGAAAACCTCAACTACAAAACCTAACCAGTAAACCATCAGAAAACGTCACCACAAAACCTAACCAGTAAACCATCAGAAAACATCACCACAATACCTAACCAGTAAACCATCAGAAAACCTCACCACAAAACCTAACCAGTAAACCATCAGAAAACCTCAACTACAAAACCAAACCAGTAAACCATCAGAAAACCTCAACTACAAAACCTAACCAGTAAACCATCAGAAAACCTCAACTACAAAACCTAACCAGTAAACCATCAGAAAACGTCACCACAAAACCTAACCAGTAAACCATCAGAAAACGTCACCACAAAACCTAACCAGTAAACCATCAGAAAACGTCACCACAAAACCTAACCAGTAAACCATCAGAAAACGTCACCACAAAACTTAACCAGTAAACCATCAGAAAACCTCACCACAAAACCTAACCAGTAAACCATCAGAAAACGTCACCACAAAACCTAACCAGTAATCCATCAGAAAACCTCAACTACAAAACCTAACCAGTAAACCATCAGAAAACGTCACCACAAAACCTAACCAGTAAACCATCAGAAAACGTCACCACAAAACCTAACCAGTAAACCTCAACTACAAAACCTAACCAGTAAACCATCAGAAAACCTCAACTACAAAACCTAACCAGTAAACCATCAGAAAACCTCAACTACAAAACCTAACCAGTAAACCATCAGAAAACCTCACCACAAAACCTAACCAGTAAACCATCAGAAAACCTCACCACAAAACCTAACCAGTAAACCATCAGAAAACTTCAACTACAAAACCTAACCAGTAAACCATCAGAAAACCTCACCACAAAACCTAACCAGTAAACCATCAGAAAACCTCAACTACAAAACCTAACCAGTAAACCATCAGAAAACCTCAACTACAAAACCTAACCAGTAAACCATCAGAAAACCTCAACTACAAAACCTAACCAGTAAACCATCAGAAAACCTCAACTACAAAACCTAACCAGTAAACCATCAGAAAACCTCACCACATAACCTAACCAGTAAACCATCAGAAAACCTCAACTACAAAACCTAACCAGTAAACCATCAGAAAACCTCAACTACAAAACCTAACCAGTAAACCATCAGAAAACGTCACCACAAAACCTAACCAGTAAACCATCAGAAAACGTCACCACAAAACCTAACCAGTAAACCATCAGAAAACGTCACCACAAAACCTAACCAGTAAACCATCAGAAAACGTCACCACAAAACCTAACCAGTAAACCATCAGAAAACCTCACCACAAAACCTAAGCAGTAAACCATCAGAAAACCTCAACTACAAAACCTAACCAGTAAACCATCAGATAACCTCAACTACAAAACCTAACCAGTAAACCATCAGAAAACCTCAACGACAAAACCTAACCAGTAAACCATCAGAAAACGTCACCACAAAACCTAACCAGTAAACCATCAGAAAACGTCACCACAAAACCTAACCAGTAAACCATCAGAAAACCTCACCACAAAACCTAACCAGTAAACCATCAGAAAACGTCTCCACAAAACCTAACCAGTAAACCATCAGAAAACCTCACCACAAAACCTAACCAGTAAACCATCAGAAAACCTCACCACAAAACCTAACCAGTAAACCATCAGAAAACCTCACCACAAAACCTAACCAGTAAACCATCAGAAAACCTCAACTACAAAACCTAACCAGTAAACCATCAGAAAACCTCACCACAAAACCTAACCAGTAAACCATCAGAAAACCTCAACTACAAAACCTAACCAGTAAACCATCAGAAAACGTCACCACAAAACCTAACCAGTAAACCATCAGAAAACGTCACCACAAAACCTAACCAGTAAACCATCAGAAAACGTCACCACAAAACCTAATCGGTAAACCATCAGAAAACCTCAACTACAAAACCTAACCAGTAAACCATCAGAAAACGTCACCACAAAACCTAACCAGTAAACCATCAGAAAACGTCACCACAAAACCTAACCAGTAATCCATCAGAAAACCTCACCACAAAACCTAACCAGTAAACCATCAGAAAACCTCAACTACAAAACCTAACCAGTAAACCATCAGAAAACCTCAACTACAAAACCTAACCAGTAAACCATCAGAAAACGTCACCACAAAACCTAACCAGTAAACCATCAGAAAACCTCAACTACAAAACCTAACCGGTAAACCATCAGAAAACCTCAACTACAAAACCTAACCAGTAAACCATCAGAAAACGTCACCACAAAACCTAACCAGTAAACCATCAGAAAACCTCAACTACAAAACCTAACCAGTAAACCATCAGAAAACATCACCACAAAACCTAACCAGTAAACCATCAGAAAACGTCACCACAAAACCTGACCAGTAAACCATCAGAAAATGTCACCACAAAACATAACCAGTAAACCATCAGAAAACGTCACCACAAAACTTAACCAGTAAACCATCAGAAAACCTCACCACAAAACCTAACCAGTAAACCATCAGAAAACGTCACCACAAAACCTAACCAGTAAACCATCAGAAAACCTCAACTACAAAACCTAACCAGTAAACCATCAGAAAACGTCACCACAAAACCTAACCAGTAAACCATCAGAAAACGTCACCACAAAACCTAATCAGAAAACCTCAACTACAAAACCTAACCAGTAAACCATCAGAAAACCTCAACTACAAAACCTAACCAGTAAACCATCAGAAAACGTCACCACAAAACCTAACCAGTAAACCATCAGAAAACGTCACCACAAAACCTAACCAGTAAACCATCAGAAAACCTCAACTACAAAACCTAACCAGTAAACCATCAGAAAACCTCAACTACAAAACCTAACCAGTAAACCATCAGAAAACCTCACCACAAAACCTAACCAGTAAACCATCAGAAAACCTCAACTACAAAACCTAACCAGTAAACCATCAGAAAACCTCAACTACAAAACCTAACCAGTAAACAATCAGAAAACCTCATCTACAAAACCTAACCAGTAAACCATCAGAAAACGTCACCACAAAACCTAACCAGTAAACCATCAGAAAACCTCAACTACAAAACCTAACCAGTAAACCATCAGAAAACCTCAACTACAAAACCTAACCAGTAAACCATCAGAAAACGTCACCACAAAACCTAACCAGTAAACCATCAGAAAACCTCAACTACAAAACCTAACCAGTAAACCATCAGAAAACGTCACCACAAAACCTAACCAGTAAACCATCAGAAAACGTCACCACAAAACCTAACCAGTAAACCATCAGAAAACGTCACCACAAAACTTAACCAGTAAACCATCAGAAAACCTCACCACAAAACCTAACCAGTAAACCATCAGAAAACGTCACCACAAAACCTAACCAGTAAACCATCAGAAAACCTCAACTACAAAACCTAACCAGTAAACCATCAGAAAACGTCACCACAAAACCTAACCAGTAAACCATCAGAAAACGTCACCACAAAACCTAATCAGAAAACCTCAACTACAAAACCTAACCAGTAAACCATCAGAAAACCTCAACTACAAAACCTCACCAGTAAACCATCAGAAAACGTCACCACAAAACCTAACCAGTAAACCATCAGAAAACGTCACCACAAAACCTAACCAGTAAACCATCAGAAAACCTCAACTACAAAACCTAACCAGTAAACCATCAGAAAACGTCGCCACAAAACCTAACCAGTAAACCATCAGAAAACGTCACCACAAAACCTCACCAGTAAACCATCAGAAAACGTCACCACAAAACCTAACCAGTAAACCATCAGAAAACCTCACCACAAAACCTAACCAGTAAACCATCAGAAAACCTCAACTACAAAACCTAACCAGTAAACCATCAGAAAACCTCAACTACAAAACCTAACCAGTAAACCATCAGATAACCTCAACTACAAAACCTAACCAGTAAACCATCAGAAAACCTCAACTACAAAACCTAACCAGTAAACCATCAGAAAACGTCACCACAAAACCTAACCAGTAAACCATCAGAAAACGTCACCACAAAACCTAACCAGTAAACCATCAGCAAACGTCACCACAAAACCTAACCAGTAAACCATCAGAAAACCTCACCACAAAACCTAACCAGTAAACCATCAGAAAACGTCTCCACAAAACCTAACCAGTAAACCATCAGAAAACGTCACCACAAAACCTAACCAGTAAACCATCAGAAAACCTCACCACAAAACCTAACCAGTAAACCATCAGAAAACCTCACCACAAAACCTAACCAGTAAACCATCAGAAAACCTCACCACAAAACCTAACCAGTAAACCATCAGAAAACCTCAACTACAAAACCTAACCAGTAAACCATCAGAAAACGTCACCACAAAACCTAACCAGTAAACCATCAGAAAACGTCACCACAAAACCTAACCAGTAAACCATCAGAAAACGTCACCACAAAACCTAATCGGTAAACCATCAGAAAACCTCAACTACAAAACCTAACCAGTAAACCATCAGAAAACGTCACCACAAAACCTAACCAGTAAACCATCAGAAAACGTCACCACAAAACCTAACCAGTAATCCATCAGAAAACCTCACCACAAAACCTAACCAGTAAACCATCAGAAAACGTCACCACAAAACCTGACCAGTAAACCATCAGAAAACCTCAACTACAAAACCTAACCAGTAATCCATCAGAAAACCTCACCACAAAACCTAACCAGTAAACCATCAGAAAACGTCACCACAAAACCTAACCAGTAAACCATCAGAAAACCTCAACTACAAAACCTAACCAGTAAACCATCAGAAAACATCACCACAAAACCTAACCAGTAAACCATCAGAAAACGTCACCACAAAACCTGACCAGTAAACCATCAGAAAACCTCACCACAAAACCTAACCAGTAAACCATCAGAAAACGTCACCACAAAACCTAACCAGTAAACCATCAGAAAACCTCAACTACAAAACCTAACCAGTAAACCATCAGAAAACGTCACCACAAAACCTAACCAGTAAACCATCAGAAAACGTCACCACAAAACCTAATCAGAAAACCTCAACTACAAAACCTAACCAGTAAACCATCAGAAAACCTCAACTACAAAACCTAACCAGTAAACCATCAGAAAACGTCACCACAAAACCTAACCAGTAAACCATCAGAAAACGTCACCACAAAACCTAACCAGTAAACCATCAGAAAACCTCAACTACAAAACCTAACCAGTAAACCATCAGAAAACCTCACCACAAAACCTAACCAGTAAACCATCAGAAAACCTCAACTACAAAACCTAACCAGTAAACCATCAGAAAACCTCAACTACAAAACCTAACCAGTAAACAATCAGAAAACCTCAACTACAAAACCTAACCAGTAAACCATCAGAAAACGTCACCACAAAACCTAACCAGTAAACCATCAGAAAACCTCAACTACAAAACCTAACCAGTAAACCATCAGAAAACCTCAACTACAAAACCTAACCAGTAAACCATCAGAAAACGTCACCACAAAACCTAACCAGTAAACCATCAGAAAACCTCAACTACAAAACCTAACCAGTAAACCATCAGAAAACGTCACCACAAAACTTAACCAGTAAACCATCAGAAAACCTCACCACAAAACCTAACCAGTAAACCATCAGAAAACGTCACCACAAAACCTAACCAGTAAACCATCAGAAAACGTCACCACAAAACCTAATCAGAAAACCTCAACTACAAAACCTAACCAGTAAACCATCAGAAAACCTCAACTACAAAACCTCACCAGTAAACCATCAGAAAACGTCACCACAAAACCTAACCAGTAAACCATCAGAAAACGTCACCACAAAACCTCACCAGTAAACCATCAGAAAACCTCAACTACAAAACCTAACCAGTAAACCATCAGAAAACGTCGCCACAAAACCTAACCAGTGAACCATCAGAAAACGTCACCACAAAACCTCACCAGTAAACCATCAGAAAACATCACCACAAAACCTAACCAGTAAACCATCAGAAAACGTCACCACAAAACCTAACCAGTAAACCATCAGAAAACCTCACCACAAAACCTAACCAGTAAACCATCAGAAAACCTCAACTACAAAACCTAACCAGTAAACCATCAGAAAACCTCAACTACAAAACCTAACCAGTAAACCATCAGATAACCTCAACTACAAAACCTAACCAGTAAACCATCAGAAAACCTCAACTACAAAACCTAACCAGTAAACCATCAGAAAACGTCACCACAAAACCTAACCAGTAAACCATCAGAAAACATCACCACAAAACCTAACCAGTAAACCATCAGCAAACGTCACCACAAAATCTAACCAGTAAACCATCAGAAAACCTCAACTACAAAACCTAACCAGTAAACCATCAGAAAACCTCAACTACAAAACCTAACCAGTAAACCATCAGAAAACGTCACCACAAAACCTAACCAGTAAACCATCAGAAAACGTCACCACAAAACCTAACCAGTAAACCATCAGAAAACGTCACCACAAAACCTAACCAGTAAACCATCAGAAAACGTCACCACAAAACCTAACCAGTAAACCATCAGAAAACGTCACCACAAAACCTAACCAGTAAACCATCAGAAAACGTCACCACAAAACCTAACCAGTAAACCATCAGAAAACCTCACCACAAAACCTAACCAGTAAACCATCAGAAAACCTCAACTACAAAACCTAACCAGTAAACCATCAGAAAACGTCACCACAAAACCTAACCAGTGAACCATCAGAAAACGTCACCACAAAATCTAACCAGTAAACCATCAGCAAACGTCACCACAAAACCTAACCAGTAAACCATCAGAAAACCTCACCACAAAACCTAACCAGTAAACCATCAGAAAACGTCACCACAAAACCTAACCAGTAAACCATCAGAAAACCTCACCACAAAACCTAACCAGTAAACCATCAGAAAACCTCAACTACAAAACCTAACCAGTAAACCATCAGAAAACCTCAACTACAAAACCTAACCAGTAAACCATCAGATAACCTCAACTACAAAACCTAACCAGTAAACCATCAGAAAACCTCAACGACAAAACCTAACCAGTAAACCATCAGAAAACGTCACCACAAAACCTAACCAGTAAACCATCAGAAAACGTCACCACAAAACCTAACCAGTAAACCATCAGCAAACGTCACCACAAAACCTAACCAGTAAACCATCAGAAAACCTCACCACAAAACCTAACCAGTAAACCATCAGAAAACGTCTCCACAAAACCTAACCAGTAAACCATCAGAAAACGTCACCACAAAACCTAACCAGTAAACCATCAGAAAACCTCACCACAAAACCTAACCAGTAAACCATCAGAAAACCTCACCACAAAACCTAACCAGTAAACCATCAGAAAACCTCACCACAAAACCTAACCAGTAAACCATCAGAAAACCTCAACTACAAAACCTAACCAGTAAACCATCAGAAAACGTCACCACAAAACCTAACCAGTAAACCATCAGAAAACGTCACCACAAAACCTAACCAGTAAACCATCAGAAAACGTCATCACAAAACCTAATCGGTAAACCATCAGAAAACCTCAACTACAAAACCTAACCAGTAAACCATCAGAAAACGTCACCACAAAACCTAACCAGTAAACCATCAGAAAACGTCACCACAAAACCTAACCAGTAATCCATCAGAAAACCTCACCACAAAACCTAACCAGTAAACCATCAGAAAACTCAACTACAAAACCTAACCAGTAAACCATCAGAAAACCTCAACTACAAAACCTAACCAGTAAACCATCAGAAAACCTCAACTACAAAACCTAACCAGTAAACCATCAGAAAACCTCAACTACAAAACCTAACCGGTAAACCATCAGAAAACCTCAACTACAAAACCTAACCAGTAAACCATCAGAAAACGTCACCACAAAACCTAACCAGTAAACCATCAGAAAACCTCAACTACAAAACCTAACCAGTAAACCATCAGAAAACATCACCACAAAACCTAACCAGTAAACCATCAGAAAACGTCACCACAAAACCTGACCAGTAAACCATCAGAAAACGTCACCACAAAACCTGACCAGTAAACCATCAGAAAACGTCACCACAAAACCTAACCAGTAAACCATCAGAAAACGTCACCACAAAACTTAACCAGTAAACCATCAGAAAACCTCACCACAAAACCTAACCAGTAAACCATCAGAAAACGTCACCACAAAACCTATCAGAAAACGTCACCACAAAACCTCAACTACAAAACCTAACCAGTAAACCACCACAAAACCTAACCAGTAAACCATCAGAAAACGTCACCACAAAACCTAACCAGTGAATCAGAAAACGTCACCACAAAACCTAACTAGTAAACCATCAGCAAACGTCACCACAAAACCTAACCAGTAAACCATCAGAAAACCTCACCACAAAACCTAACCAGTAAACCATCAGAAAACGTCACCACAAAACCTAACCAGTAAACCATCAGAAAACGTCACCACAAAACCTAACCAGTAAACCATCAGAAAACGTCACCACAAAACCTAACCAGTAAACCATCAGAAAACGTCACCACAAAACCTAACCAGTAAACCATCAGAAAACGTCACCACAAAACCGAACCAGTAAACCATCAGAAAACGTCACCACAAAACCTAACCAGTAAACCATCAGAAAACGTCACCACAAAACCTAACCAGTAAACCATCAGAAAACGTCACCACAAAACCTAACCAGTAAACTATCAGAAAACCTCACCACAAAACCTAACCAGTAAACCATCAGAAAACCTCAACAACAAAACCTAACCAGTAAACCATCAGAAAACCTCAACTACAAAACCTAACCAGTAAACCATCAGAAAACCCTCAACTACAAAACCTAACCAGTAAACCATCAGAAAACGTCACCACAAAACCTAACCAGTAAACCATCAGAAAACGTCACCACAAAACCTAACCAGTAAACCATCAGAAAACCTCACCACAAAACCTAACCAGTAAACCATAAGAAAACCTCAACTATAAAACCTAACCAGTAAACCATCAGAAAACCTCAACTACAAAACCTAACCAGTAAACCATCAGAAACCCTCAACTACAAAACCGAACCAGTAAACCATCAGAAAACGTCACCACAAAACCTAACCAGTAAACCATCAGAAAACCTCACCACAAAACCTAACTAGTAAACCATCAGAAAACCTCAACTACAAAACCTAACCAGTAAACCATCAGAAAACGTCACCACAAAACCTAACCAGTAAACCATCAGAAAACGTCACCACAAAACCTAACCAGTAAACCATCAGAAAACGTCACCACAAAACCTAATCGGTAAACCATCAGAAAACCTCAACTACAAAACCTAACCAGTAAACCATCAGAAAACGTCACCACAAAACCTAACCAGTAAACCATCAGAAAACGTCACCACAAAACCTAACCAGTAATCCATCAGAAAACCTCACCACAAAACCTAACCAGTAAACCATCAGAAAACCTCAACTACAAAACCTAACCAGTAAACCATCAGAAAACCTCAACTACAAAACCTAACCAGTAAACCATCAGAAAACCTCAACTACAAAACCTAACCAGTAAACCATCAGAAAACGTCACCACAAAACCTAACCAGTAAACCATCAGAAAACCTCAACTACAAAACCTAACCGGTAAACCATCAGAAAACCTCAACTACAAAACCTAACCAGTAAACCATCAGAAAACGTCACCACAAAACCTAACCAGTAAACCATCAGAAAACGTCACCACAAAACCTAACCAGTAAACCATCAGAAAACGTCACCACAAAACCTCACCAGTAAACCATCAGAAAACGTCACCACAAAACCTAACCAGTAAACCATCAGAAAACGTCACCACAAAACCTAACCAGTAAACCATCAGAAAACCTCACCACAAAACCTAACCAGTAAACCATCAGAAAACCTCAACTACAAAACCTAACCAGTAAACCATCAGAAAACCTCAACTACAAAACCTAACCAGTAAACCATCAGAAAACCCTCAACTACAAAACCTAACCAGTAAACCATCAGAAAACGTCACCACAAAACCTAACCAGTAAACCATCAGAAAACGTCACCACAAAACCTAACCAGTAAACCATCAGAAAACCTCACCACAAAACCTAACCAGTAAACCATCAGAAAACCTCACCACAAAACCTAACCAGTAAACCATAAGAAAACCACAACTACAAAACCTAACCAGTAAACCATCAGAAAACGTCACCACAAAACCTAACCAGTAAACCATCAGAAAACATCACCACAAAACCTAACCAGTAAACCATCAGAAAACCTCACCACAAAACCTAACCAGTAAACCATAAGAAAACCTCAACTACAAAACCTAACCAGTAAACCATCAGAAAACGTCACCACAAAACCTAACCAGTAAACCATCAGAAAACATCACCACAAAACCTAACCAGTAAACCATCAGAAAACCTCACCACAAAACCTAACCAGTAAACCATCAGAAAACCTCAACTACAAAACCTAACCAGTAAACCATCAGAAAACGTCACCACAAAACCTAACCAGTAAACCATCAGAAAACGTCACCACAAAACCTCACCAGTAAACCATCAGAAAACGTCACCACAAAACCTAACCAGTAAACCATCAGAAAACGTCACCACAAAACCTAACCAGTAAACCATCAGAAAACCTCACCACAAAACCTAACTAGTAAACCATCAGAAAACCTCAACTACAAAACCTAACCAGTAAACCATCAGAAAACGTCACCACAAAACCTAACCAGTAAACCATCAGAAAACGTCACCACAAAACCTAACCAGTAAACCATCAGAAAACGTCACCACAAAACCTAATCGGTAAACCATCAGAAAACCTCAACTACAAAACCTAACCAGTAAACCATCAGAAAACGTCACCACAAAACCTAACCAGTAAACCATCAGAAAACGTCACCACAAAACCTAACCAGTAATCCATCAGAAAACCTCACCACAAAACCTAACCAGTAAACCATCAGAAAACCTCAACTACAAAACCTAACCAGTAAACCATCAGAAAACCTCAACTACAAAACCTAACCAGTAAACCATCAGAAAACCTCAACTACAAAACCTAACCAGTAAACCATCAGAAAACGTCACCACAAAACCTAACCAGTAAACCATCAGAAAACCTCAACTACAAAACCTAACCGGTAAACCATCAGAAAACCTCAACTACAAAACCTAACCAGTAAACCATCAGAAAACGTCACCACAAAACCTAACCAGTAAACCATCAGAAAACCTCAACTACAAAACCTAACCAGTAAACCATCAGAAAACATCACCACAAAACCTAACCAGTAAACCATCAGAAAACGTCACCACAAAACCTGACCAGTAAACCATCAGAAAACGTCACCACAAAACCTAACCAGTAAACCATCAGAAAACGTCACCACAAAACTTAACCAGTAAACCATCAGAAAACCTCACCACAAAACCTAACCAGTAAACCATCAGAAAACGTCACCACAAAACCTATCAGAAAACGTCACCACAAAACCTCAACTACAAAACCTAACCAGTAAACCACCACAAAACCTAACCAGTAAACCATCAGAAAACGTCACCACAAAACCTAACCAGTGAATCAGAAAACGTCACCACAAAACCTAACTAGTAAACCATCAGCAAACGTCACCACAAAACCTCACCAGTAAACCATCAGAAAACCTCACCACAAAACCTAACCAGAAAACCATCAGAAAACGTCACCACAAAACCTAACCAGTAAACCATCAGAAAATGTCACCACAAAACCTAACCAGTAAACCATCAGAAAACGTCACCACAAAACCTAACCAGTAAACCATCAGAAAACGTCACCACAAAACCTAACCAGTAAACCATCAGAAAACGTCACCACAAAACCGAACCAGTAAACCATCAGAAAACGTCACCACAAAACCGAACCAGTAAACCATCAGAAAACGTCACCACAAAACCTAACCAGTAAACCATCAGAAAACGTCACCACAAAACCTAACCAGTAAACCATCAGAAAACCTCACCACAAAACCTAACCAGTAAACCATCAGAAAACCTCAACTACAAAACCTAACCAGTAAACCATCAGAAAACCTCAACTACAAAACCTAACCAGTAAACCATCAGAAAACCCTCAACTACAAAACCTAACCAGTAAACCATCAGAAAACGTCACCACAAAACCTAACCAGTAAACCATCAGAAAACGTCACCACAAAACCTAACCAGTAAACCATCAGAAAACCTCACCACAAAACCTAACCAGTAAACCATCAGAAAACCTCAACTACAAAACCTAACCAGTAAACCATCAGAAAACCTCAACTACAAAACCTAACCAGTAAACCATCAGAAACCCTCAACTACAAAACCTAACCAGTAAACCATCAGAAAACGTCACCACAAAACCTAACCAGTAAACCATCAGAAAACATCACCACAAAACCTAACCAGTAAACCATCAGAAAACCTCACCACAAAACCTAACCAGTAAACCATCAGAAAACCTCAACTACAAAACCTAACCAGTAAACCATCAGAAAACGTCACCACAAAACCTAACCAGTAAACCATCAGAAAACGTCACCACAAAACCTCACCAGTAAACCATCAGAAAACGTCACCACAAAACCTAACCAGTAAACCATCAGAAAACGTCACCACAAAACCTAACCAGTAAACCATCAGAAAACCTCACCACAAAACCTAACTAGTAAACCATCAGAAAACCTCAACTACAAAACCTAACCAGTAAACCATCAGAAAACCTCAACTACAAAACCTAACCAGTAAACCATCAGATAACCTCAACTACAAAACCTAACCAGTAAACCATCAGAAAACGTCACCACAAAACCTAACCAGTAAACCATCAGCAAAAGTCACCACAAAACCTAACCAGTAAACCATCAGAAAACCTCACCACAAAACCTAACCAGTAAACCATCAGAAAACGTCTCCACAAGACCTAACCAGTAAACCATCAGAAAACGTCACCACAAAACCTAACCAGTAAACCATCAGAAAACGTCACCACAAAACCTAACCAGTAAACCATCAGAAAACCTCACCACAAAACCTAACCAGTAAACCATCAGAAAACCTCACCACAAAACCTAACCAGTAAACCATCAGAAAACCTCAACTACAAAACCTAACCAGTAAACCATCAGAAAACCTCACCAGTAAACCATCAGAAAACGTCACCACAAAACCTAACCAGTAATAAACCATCAGAAAACCTCACCACAAAACCTAACCAGTAAACCATCAGAAAACCTCAACTACAAAACCTAACCAGTGAACCATCAGAAAACGTCACCACAAAACCTAACCAGTGAACCATCAGAAAACGTCACCACAAAATCTAACCAGTAAACCATCAGCAAACGTCACCACAAAACCTAACCAGTAAACCATCAGAAAACCTCACCACAAAACCTAACCAGTAAACCATCAGAAAACCTCACCACAAAACCTAACCAGTAAACCATCAGAAAACCTCAACTACAAAACCTAACCAGTAAACCATCAGAAAACCTCACCACAAAACCTAACCAGTAAACCATCAGAAAACGTCACCACAAAACCTAACCAGTAAACCATCAGAAAACGTCACCACAAAACCTAACCCGTAAACCATCAGAAAACGTCACCACAAAACCTAACCAGTAAACCATCAGAAAACCTCAACTACAAAACCTAACCAGTAAACCATCAGAAAACCTCAACTACAAAACCTAACCAGTAAACCATCAGAAAACCTCAACTACAAAACCTAACCAGTAAACCATCAGAAAACCTCAACGACAAAACCTAACCAGTAAACCATCAGAAAACCTCACCACATAACCTAACCAGTAAACCATCAGAAAACCTCAACTACAAAACCTAACCAGTAAACCATCAGAAAACCTCAACTACAAAACCTAACCAGTAAACCATCAGAAAACGTCACCACAAAACCTAACCAGTAAACCTTCAGAAAACCTCAACTACAAAACCTAACCAGTAAACCATCAGAAAACGTCACCACAAAACCTAACCAGTAAACCATCAGAAAACCTCACCACAAAACCTAACCAGTAAACCATCAGAAAACGTCTCCACAAAACCTAACCAGAAAACCATCAGAAAACGTCACCACAAAACCTAACCAGTAAACCATCAGAAAACGTCACCACAAAACCTAACCAGTAAACCATCAGAAAACCTCACCACAAAACCTAACCAGTAAACCATCAGAAAACCTCACCACAAAACCTAACCAGTAAACCATCAGAAAACCTCACCACAAAACCTAACCAGTAAACCATCAGAAAACCTCAACTACAAAACCTAACCAGTAAACCATCAGAAAACGTCACCACAAAACCTAACCAGTAAACCATCAGAAAACGTCACCACAAAACCTAACCAGTAAACCATCAGAAAACGTCATCACAAAACCTAATCGGTAAACCATCAGAAAACCTCAACTACAAAACCTAACCAGTAAACCATCAGAAAACGTCACCACAAAACCTAACCAGTAAACCATCAGAAAACGTCACCACAAAACCTAACCAGTAATCCATCAGAAAACCTCACCACAAAACCTAACCAGTAAACCATCAGAAAACCTCAACTACAAAACCTAACCAGTAAACCATCAGAAAACCTCAACTACAAAACCTAACCAGTAAACCATCAGAAAACGTCACCACAAAACCTAACCAGTAAACCATCAGAAAACCTCAACTACAAAACCTAACCGGTAAACCATCAGAAAACCTCAACTACAAAACCTAACCAGTAAACCATCAGAAAACGTCACCACAAAACCTAACCAGTAAACCATCAGAAAACCTCAACTACAAAACCTAACCAGTAAACCATCAGAAAACGTCACCACAAAACCTAACCAGTAAACCATCAGAAAACGTCACCACAAAACTTAACCAGTAAACCATCAGAAAACCTCACCACAAAACCTAACCAGTAAACCATCAGAAAACGTCACCACAAAACCTATCAGAAAACGTCACCACAAAACCTCAACTACAAAACCTAACCAGTAAACCACCACAAAACCTAACCAGTAAACCATCAGAAAACGTCACCACAAAACCTAACCAGTGAATCAGAAAACGTCACCACAAAACCTAACTAGTAAACCATCAGCAAACGTCACCACAAAACCTAACCAGTAAACCATCAGAAAACCTCACCACAAAACCTAACCAGTAAACCATCAGAAAACGTCACCACAAAACCTAACCAGTAAACCATCAGAAAACGTCACCACAAAACCTAACCAGTAAACCATCAGAAAACGTCACCACAAAACCTAACCAGTAAACCATCAGAAAACGTCACCACAAAACCTAACCAGTAAACCATCAGAAAACGTCACCACAAAACCGAACCAGTAAACCATCAGAAAACGTCACCACAAAACCTAACCAGTAAACCATCAGAAAACGTCACCACAAAACCTAACCAGTAAACCATCAGAAAACGTCACCACAAAACCTAACCAGTAAACCATCAGAAAACCTCACCACAAAACCTAACCAGTAAACCATCAGAAAACCTCAACTACAAAACCTAACCAGTAAACCATCAGAAAACCTCAACTACAAAACCTAACCAGTAAACCATCAGAAAACCCTCAACTACAAAACCTAACCAGTAAACCATCAGAAAACGTCACCACAAAACCTAACCAGTAAACCATCAGAAAACGTCACCACAAAACCTAACCAGTAAACCATCAGAAAACCTCACCACAAAACCTAACCAGTAAACCATCAGAAAACCTCACCACAAAACCTAACCAGTAAACCATAAGAAAACCTCAACTACAAAACCTAACCAGTAAACCATCAGAAAACCTCAACTACAAAACCTAACCAGTAAACCATCAGAAAACGTCACCACAAAACCTAACCAGTAAACCATCAGAAAACCTCACCACAAAACCTAACTAGTAAACCATCAGAAAACCTCAACTACAAAACCTAACCAGTAAACCATCAGAAAACGTCACCACAAAACCTAACCAGTAAACCATCAGAAAACGTCACCACAAAACCTAACCAGTAAACCATCAGAAAACGTCACCACAAAACCTAATCGGTAAACCATCAGAAAACCTCAACTACAAAACCTAACCAGTAAACCATCAGAAAACGTCACCACAAAACCTAACCAGTAAACCATCAGAAAACGTCACCACAAAACCTAACCAGTAATCCATCAGAAAACCTCACCACAAAACCTAACCAGTAAACCATCAGAAAACCTCAACTACAAAACCTAACCAGTAAACCATCAGAAAACCTCAACTACAAAACCTAACCAGTAAACCATCAGAAAACCTCAACTACAAAACCTAACCAGTAAACCATCAGAAAACGTCACCACAAAACCTAACCAGTAAACCATCAGAAAACCTCAACTACAAAACCTAACTGGTAAACCATCAGAAAACCTCAACTACAAAACCTAACCAGTAAACCATCAGAAAACGTCACCACAAAACCTAACCAGTAAACCATCAGAAAACCTCAACTACAAAACCTAACCAGTAAACCATCAGAAAACATCACCACAAAACCTAACCAGTAAACCATCAGAAAACGTCACCACAAAACCTAACCAGTAAACCATCAGAAAACGTCACCACAAAACCTCACCAGTAAACCATCAGAAAACGTCACCACAAAACCTAACCAGTAAACCATCAGAAAACGTCACCACAAAACCTAACCAGTAAACCATCAGAAAACCTCACCACAAAACCTAACCAGTAAACCATCAGAAAACCTCAACTACAAAACCTAACCAGTAATCCATCAGAAAACCTCAACTACAAAACCTAACCAGTAAACCATCAGAAAACCCTCAACTACAAAACCTAACCAGTAAACCATCAGAAAACGTCACCACAAAACCTAACCAGTAAACCATCAGAAAACGTCACCACAAAACCTAACCAGTAAACCATCAGAAAACCTCACCACAAAACCTAACCAGTAAACCATCAGAAAACCTCACCACAAAACCTAACCAGTAAACCATAAGAAAACCTCAACTACAAAACCTAACCAGTAAACCATCAGAAAACGTCACCACAAAACCTAACCAGTAAACCATCAGAAAACATCACCACAAAACCTAACCAGTAAACCATCAGAAAACCTCACCACAAAACCTAACCAGTAAACCATAAGAAAACCTCAACTACAAAACCTAACCAGTAAACCATCAGAAAACATCACCACAAAACCTAACCAGTAAACCATCAGAAAACCTCACCACAAAACCTAACCAGTAAACCATCAGAAAACCTCAACTACAAAACCTAACCAGTAAACCATCAGAAAACGTCACCACAAAACCTAACCAGTAAACCATCGGAAAACGTCACCACAAAACCTCACCAGTAAACCATCAGAAAACGTCACCACAAAACCTAACCAGTAAACCATCAGAAAACGTCACCACAAAACCTAACCAGTAAACCATCAGAAAACCTCACCACAAAACCTAACTAGTAAACCATCAGAAAACCTCAACTACAAAACCTAACCAGTAAACCATCAGAAAACGTCACCACAAAACCTAACCAGTAAACCATCAGAAAACGTCACCACAAAACCTAATCGGTAAACCATCAGAAAACCTCAACTACAAAACCTAACCAGTAAACCATCAGAAAACGTCACCACAAAACCTAACCAGTAATCCATCAGAAAACCTCACCACAAAACCTAACCAGTAAACCATCAGAAAACCTCAACTACAAAACCTAACCAGTAAACCATCAGAAAACCTCAACTACAAAACCTAACCAGTAAACCATCAGAAAACCTCAACTACAAAACCTAACCAGTAAACCATCAGAAAACGTCACCACAAAACCTAACCAGTAAACCATCAGAAAACCTCAACTACAAAACCTAACCGGTAAACCATCAGAAAACCTCAACTACAAAACCTAACCAGTAAACCATCAGAAAACGTCACCACAAAACCTAACCAGTAAACCATCAGAAAACCTCAACTACAAAACCTAACCAGTAAACCATCAGAAAACATCACCACAAAACCTAACCAGTAAACCATCAGAAAACGTCACCACAAAACCTGACCAGTAAACCATCAGAAAACGTCACCACAAAACCTAACCAGTAAACCATCAGAAAACGTCACCACAAAACTTAACCAGTAAACCATCAGAAAACCTCACCACAAAACCTAACCAGTAAACCATCAGAAAACGTCACCACAAAACCTATCAGAAAACGTCACCACAAAACCTCAACTACAAAACCTAACCAGTAAACCACCACAAAACCTAACCAGTAAACCATCAGAAAACGTCACCACAAAACCTAACCAGTGAATCAGAAAACGTCACCACAAAACCTAACTAGTAAACCATCAGCAAACGTCACCACAAAACCTAACCAGTAAACCATCAGAAAACCTCACCACAAAACCTAACCAGTAAACCATCAGAAAACGTCACCACAAAACCTAACCAGTAAACCATCAGAAAACGTCACCACAAAACCTAACCAGTAAACCATCAGAAAACGTCACCACAAAACCTAACCAGTAAACCATCAGAAAACGTCACCACAAAACCTAACCAGTAAACCATCAGAAAACGTCACCACAAAACCGAACCAGTAAACCATCAGAAAACGTCACCACAAAACCGAACCAGTAAACCATCAGAAAACGTCACCACAAAACCTAACCAGTAAACCATCAGAAAACGTCACCACAAAACCTAACCAGTAAACCATCAGAAAACCTCACCACAAAACCTAACCAGTAAACCATCAGAAAACCTCAACTACAAAACCTAACCAGTAAACCATCAGAAAACCTCAACTACAAAACCTAACCAGTAAACCATCAGAAAACCCTCAACTACAAAACCTAACCAGTAAACCATCAGAAAACGTCACCACAAAACCTAACCAGTAAACCATCAGAAAACGTCACCACAAAACCTAACCAGTAAACCATCAGAAAACCTCACCACAAAACCTAACCAGTAAACCATCAGAAAACCTCACCACAAAACCTAACCAGTAAACCATAAGAAAACCTCAACTACAAAACCTAACCAGTAAACCATCAGAAAACCTCAACTACAAAACCTAACCAGTAAACCATCAGAAACCCTCAACTACAAAACCTAACCAGTAAACCATCAGAAAACGTCACCACAAAACCTAACCAGTAAACCATCAGAAAACATCACCACAAAACCTAACCAGTAAACCATCAGAAAACCTCACCACAAAACCTAACCAGTAAACCATCAGAAAACCTCAACTACAAAACCTAACCAGTAAACCATCAGAAAACGTCACCACAAAACCTAACCAGTAAACCATCAGAAAACGTCACCACAAAACCTCACCAGTAAACCATCAGAAAACGTCACCACAAAACCTAACCAGTAAACCATCAGAAAACGTCACCACAAAACCTAACCAGTAAACCGTCAGAAAACCTCACCACAAAACCTAACTAGTAAACCATCAGAAAACCTCAACTACAAAACCTAACCAGTAAACCATCAGAAAACCTCAACTACAAAACCTAACCAGTAAACCATCAGATAACCTCAACTACAAAACCTAACCAGTAAACCATCAGAAAACCTCAACTACAAAACCTAACCAGTAAACCATCAGAAAACGTCACCACAAAACCTAACCAGTAAACCATCAGCAAAAGTCACCACAAAACCTAACCAGTAAACCATCAGAAAACCTCACCACAAAACCTAACCAGTAAACCATCAGAAAACGTCTCCACAAAACCTAACCAGTAAACCATCAGAAAACGTCACCACAAAACCTAACCAGTAAACCATCAGAAAACCTCACCACAAAACCTAACCAGTAAACCATCAGAAAACCTCACCACAAAACCTAACCAGTAAACCATCAGAAAACCTCAACTACAAAACCTAACCAGTAAACCATCAGAAAACCTCACCAGTAAACCATCAGAAAACGTCACCACAAAACCTAACCAGTAAACCATCAGAAAACGTCACCACAAAACCTAACCAGTAAACCATCAGAAAACCTCAACTACAAAACCTAACCAGTAAACCATCAGAAAACGTCACCACAAAACCTAACCAGTAAACCATCAGAAAACGTCACCACAAAACCTAACCAGTAAACCATCAGAAAACCTCACCACAAAACCTAACCAGTAAACCATCAGAAAACCTCAACTACAAAACCTAACCAGTAAACCATCAGAAAACCTCAACTACAAAACCTAACCAGTAAACCATCAGAAAACGTCACCACAAAACCTAACCAGTAAACCATCAGAAAACCTCAACTACAAAGCCTAACCAGTAAACCATCAGAAAACCTCAACTACAAAACCTAACCAGTAAACCATCAGAAAACGTCACCACAAAACCTAACCAGTAAACCATCAGAAAACGTCACCACAAAACCTAACCAGTAAACCATCAGAAAACCTCAACTACAAAACCTAACCAGTAAACCATCAGAAAACCTCAACTACAAAACCTAACCAGTAAACCATCAGAAAACGTCACCACAAAACCTAACCAGTAAACCATCAGAAAACCTCACCACAAAACCTAACCAGTAAACCATCAGAAAACGTCACCACAAAACCTAACCAGTAAACCATCAGAAAACGTCACCACAAAACCTAACCAGTAAACCATCAGAAAACGTCACCACAAAACCTAACCAGTAAACCATCAGAAAACCTCAACTACAAAACCTAACCAGTAAACCATCAGAAAACCTCAACTACAAAACCTAACCAGTAAACCATCAGAAAACGTCACCACAAAACCTAACCAGTAAACCATCAGCAAAAGTCACCACAAAACCTAACCAGTAAACCATCAGAAAACCTAACCAGTAAACCATCAGAAAACGTCTCCACAAAACCTAACCAGTAAACCATCAAAAAACGTCACCACAAAACCTAACCAGTAAACCATCAGAAAACCTCACCACAAAACCTAACCAGTAAACCATCAGAAAACGTCACCACAAAACCTAACCAGTAAACCATCAGAAAACCTCAACTACAAAACCTAACCAGTAAACCATCAGAAAACCTCAACTACAAAACCTAACCAGTAAACCATCAGATAACCTCAACTACAAAACCTAACCAGTAAACCATCAGAAAACCTCAACTACAAAACCTAACCAGTAAACCATCAGAAAACGTCACCACAAAACCTAACCAGTTAACCATCAGCAAAAGTCACCACAAAACCTAACCAGTAAACCATCAGAAAACCTCACCACAAAACCTAACCAGTAAACCATCAGAAAACGTCTCCACAAAACCTAACCAGTAAACCATCAGAAAACGTCACCACAAAACCTAACCAGTAAACCATCAGAAAACGTCACCACAAAACCTAACCAGTAAACCATCAGAAAACCTCACCACAAAACCTCACCACAAAACCTAACCAGTAAACCATCAGAAAACATCACCACAAAACCTAACCAGTAAACCATCAGAAAACCTCAACTACAAAACCTAACCAGTAAACCATCAGAAAACCTAACCAGTAAACCATCAGAAAACGTCACCACAAAACCTAACCAGTAAACCATCAGAAAACGTCACCACAAAACCTAACCAGTAAACCATTAGAAAACGTCACCACAAAACCTAACCAGGAAACCATCAGAAAACCTCAACTACAAAACCTAACCAGTAAACCATCAGAAAACGTCACCACAAAACCTAACCAGTAAACCATCAGAAAACGTCACCACAAAACCTAACCAGTAAACCATCAGAAAACCTCACCACAAAACCTAACCAGTAAACCATCAGAAAACCTCAACTACAAAACCTAACCAGTAAACCATCAGAAAACCTCAACTACAAAACCTAACCAGTAAACCATCAGAAAACATCACCACAAAACCTAACCAGTAAACCATCAGAAAACCTCAACTACAAAACCTAACCAGTAAACCATGAGAAAACCTCAACTACAAAACCTAACCAGTAAACCATCAGAAAACGTGACCACAAAACCTAACCAGTAAACCATCAGAAAACGTCACCACAAAACCTAACCAGTAAACCATCAGAAAACGTCACCACAAAACCTAACCAGTACACCATCAGAAAACGTCACCACAAAACCTAACCAGTAAACCATCAGAAAACGTCACCACAAAACCTAACCAGTAAACCTTCAGAAAACCTCACCACAAAACCTAACCAGTAAACCATCAGAAAACCTCACCACAAAACCTAACCAGTAAACCATCAGAAAACCTCAACTACAAAACCTAACCAGTAAACCATCAGAAAACCTCAACTACAAAACCTAACCAGTAAACCATCAGAAAACGTCACCACAAAACCTAACCAGTAAACCATCAGAAAACGTCACCACAAAACCTAACCAGTAAACCATCAGAAAACGTCACCACAAAACCTAACCAGTAAACCATCAGAAAACGTCACCATAAAACCTAACCAGTAAACCATCAGAAAACGTCACCACAAAACCTCACCAGTAAACCATCAGAAAACCTCAACTACAAAACCTAACCAGTAAACCATGAGAAAACCTCAACTACAAAACCTAACCAGTAAACCATCAGAAAACCTCAACTACAAAACCTAACCAGTAAACCATCAGAAAACCTCAACTACAAAACCTAACCAGTAAACCATCAGAAAACCTCAACTACAAAACCTAACCAGTAAACCATCAGAAAACGTCACCACAAAACCTCACCAGTAAACCATCAGAAAATGTCACCACAAAACCTAACCATTAAACCATCAGAAAACGTCACCACAAAACCTAACCAGTAAACCATCAGAAAACCTCACCACAAAACCTAACCAGTAAACCATCAGAAAACCTCAACTACAAAACCTAACCAGTAAACCATCAGAAAACGTCACCACAAAACCTAACCAGTAAACCATCAGAAAACGTCACCACAAAACCTCACCAGTAAACCATCAGAAAACGTCACCACAAAACCTAACCAGTAAACCATCAGAAAACGTCACCACAAAACCTAACCAGTAAACCATCAGAAAACCTCACCACAAAACCTAACTAGTAAACCATCAGAAAACCTCAACTACAAAACCTAACCAGTAAACCATCAGAAAACCTCAACTACAAAACCTAACCAGTAAACCATCAGATAACCTCAACTACAAAACCTAACCAGTAAACCATCAGAAAACCTCAACTACAAAACCTAACCAGTAAACCATCAGAAAACGTCACCACAAAACCTAACCAGTAAACCATCAGCAAAAGTCACCACAAAACCTAACCAGTAAACCATCAGAAAACCTAACCAGTAAACCATCAGAAAACGTCTCCACAAAACCTAACCAGTAAACCATCAAAAAACGTCACCACAAAACCTAACCAGTAAACCATCAGAAAACGTCACCACAAAACCTAACCAGTAAACCATCAGAAAACCTCACCACAAAACCTAACCAGTAAACCATCAGAAAACGTCACCACAAAACCTAACCAGTAAACCATCAGAAAACCTCAACTACAAAACCTAACCAGTAAACCATCAGAAAACCTCAACTACAAAACCTAACCAGTAAACCATCAGATAACCTCAACTACAAAACCTAACCAGTAAACCATCAGAAAACCTCAACTACAAAACCTAACCAGTAAACCATCAGAAAACGTCACCACAAAACCTAACCAGTTAACCATCAGCAAAAGTCACCACAAAACCTAAGCAGTAAACCATCAGAAAACCTCACCACAAAACCTAACCAGTAAACCATCAGAAAACGTCTCCACAAAACCTAACCAGTAAACCATCAGAAAACGTCACCACAAAACCTAACCAGTAAACCATCAGAAAACGTCACCACAAAACCTAACCAGTAAACCATCAGAAAACCTCACCACAAAACCTAACCAGTAAACCATCAGAAAACATCACCACAAAACCTAACCAGTAAACCATCAGAAAACCTCAACTACAAAACCTAACCAGTAAACCATCAGAAAACCTAACCAGTAAACCATCAGAAAACGTCACCACAAAACCTAACCAGTAAACCATCAGAAAACGTCACCACAAAACCTAACCAGTAAACCATCAGAAAACGTCACCACAAAACCTAAGCAGTAAACCATCAGAAAACCTCAACTACAAAACCTAACCAGTAAACCATCAGAAAACGTCACCACAAAACCTAACCAGTAAACCATCAGAAAACGTCACCACAAAACCTAACCAGTAAACCATCAGAAAACCTCACCACAAAACCTAACCAGTAAACCATCAGAAAACCTCAACTACAAAACCTAACCAGTAAACCATCAGAAAACCTCAACTACAAAACCTAACCAGTAAACCATCAGAAAACATCACCACAAAACCTAACCAGTAAACCATCAGAAAACCTCAACTACAAAACCTAACCAGTAAACCATGAGAAAACCTCAACTACAAAACCTAACCAGTAAACCATCAGAAAACGTGACCACAAAACCTAACCAGTAAACCATCAGAAAACGTCACCACAAAACCTAACCAGTAAACCATCAGAAAACGTCACCACAAAACCTAACCAGTACACCATCAGAAAACGTCACCACAAAACCTAACCAGTAAACCATCAGAAAACCTCACCACAAAACCTAACCAGTAAACCATCAGAAAACCTCACCACAAAACCTAACCAGTAAACGATCAGAAAACCTCAACTACAAAACCTAACCAGTAAACCATCAGAAAACCTCAACTACAAAACCTAACCAGTAAACCATCAGAAAACGTCACCACAAAACCTAACCAGTAAACCATCAGAAAACGTCACCACAAAACCTAACCAGTAAACCATCAGAAAACGTCACCACAAAACCTAACCAGTAAACCATCAGAAAACGTCACCATAAAACCTAACCAGTAAACCATCAGAAAATGTCACCACAAAACCTCACCAGTAAACCATCAGAAAACCTCAACTACAAAACCTAACCAGTAAACCATGAGAAAACCTCAACTACAAAACCTAACCAGTAAACCATCAGAAAACCTCAACTACAAAACCTAACCAGTAAACCATCAGAAAACCTCAACTACAAAACCTAACCAGTAAACCATCAGAAAACCTCAACTACAAAACCTAACCAGTAAACCATCAGAAAACCTCAACTACAAAACCTAACCAGTAAACCATCAGAAAACCTCAACTACAAAACCTAACCAGTAAACCATCAGAAAATGTCACCACAAAACCTAACCATTAAACCATCAGAAAACGTCACCACAAAACCTAACCAGTAAACCATCAGAAAACCTCACCACAAAACCTAACCAGTAAACCATCAGAAAACCTCAACTACAAAACCTAACCAGTAAACCATCAGAAAACGTCACCACAAAACCTAACCAGTAAACCATCAGAAAACGTCACCACAAAACCTCACCAGTAAACCATCAGAAAACGTCACCACAAAACCTAACCAGTAAACCATCAGAAAACGTCACCACAAAACCTAACCAGTAAACCATCAGAAAACCTCAACTACAAAACCTAACCAGTAAACCATCAGAAAACCTCAACTACAAAACCTAACCAGTAAACCATCAGATAACCTCAACTACAAAACCTAACCAGTAAACCATCAGAAAACCTCAACTACAAAACCTAACCAGTAAACCATCAGAAAACGTCACCACAAAACCTAACCAGTAAACCATCAGCAAAAGTCACCACAAAACCTAACCAGTAAACCATCAGAAAACCTCACCACAAAACCTAACCAGTAAACCATCAGAAAACGTCTCCACAAAACCTAACCAGTAAACCATCAAAAAACGTCACCACAAAACCTAACCAGTAAACCATCAGAAAACGTCACCACAAAACCTAACCAGTAAACCATCAGAAAACCTCACCACAAAACCTAACCAGTAAACCATCAGAAAACCTCACCACAAAACCTAACCAGTAAACCATCAGAAAACCTCAACTACAAAACCTAACCAGTAAACCATCAGAAAACCTCACCAGTAAACCATCAGAAAACGTCACCACAAAACCTAACCAGTAAACCATCAGAAAACGTCACCACAAAACCTAACCAGTAAACCATCAGAAAACGTCACCACAAAACCTAACCAGTAAACCATCAGAAAACCTCAACTACAAAACCTAACCAGTAAACCATCAGAAAACGTCACCACAAAACCTAACCAGTAAACCATCAGAAAACGTCACCACAAAACCTAACCAGGAAACCATCAGAAAACCTCACCACAAAACCTAACCAGTAAACCATCAGAAAACCTCAACTACAAAACCTAACCAGTAAACCATCAGAAAACGTCACCACAAAACCTAACCAGTAAACCATCAGAAAACGTCACCACAAAACCTAACCAGTAAACCATCAGCAAAAGTCACCACAAACCTAACCAGTAAACCATCAGAAAACCTCACCACAAAACCTAACCAGTAAACCATCAGAAAACGTCTCCACAAAACCTAACCAGTAAACCATCAGAAAACGTCACCACAAAACCTAACCAGTAAACCATCAGAAAACCTCACCACAAAACCGAACCAGTAAACCATCAGAAAACGTCACCACAAAACCTAACCAGTAAACCATCAGAAAACGTCACCACAAAACCTAACCAGTAAACCATCAGAAAACGTCACCACAAAACCTAACCAGTAAACCATCAGAAAACCTCAACTACAAAACCTAACCAGTAAACCATCAGAAAACGTCACCACAAAACCTAACCAGTAAACCATCAGAAAACGTCACCACAAAACCTAACCAGTAAACCATCAGAAAACCTCACCACAAAACCTAACCAGTAAACCATCAGAAAACCTCAACTACAAAACCTAACCAGTAAACCATCAGAAAACCTCAACTACAAAACCTAACCAGTAAACTATCAGAAAACGTCACCACAAAACCTAACCAGTAAACCATCAGAAAACCTCAACTACAAAACCTAACCAGTAAACCATCAGAAAACCTCAACTACAAAACCTAACCAGTAAACCATCAGAAAACGTCACCACAAAACCTAACCAGTAAACCATCAGAAAACGTCACCACAAAACCTAACAAGTAAACCATCAGAAAACGTCACTACAAAACCTAACCAGTAAACCATCAGAAAACGTCACCACAAAACCTAACCAGTAAACCATCAGAAAACGTCACCACAAAACCTAACCAGTAAACCATCAGAAAACCTCACCACAAAACCTAACCAGTAAACCATCAGAAAACCTCAACTACAAAACCTAACCAGTAAACCATCAGAAAACATCAACTACAAAACCTAACCAGTAAACCATCAGAAAACCTCAACTACAAAACCTAACCAGTAAACCATCAGAAAACGTCACCACAAAACCTAACCAGTAAACCATCAGAAAACGTCACCACAAAACCTAACCAGTAAACCATCAGAAAACGTCACCACAAAACCTAACCAGTAAACCATCAGAAAACCTCACCACAAAACCTAACCAGTAAACCATCAGAAAACCTCAACTACAAAACCTAACCAGTAAACCATCAGAAAACGTTACCACAAAACCTAACCAGTAAACCATCAGAAAACGTCACCACAAAACCTAACCAGTAAACCATCAGCAAACGTAACCACAAAACCTAACCAGTAAACCATCAGAAAACGTCACCACAAAACCTAACCAGTAAACCATCAGAAAACGTCACCACAAAACCTAACCAGTAAACCATCAGAAAACGTCACCACAAAACCTAACCAGTAAACCATCAGAAAACGTCACCACAAAACCTAACCAGTAAACCATCAGAAAACCTCACCACAAAACCTAACCAGTAAACCATCAGAAAACCTCAACTACAAAACCTAACCAGTAAACCATCAGAAAACCTCAACTACAAAACATAACCAGTAAACCATCAGAAAACCTCACCACAAAACCTAACCAGTAAACCATCAGAAAACCTCACCACAAAACCTAACCAGTAAACCATCAGAAAACCTCAACTACAAAACCTAACCAGTAAACCATCAGAAAACCTCAACTACAAAACCTAACCAGTAAACCATCAGAAAACCTCACCACAAAACCTAACCAGTAAACCATCAGAAAACCTCACCACAAAACCTCACCAGTAAACCATCAGAAAACCTCAACTACAAAACCTAACCAGTAAACCATCAGAAAACGTCACCACAAAACCTAACCAGTAAACCATCAGAAAACCTCACCACAAAACCTAACCAGTAAACCATCAGAAAACCTCACCACAAAACCTAACCAGTAAACCATCAGAAAACATCACCACAAAACCTAACCAGTAAACCATCAGAAAACCTCAACTACAAAACCTAACCAGTAAACCATCAGAAAACCTAACCAGTAAACCATCAGAAAACGTCACCACAAAACCTAACCAGTAAACCATCAGAAAACGTCACCACAAAACCTAACCAGTAAACCATTAGAAAACGTCACCACAAAACCTAACCAGGAAACCATCAGAAAACCTCAACTACAAAACCTAACCAGTAAACCATCAGAAAACGTCACCACAAAACCTAACCAGTAAACCATCAGAAAACGTCACCACAAAACCTAACCAGTAAACCATCAGAAAACCTCACCACAAAACCTAACCAGTAAACCATCAGAAAACCTCAACTACAAAACCTAACCAGTAAACCATCAGAAAACCTCAACTACAAAACCTAACCAGTAAACCATCAGAAAACATCACCACAAAACCTAACCAGTAAACCATCAGAAAACCTCAACTACAAAACCTAACCAGTAAACCATGAGAAAACCTCAACTACAAAACCTAACCAGTAAACCATCAGAAAACGTGACCACAAAACCTAACCAGTAAACCATCAGAAAACGTCACCACAAAACCTAACCAGTAAACCATCAGAAAACGTCACCACAAAACCTAACCAGTACACCATCAGAAAACGTCACCACAAAACCTAACCAGTAAACCATCAGAAAACGTCACCACAAAACCTAACCAGTAAACCATCAGAAAACCTCACCACAAAACCTAACCAGTAAACCATCAGAAAACCTCACCACAAAACCTAACCAGTAAACCATCAGAAAACCTCAACTACAAAACCTAACCAGTAAACCATCAGAAAACCTCAACTACAAAACCTAACCAGTAAACCATCAGAAAACGTCACCACAAAACCTAACCAGTAAACCATCAGAAAACGTCACCACAAAACCTAACCAGTAAACCATCAGAAAACGTCACCACAAAACCTAACCAGTAAACCATCAGAAAACGTCACCATAAAACCTAACCAGTAAACCATCAGAAAACGTCACCACAAAACCTCACCAGTAAACCATCAGAAAACCTCAACTACAAAACCTAACCAGTAAACCATGAGAAAACCTCAACTACAAAACCTAACCAGTAAACCATCAGAAAACCTCAACTACAAAACCTAACCAGTAAACCATCAGAAAACCTCAACTACAAAACCTAACCAGTAAACCATCAGAAAACGTCACCACAAAACCTCACCAGTAAACCATCAGAAAATGTCACCACAAAACCTAACCATTAAACCATCAGAAAACGTCACCACAAAACCTAACCAGTAAACCATCAGAAAACCTCACCACAAAACCTAACCAGTAAACCATCAGAAAACCTCAACTACAAAACCTAACCAGTAAACCATCAGAAAACGTCACCACAAAACCTAACCAGTAAACCATCAGAAAACGTCACCACAAAACCTCACCAGTAAACCATCAGAAAACGTCACCACAAAACCTAACCAGTAAACCATCAGAAAACGTCACCACAAAACCTAACCAGTAAACCATCAGAAAACCTCACCACAAAACCTAACTAGTAAACCATCAGAAAACCTCAACTACAAAACCTAACCAGTAAACCATCAGAAAACCTCAACGACAAAACCTAACCAGTAAACCATCAGATAACCTCAACTACAAAACCTAACCAGTAAACCATCAGAAAACCTCAACTACAAAACCTAACCAGTAAACCATCAGAAAACGTCACCACAAAACCTAACCAGTAAACCATCAGCAAAAGTCACCACAAAACCTAACCAGTAAACCATCAGAAAACCTAACCAGTAAACCATCAGAAAACGTCTCCACAAAACCTAACCAGTAAACCATCAAAAAACGTCACCACAAAACCTAACCAGTAAACCATCAGAAAACGTCACCACAAAACCTAACCAGTAAACCATCAGAAAACCTCACCACAAAACCTAACCAGTAAACCATCAGAAAACGTCACCACAAAACCTAACCAGTAAACCATCAGAAAACCTCAACTACAAAACCTAACCAGTAAACCATCAGAAAACCTCAACTACAAAACCTAACCAGTAAACCATCAGATAACCTCAACTACAAAACCTAACCAGTAAACCATCAGAAAACCTCAACTACAAAACCTAACCAGTAAACCATCAGAAAACGTCACCACAAAACCTAACCAGTTAACCATCAGCAAAAGTCACCACAAAACCTAAGCAGTAAACCATCAGAAAACCTCACCACAAAACCTAACCAGTAAACCATCAGAAAACGTCTCCACAAAACCTAACCAGTAAACCATCAGAAAACGTCACCACAAAACCTAACCAGTAAACCATCAGAAAACGTCACCACAAAACCTAACCAGTAAACCATCAGAAAACCTCACCACAAAACCTAACCAGTAAACCATCAGAAAACATCACCACAAAACCTAACCAGTAAACCATCAGAAAACCTCAACTACAAAACCTAACCAGTAAACCATCAGAAAACCTAACCAGTAAACCATCAGAAAACGTCACCACAAAACCTAACCAGTAAACCATCAGAAAACGTCACCACAAAACCTAACCAGTAAACCATCAGAAAACGTCACCACAAAACCTAAGCAGTAAACCATCAGAAAACCTCAACTACAAAACCTAACCAGTAAACCATCAGAAAACGTCACCACAAAACCTAACCAGTAAACCATCAGAAAACGTCACCACAAAACCTAACCAGTAAACCATCAGAAAACCTCACCACAAAACCTAACCAGTAAACCATCAGAAAACCTCAACTACAAAACCTAACCAGTAAACCATCAGAAAACCTCAACTACAAAACCTAACCATTAACCATCAGAAAACATCACCACAAAACCTAACCAGTAAACCATCAGAAAACCTCAACTACAAAACCTAACCAGTAAACCATGAGAAAACCTCAACTACAAAACCTAACCAGTAAACCATCAGAAAACGTGACCACAAAACCTAACCAGTAAACCATCAGAAAACGTCACCACAAAACCTAACCAGTAAACCATCAGAAAACGTCACCACAAAACCTAACCAGTACACCATCAGAAAACGTCACCACAAAACCTAACCAGTAAACCATCAGAAAACCTCACCACAAAACCTAACCAGTAAACCATCAGAAAACCTCACCACAAAACCTAACCAGTAAACGATCAGAAAACCTCAACTACAAAACCTAACCAGTAAACCATCAGAAAACCTCAACTACAAAACCTAACCAGTAAACCATCAGAAAACGTCACCACAAAACCTAACCAGTAAACCATCAGAAAACGTCACCACAAAACCTAACCAGTAAACCATCAGAAAACGTCACCACAAAACCTAACCAGTAAACCATCAGAAAACGTCACCATAAAACCTAACCAGTAAACCATCAGAAAATGTCACCACAAAACCTCACCAGTAAACCATCAGAAAACCTCAACTACAAAACCTAACCAGTAAACCATGAGAAAACCTCAACTACAAAACCTAACCAGTAAACCATCAGAAAACCTCAACTACAAAACCTAACCAGTAAACCATCAGAAAACCTCAACTACAAAACCTAACCAGTAAACCATCAGAAAACCTCAACTACAAAACCTAACCAGTAAACCATCAGAAAACCTCAACTACAAAACCTAACCAGTAAACCATCAGAAAACCTCAACTACAAAACCTAACCAGTAAACCATCAGAAAATGTCACCACAAAACCTAACCATTAAACCATCAGAAAACGTCACCACAAAACCTAACCAGTAAACCATCAGAAAACCTCACCACAAAACCTAACCAGTAAACCATCAGAAAACCTCAACTACAAAACCTAACCAGTAAACCATCAGAAAACGTCACCACAAAACCTCACCAGTAAACCATCAGAAAACGTCACCACAAAACCTAACCAGTAAACCATCAGAAAACGTCACCACAAAACCTAACCAGTAAACCATCAGAAAACCTCAACTACAAAACCTAACCAGTAAACCATCAGAAAACCTCAACTACAAAACCTAACCAGTAAACCATCAGATAACCTCAACTACAAAACCTAACCAGTAAACCATCAGAAAACCTCAACTACAAAACCTAACCAGTAAACCATCAGAAAACGTCACCACAAAACCTAACCAGTAAACCATCAGCAAAAGTCACCACAAAACCTAACCAGTAAACCATCAGAAAACCTCACCACAAAACCTAACCAGTAAACCATCAGAAAACGTCTCCACAAAACCTAACCAGTAAACCATCAAAAAACGTCACCACAAAACCTAACCAGTAAACCATCAGAAAACGTCACCACAAAACCTAACCAGTAAACCATCAGAAAACCTCACCACAAAACCTAACCAGTAAACCATCAGAAAACCTCACCACAAAACCTAACCAGTAAACCATCAGAAAACCTCAACTACAAAACCTAACCAGTAAACCATCAGAAAACCTCACCAGTAAACCATCAGAAAACGTCACCACAAAACCTAACCAGTAAACCATCAGAAAACGTCACCACAAAACCTAACCAGTAAACCATCAGAAAACGTCACCACAAAACCTAACCAGTAAACCATCAGAAAACCTCAACTACAAAACCTAACCAGTAAACCATCAGAAAACGTCACCACAAAACCTAACCAGTAAACCATCAGAAAACGTCACCACAAAACCTAACCAGTAAACCATCAGAAAACCTCACCACAAAACCTAACCAGTAAACCATCAGAAAACCTCAACTACAAAACCTAACCAGTAAACCATCAGAAAACGTCACCACAAAACCTAACCAGTAAACCATCAGAAAACGTCACCACAAAACCTAACCAGTAAACCATCAGCAAAAGTCACCACAAACCTAACCAGTAAACCATCAGAAAACCTCACCACAAAACCTAACCAGTAAACCATCAGAAAACGTCTCCACAAAACCTAACCAGTAAACCATCAGAAAACGTCACCACAAAACCTAACCAGTAAACCATCAGAAAACCTCACCACAAAACCGAACCAGTAAACCATCAGAAAACGTCACCACAAAACCTAACCAGTAAACCATCAGAAAACGTCACCACAAAACCTAACCAGTAAACCATCAGAAAACGTCACCACAAAACCTAACCAGTAAACCATCAGAAAACGTCACCATAAAACCTAACCAGTAAACCATCAGAAAACGTCACCACAAAACCTAACCAGTAAACCATCAGAAAACCTCACCACAAAACCTAACCAGTAAACCATCAGAAAACCTCACCACAAAACCTAACCAGTAAACGATCAGAAAACCTCAACTACAAAACCTAACCAGTAAACCATCAGAAAACCTCAACTACAAAACCTAACCAGTAAACCATCAGAAAACGTCACCACAAAACCTAACCAGTAAACCATCAGAAAACGTCACCACAAAACCTAACCAGTAAACCATCAGAAAACGTCACCACAAAACCTAACCAGTAAACCATCAGAAAACGTCACCATAAAACCTAACCAGTAAACCATCAGAAAATGTCACCACAAAACCTCACCAGTAAACCATCAGAAAACCTCAACTACAAAACCTAACCAGTAAACCATGAGAAAACCTCAACTACAAAACCTAACCAGTAAACCATCAGAAAACCTCAACTACAAAACCTAACCAGTAAACCATCAGAAAACCTCAACTACAAAACCTAACCAGTAAACCATCAGAAAACCTCAACTACAAAACCTAACCAGTAAACCATCAGAAAACCTCAACTACAAAACCTAACCAGTAAACCATCAGAAAACCTCAACTACAAAACCTAACCAGTAAACCATCAGAAAATGTCACCACAAAACCTAACCATTAAACCATCAGAAAACGTCACCACAAAACCTAACCAGTAAACCATCAGAAAACCTCACCACAAAACCTAACCAGTAAACCATCAGAAAACCTCAACTACAAAACCTAACCAGTAAACCATCAGAAAACGTCACCACAAAACCTAACCAGTAAACCATCAGAAAACGTCACCACAAAACCTCACCAGTAAACCATCAGAAAACGTCACCACAAAACCTAACCAGTAAACCATCAGAAAACGTCACCACAAAACCTAACCAGTAAACCATCAGAAAACCTCAACTACAAAACCTAACCAGTAAACCATCAGAAAACCTCAACTACAAAACCTAACCAGTAAACCATCAGATAACCTCAACTACAAAACCTAACCAGTAAACCATCAGAAAACCTCAACTACAAAACCTAACCAGTAAACCATCAGAAAACGTCACCACAAAACCTAACCAGTAAACCATCAGCAAAAGTCACCACAAAACCTAACCAGTAAACCATCAGAAAACCTCACCACAAAACCTAACCAGTAAACCATCAGAAAACGTCTCCACAAAACCTAACCAGTAAACCATCAAAAAACGTCACCACAAAACCTAACCAGTAAACCATCAGAAAACGTCACCACAAAACCTAACCAGTAAACCATCAGAAAACCTCACCACAAAACCTAACCAGTAAACCATCAGAAAACCTCACCACAAAACCTAACCAGTAAACCATCAGAAAACCTCAACTACAAAACCTAACCAGTAAACCATCAGAAAACCTCACCAGTAAACCATCAGAAAACGTCACCACAAAACCTAACCAGTAAACCATCAGAAAACGTCACCACAAAACCTAACCAGTAAACCATCAGAAAACGTCACCACAAAACCTAACCAGTAAACCATCAGAAAACCTCAACTACAAAACCTAACCAGTAAACCATCAGAAAACGTCACCACAAAACCTAACCAGTAAACCATCAGAAAACGTCACCACAAAACCTAACCAGTAAACCATCAGAAAACCTCACCACAAAACCTAACCAGTAAACCATCAGAAAACCTCAACTACAAAACCTAACCAGTAAACCATCAGAAAACGTCACCACAAAACCTAACCAGTAAACCATCAGAAAACGTCACCACAAAACCTAACCAGTAAACCATCAGCAAAAGTCACCACAAACCTAACCAGTAAACCATCAGAAAACCTCACCACAAAACCTAACCAGTAAACCATCAGAAAACGTCTCCACAAAACCTAACCAGTAAACCATCAGAAAACGTCACCACAAAACCTAACCAGTAAACCATCAGAAAACCTCACCACAAAACCGAACCAGTAAACCATCAGAAAACGTCACCACAAAACCTAACCAGTAAACCATCAGAAAACGTCACCACAAAACCTAACCAGTAAACCATCAGAAAACGTCACCACAAAACCTAACCAGTAAACCATCAGAAAACCTCAACTACAAAACCTAACCAGTAAACCATCAGAAAACGTCACCACAAAACCTAACCAGTAAACCATCAGAAAACGTCACCACAAAACCTAACCAGTAAACCATCAGAAAACCTCACCACAAAACCTAACCAGTAAACCATCAGAAAACCTCAACTACAAAACCTAACCAGTAAACCATCAGAAAACCTCAACTACAAAACCTAACCAGTAAACTATCAGAAAACGTCACCACAAAACCTAACCAGTAAACCATCAGAAAACCTCAACTACAAAACCTAACCAGTAAACCATCAGAAAACCTCAACTACAAAACCTAACCAGTAAACCATCAGAAAACGTCACCACAAAACCTAACCAGTAAACCATCAGAAAACGTCACCACAAAACCTAACAAGTAAACCATCAGAAAACGTCACTACAAAACCTAACCAGTAAACCATCAGAAAACGTCACCACAAAACCTAACCAGTAAACCATCAGAAAACGTCACCACAAAACCTAACCAGTAAACCATCAGAAAACCTCACCACAAAACCTAACCAGTAAACCATCAGAAAACCTCAACTACAAAACCTAACCAGTAAACCATCAGAAAACATCAACTACAAAACCTAACCAGTAAACCATCAGAAAACCTCAACTACAAAACCTAACCAGTAAACCATCAGAAAACGTCACCACAAAACCTAACCAGTAAACCATCAGAAAACGTCACCACAAAACCTAACCAGTAAACCATCAGAAAACGTCACCACAAAACCTAACCAGTAAACCATCAGAAAACCTCACCACAAAACCTAACCAGTAAACCATCAGAAAACCTCAACTACAAAACCTAACCAGTAAACCATCAGAAAACGTTACCACAAAACCTAACCAGTAAACCATCAGAAAACGTCACCACAAAACCTAACCAGTAAACCATCAGCAAACGTAACCACAAAACCTAACCAGTAAACCATCAGAAAACGTCACCACAAAACCTAACCAGTAAACCATCAGAAAACGTCACCACAAAACCTAACCAGTAAACCATCAGAAAACGTCACCACAAAACCTAACCAGTAAACCATCAGAAAACGTCACCACAAAACCTAACCAGTAAACCATCAGAAAACCTCACCACAAAACCTAACCAGTAAACCATCAGAAAACCTCAACTACAAAACCTAACCAGTAAACCATCAGAAAACCTCAACTACAAAACATAACCAGTAAACCATCAGAAAACCTCACCACAAAACCTAACCAGTAAACCATCAGAAAACCTCACCACAAAACCTAACCAGTAAACCATCAGAAAACCTCAACTACAAAACCTAACCAGTAAACCATCAGAAAACCTCAACTACAAAACCTAACCAGTAAACCATCAGAAAACCTCACCACAAAACCTAACCAGTAAACCATCAGAAAACCTCACCACAAAACCTCACCAGTAAACCATCAGAAAACCTCAACTACAAAACCTAACCAGTAAACCATCAGAAAACGTCACCACAAAACCTAACCAGTAAACCATCAGAAAACCTCACCACAAAACCTAACCAGTAAACCATCAGAAAACCTCACCACAAAACCTAACCAGTAAACCATCAGAAAACCTCAACTACAAAACCTAACCAGTAAACCATCAGAAAACCTCAACTACAAAACCTCCCCCTTTTATGACTAGGTTGCTTTTCTGCCCTACTTATTAAAACCCCTCTTTACGGCTTCCATCTATGACTACCTAAAGCTCATGTAGAGGCTACAATTGCAGGCTCAATAACACTAGCAGCCTTAATACTTAAATTGGGGGGGTTACGGAATAATCCGACTATCTCTCATACCTTTCCTCCACTCACCTAAACTATCACTAATTTTAATTTGCGGTGTAGGATTGCGGTGATTAGAATTGATCATACAAATAATGGAATATGGTATATTTTTTTAGACCGTGTTTTTATGTTAATAATTGTTGTGATAAAGTTGATTGCCCCTAAGATTGAGGAGACTCCTGCTAGATGAAGGGAGAAAATAGCCAGGTCTACTGAAGGGCCTCTGTGAGAAATGTGATTCGAGAGAGGGGGATAAACTGTTCATCCAGTTCCTGCCCCAGAACTTACTAGTGAGGAAGAGAGTAATAGTATAAGTGATGGGGGTAGAAGCCAGAAGCTTATATTGTTTATTCGGGGAAATGCTATATCAGGAGCACCAATTATTATTGGGACTAGTCAGTTTCCAAAACCCCCGATTATGACAGGTATTACTTTAAAAAAGATTATTACAAATGCGTGGGCTGTGATAATTGTGTTATAGAGTTGGTCATTTTTGATTAAGGATCCTGGCTGGCTCAACTCTGTTCGGATGATCACACTAAGGGCTGTGCCAATTATTCCGGCTCAGGCCCCGAAAATAAGGTAAAGGGTGTTGTGGAAAACCAATCAGGTCCACACAACTTTAGTCCAACTGGTGGTTTAATTCCATTTAGATCATAACATCATCCTGTAATGAAGGAAATACAATAAGTATACGATGTGACATCACATGGGACCATTCATAACATTCAATGCAAGCAAGCTGGATATTCTATGCTGGCGTACCGTTAGCGAGTCTACCAGATGTAACGTGTCACAGGAGAAGTCTCGGAGCACCGTCCGCAGCAGCGGGTCTTATAGTCACGCCCCTAGCGGTGTCAATGAGCAGCGAGCATCACCCCCGGGTTCAGTACAAATACGATTTCACTACATTCTCCCCCCCGTCAGAATAATACGGCGGTGCGGCTAGAAGCGAGCGAGCGTTAGCACGAACAGGGTACGGAACGTCAGTCGACCCAACCGTATCGGGCCGGGCGGCGAATTTCTCTGCCAGCACGCGTCCGAAATTCCCCGGGTACGGCATCACGCATCCCTGTGTCCCCGGCGTCGGAGGCGCCATCAGGGTCGGGTGATGAAGGGGGTAACTCCAAGTCGTCGGGCCCAGGTAGACCTGGCGAGGGGAGAGTCGGTAGACTTTCGGCGATGGGAGCGTCGGGAGAGGCCATAGTCTCATAGATGGGTTCGGTCGGTCCGTCCGATTCCCTACTCAGGTCGGCGACCCCGAAAGGGGCAAGGTGACGGACGGAGACAGTAGTCTCACGGCCATCAGTCGTCATCACACGAGCATGCTCAGGATTAGCCTGGAGAATCTGCACTTTGTCCACTAGGGGGTCGTACTTGCTCGCGCGAACCGCCCGTTTAAGGTAGGCCGGCCCGGGCCCAGCGAGCCAACTGGGCAAAGACCGTATACACCCCGTGCTCCTGGGGTGGTGGAAAAGTCGCTCGTGGGGAGTTTGGTTGGTTGCCGTACTCAGGAGAGCCCTGATCGAGTTCAACACCGCAGGTAGCGACCAAGCCCATTTCTCGAGGCCCCGGCCGAGGGTCCGGAGGTTGAGCATGACGGCCCTCCAGATAATCCCGTTGAAGCGTTCGATCTGCCCATTAGCCTGGGGTCTGTATGGCGTGGTGTAACTAGAAGCAATGTTATTTTGGAGCAGATAGCCGCGCACCTCCTGAGACAAGAAGACCGCACCCCGGTCGGTATGGACATAGGCCGGGTAACCGAACATTGAGAACAAGTTCTGTAAGCATCGCATCACCGTGGCAGCAGTCATGTCCGCGCACGTATAAGCAAAGGGGAATCGCGAGTACTCATCGACGATAGTGAGCAGATAGCGAGAGCCGCTCGACACCGGCAATGGGCCCTTGAAATCCATCGTCAAGCATTCCCACGGTCGCGTAGCCTTAACCAGAGTCCCCATGGGAGGGTTATAGAAACGCGGTTTGATTTCCGCGCAGATAGCGCAGTCGCGACAGATACGGCGGATATCGTCAATCGAGTATGGGAGATTGCCGCACCGCACAAAATGAGCGAAACGCGTTACGCCGGGATGGCCCGCAGTGGCATGCAGCACCCGTAGGCCCTCCAAAGAGGTGATACCCGCGCATGTAGCCGGTCGTGATAAGGCATCGGCGGCCCGGTTATCCTTCCCCGGGCGATATTTGATGGTGTAACAGAAATCGGCGAGTTCGATACGCCAGCGAGTGATTTTCTCATTCTTAATGCGCTGGGCGTGTAAGGTGTCGTACATGAACGCAACGCTTTGCTGGTCCGTGATGATTTGGAAGCTCCGCCCGAGTAAGTACGGGCGCCATCGCCGAATAGACTCGACGATCGCATACGCTTCCTTTTCGACGGACGAATGTCTCCGCTCAGCGGTGGTAAGAGTCCGTGAAAAGAAAGCCACGGGACGCCCCCCTTGGGAGAGGGTCGCCGCGATGGCCTGATCCGAGGCGTCACTTTCGAGGACGAAAGAGCCGCTCTCGTCGATTATCGCCACGGCGGCTCGGGCGATGTCGGCCTTAAGGCCTTCAAAGGCCGCCAATGCGGCCGGACTCAGTGGGAAGGTGTCGCAGGCCACGAGGGGGCGAAGTTTCGCGGAGAAACTTTGCACCCATTTGGAGTAATGGGCGAATAGCCCAGGGGCGCGCTTCAGGGACGCCCGATCACAGGGAGGGGCCATGTCGAGCAAAGGTCGCAGACGCTCCTTATCCGGAGCGACAGAGCCATGGGTCACGGTGTACCCCAGAAGATCTATCGTGCGTAGGGAGTATTGGCACTTATCCTCGTTCATAGTTAAGTGATACCTCTGCGCGACCTCAAGGAAGCGCTTCAGATTAGCATCATGGTGCCCTTGGTCATATCCACAAACCGTAAGATTATCGAGGTAGACGAAAACATTGGTTAAGTGCTCCCGCACAATGAGGTCATCCATGGCCCTCTGGAAACAAGCGACCCTGTTCGTTACCCCAAAAGGCAATCGCGTAAATTGGTACAACCACTGCCACGACTCAAATGCGGTATAGATACAATCCGCCCTAGAGATAGGGATCTGGTGGTACGCACAACGGAGATCGAGAGTGCTATAGACCGAATACTGGGACACCTGTTGCACCAGCGCGTCCATCCCCGGAAGGGGGTAGGCATCCAGCTGTGTAAAGCGGTTAATCGTTTGGGAATAGTCGATTACCATGCATCTGCGGTGGGCCTCGCTGCGCACCACCAAGAACTGGGCGCGCCACGGCGACCTGCTAGGTTCTATGATGCCGTCTTTCAAGAGCTGAGCCGTTTCGTCCGCAATGAATTGCATGTCTGCGCGAGAGTAGCGCCGTGATTTCACCGCGACAGGGGTGCAGTCGGAGGTTAGATTGGGGAACAGCGAAAGCGGCTGGATGTCCATTTGCGCTAGGGCGCACACCGCAAGCGCGTCGTCCGCCCCCACAACAAGCGTGTCAGGCCCACCAAACTCCATTACCAGACGACCATGCAGCTTAAGAAAATCGTGTCCTAACAGAATATCAGCACATAATGCGGGTAAAACCAGAAGGTGTACATCAGGGAAAACCCGTCCCTTTAGCACGAGTTTCAATCGGCATTCCCCCTTCATGCTGAGTCGAAGCCCCTGGGAAGCCATGAAGATCCGTCTCGTAGACCTCCAGATCCGCCATCCATGCCTGAGCACAAGTCGCTGGTTGATAAAACTATCCGTAGACCCTGTATCCACCAAGGCCCGAACACAATGGCCTTCGACCATGAGGGGAATAAGGGCTTGAGCCAGGCCAGACGAGGCTGCTGGGAGTGGGACTGAGCCCCCCGAATGGGTCGGACAATCCTCGCGGGTGGATCCTATGCCAGCAGCAGTTTTGCGGTCGTGGCCGGAGTCTGCGTTGTCCATGGGGAATCCATTAACGCCATCAGAGGGCTTTCCCAAGCATTCCGGTGTTTCGCGATTCAAAATCCGACAATTCTGACGGGAAAAGGCCTCCGTAGTATTCGAAATCGCCTTTTCCGGGGTGAGGGCCACCGTTAGCTCGTGGACGACACGAGGAGAACGTTCCGCTGGGGCTTGGCGAGGCTTCAAAGCCCCTTGCGTGGCCCGGAGTTTGGTCAAGGACACGTACTTCGTGCCCGATTGAGGATGAGACTGTGGTGGCTGTCCGGTGACGCCCGCCAAGGACGTCTGAGCGCCCAGGGGGCCGCAGAGAGGGGCCCTCCCCTTCGAAGTCGGGTAAGGCGCCGGGTTTCGGACTCGGCTCGCAGGCTCCGCAATGAGCCCATTCAAGGTCGCCGCGCCCGCGCGACCGCGACCGCGCGATTCAGCGAGCCGCGTGCCGTTTTCCTGCACACTTTCGTGTAATGTCCCTTTTGCGAGCACAAATGGCATATAGCGTCTCGTGCCGGACACACGGGCCGGGCATGGCGTGGCCCCCCACAGAAAAAGCATGCGGCCCAGCGTAAGGCCTTGGGTCTGGTCGTAACGGCAGCCGTCAGGCCTGGGTCTTCCTCCGGAGCATCCCGGAGTTCCGCGAGCAGGTCCCCGTCCTCGGCGGTAGCACTCTCCGGCCGGGCGTGTAGTGTAGTGCCCGCCAAGAGGCGCGTGCGATCATAGGTGTTCGATTGCATCCGCGCTTCGGTGTATACTTTCCCTTGCTCGAGTGCCGTCGCGAAGGTCAGGTCGGTCTTCTCTAAGAGCTTGAGCCTTAGTTCCTGGGAGGAGACCCCTGCAATGAAGGCAACTAAAAGAAGATCATCCTGAGACTGCGCGGGAGTCCGTGGCTCCCTGGTGCTGTCCAGCAAGAGCTGCCGGAGCTCCTGGGCGTAGTGGTCCATTGCCTCGTTGGGTTGCTGACGTTGCGTTTGCAGCAAATATCGTGCATACACTGGGCTTTTTTCCTTTATGTACAGCCGTTTGAGCTCCGCGATCGAGAGGTCATACGTCGCGAATTGAGCGATGGAGTTGTACACCTTGTAGTCGATTTTTGAATGAAGTGTTGCTAGCTTCGCGGCAGCCGTCGGCGCGGTCTCAGGCTCGTCGAAATGATTCTCCAATGTTCTGAGCCAGTGCTTCAGTTGCAAGCCACCATCCGGGGCTTGCGGGTCGGCGCAGAATACGGCAACCGCCAGCGTCTTGTTGCCAGCCATGTCGGTAGATATAAATGGAATTAAGTGTTGTGGAAAACCAATCAGGTCCACACAACTTTAGTCCAACTGGTGGTTTAATTCCATTTAGATCATAACATCATCCTGTAATGAAGGAAATACAATAAGTATACGATGTGACATCACATGGGACCATTCATCTATCTATAATTCCAGTAATCTCTGTACGTTTGTACGTTTGTCTGTGACCGCTGTTTCTCGACAACCACGGGTCCGATATACTTTTAACTTGCCAGGTATATTGCTGGGGACCCGAGGATGTGCCTTTTCAAGGTTTCATATTAATCGGACAATTACTTACCGAGCTATGTCCAAAAAACGATTCAACCAATCAGAGAGCAGCGAACTATCGCGTGTGCCGAACGTGGCGGACACACTCTGCCTCGGATGGCACATTTGAGAGCGTATTCATTTATTTCACGTTGGAAAACTATGTTGGCGTTAAACTATGTTTTAAAACGAATTCAAACTGCGATTAAATTAAAACGATTCATCGTAACTGCGATTTGCGAACTTCCGGACTTCATTTCCGGCAGCCAATCACAGAACGCTTTGTTGCGTAGGCGTGGCCGATGTGAGAGCGAGCGGAGCTGAGCGCGTTACGAGCTGACCGCCATTATGGTTCGTAATTCGATTTCTTATGCGCATTATTTCTCCCAATTCAGTCAGAGCGAAGGGCGGAAGCGAAGAGCGTTGTTTTTTTTGTTTACGGGCGTACGGGCGGGGTAGAGCGTACGGGTAGCGTTTTTTTTTTTTTTTGGCAAGGAACGGGCACCCACGTACGGGCAATGCCCTAGTAACATTCAATGCAAGCAAGCTGGATATTCTATGCTGGCGTACCGTTAGCGAGTCTACCAGATGTAACTTGTCACAGGAGAAGTCTCGGAGCACCGTCCGCAGCAGCGGGTCTTATAGTCATGCCCCTAGCGGTGTCAATGAGCAGCGAGCATCACCCCCGGGTTCAGTACGAATACGATTTCACTACAAAGGGTACCAATGTCTTTATGATTGGTGGAGAAAAATCATCGGGAAAGATACAAAGTAATAAACAGGAAAGCTAAAGTTATAGCAGTAAACTGTAAATTTATTTGTAGAGAATGTCTCTTCTTGTTATATTAGTCTTATGGTGAAATTGTTCATATTAGGTTTCAGCCCTAAAGATACAGAATATTTGTTAAGACTTTGGATAAAAGCTTTATGGAAGCGTTTAACTGTTAATTAAAAGATATAAGATACCTTATTTATTCAGATAAGACTTTAGCTTATCTAAAGTGTTTGATTTGCAATCAAAAGATGTAAGTAATTACAAGTTTTCAAAGATTAGAGTGACACTCCATTGAAGATTTTGAAGATCTTTAGTTTAGTTAACTTAAATCCTTATCATGAGATTTGAAATGATGAAATTATAAATGGTGAGAGAGGTAAAAGGAGAATCGAGAATAGAAATATAAGGTTAAAAAGAAGGTTAGAGTAGTGGGGGGATTTTCATGTTCCTTTAATTTGGAGATTTGTTGGTGCTAGTAGAAGGGCTGTCACAAATGAGAGTCGTAAGTAGAAAAATAGGCTGATTAATGACCCTACTATTAGCAGGATAGTCACTAGGATCTGCGAATTCAGGGAATGTGGGAAATAGAAATAGGAAATGGCCCCCATACACTATCATATCTCAAGTAACTTCATTCCTTTACTTTTTCATTTTCCTTTTCCTGTTCCCCTTAGTCAGCTACAAAGAAAACAAGTACCTAAACTCACGTTATCCCCCTTTCTAACCTTTCATTTAGAACATTAACCTTTTATAGTTTCAAACAAAACATTGATTTTGTAAATCAACAATGAGATCCCATCTCTAAAAGGAAACTCAGAGAAAAGGAATACTTCCTTACCTTTAATTCCCAAAATTGAAATTCTTATAAACTATTCTCTGCTTCACTACCTATATTGCCCCACCCACCTTTCTGAGGGTGGGTGGGGTTTTTACCCATAACCGTAATATCCCATCATAACCTTTTATCACCCCCATATTATACACCTTGACCTATCCTGATCGCTAAATGGCTAAACGGACTCCCGTTTAGACCCCTCCTAAACTACCCCGCCCCTTCCATAGGGTCGGGGCACTACCCTAATCTGTAAAATCTCACCATCACCTCTTACCATTTTACATTTTATGTTCCCAATTTTATTTAGCTTGCTTAAATGACCTAAACGGGCTCACCCGTTTAGATTCTACCTATATTGCCCCACCCACCTTTCCGAGGGTGGGTGGGGTTTTTACCCATAACCGTAATATCCCATCATAACCTTTTATCACCCCCATATTATACACCTTGACCTATCCTGATCGCTAAATGGCTAAACGGACTCCCGTTTAGACCCCTCCTAAACTACCCCGCCCCTTCCATAGAGTCGGGGCACTACCCTAATCTGTAAAAAATCTCACCATTACCTCTTACCATTTTACATTTTATGTTCCCAATTTTATCTAGCCTGCTTAAATGACCTAAACGGGCTCACCCGTTTAGATTCTGCCTATACTACCCCCCCCCCCCACCTTTCTGAGGGTGGGCGGGGCATTACCCATTACCATAAAATCCTATAATTACCTTTTATCACCCCCATATCATGCACTTCAACACTATCCTGATCGCTAAATGGCTAAACTGGGCCCTCCGTTTAGACTCCCCTTATACTACCCCCCCCCCCCCACCTTTCTGAGGGTGGGCGGGGCATTACCCATAACTGTAATATCTCATCACAGCCCCTTATCACCCCCATATTTATGCGCTTCAACCTGTCTCTGTCTACTAAATGGCTAAACGGGGCGGCCCGTTTAGACTCCCCTTATACTACCCCCCCCCTCTTTTTCTGAGGGTGGGCGGGGCATTACCAATAACTGTAATATCCCATCACAGCCCCTTATCACCCCCATATTTATGCGCTTCAACCTATCTCTGTCTACTAAATGGCTAAACGGGCTCCCGTTTAGACTCCGCCTATACTACTCCCTCTTCTCCCCAAGACCAAATGAGATATCACCCATAACCCTAAACCCTGACATTCCCGTAACAACTGCCTAAATTCTTATTAGCCCCTGTAGATTAACCTACGATTTGAGGCTCACACATCATCAGCACTTGGATATATTAAGGATTAAAAAAACCTATAACCCCCCCCCCCCCCCCCCCCCCCGGGTCAAGGATTTACTTAAATTAACGAAAACATAGAAGAACTCGGTGAACACACTGTTGCTCTTTTTTTCTTGTTTGGGGGGGTCTGGTGGGGGACCCCCCCCAAATATAATAACATTCATTTATACTTTCCCTTTCACTAACTCCGCCCTAGTGCCCATCCCCTTGTTCTTGGTAACATTTATGCCCCGCTTTCCCATATGCGTGCTTCATCTCTTCTTCTTTCAAGTCTTATTCCACGGTAACATTGTGTCAATTAACCTTACATATCAGTGGTATTCACCATCGTACGCTCTGCGTTTAGATCCTATTACTCTTTTCTTCCCCTTAGGTACATTACTTTTAGGGTTATACTCCAGCTTCGTGCTCCTTTCGACTCACCTCATCTATATAATTATTCCTCACCCCCTACTATTCATTCGATTTTTCTTTTTCTCGGACATATATATTAACACTACTACTACTCACAGACTAATATGTTGTTTTAAAACAAAACTTTATGTTTTAAAACATTTGGTAAAAAATTACTCTGCCATGCTTCCGAACCGCACCCCAAAATACTTTATTTTTATATATTCTTTTTTATTTTTATATATTCTTTTTTATTTTTATACTTTATACATTTTACAGCCCCTGTAAATTAACCCCCCCCTTTTTTCTCAACTGATTATTAATTAATACTTTTTTTTAAAGAAAAAAGGTCCAAAAAGACCATTCGCCCCCCCCCCCCCCCTATAACCTCCACGGGGTTCAGGTATACTATTTTTCAAAATTCTATCCACTTATAATTTTAGGTTGTTGGTTTCTTTTTTTAGGGTTTAGTTCATAGCTCCGTACGCTGCTCCATGCATCGCAGCCCCAATTGCTAGAAATAATAACCATACTCTAACTCGTTATACATTACCACCGCAGTCCGCGGTGCGGGCCCCGAGAATATACTAGTTTTCACACTTAGAACATTTCAAGAGACTACACCTTAATTCGCTTTGCGTCTTCATTGATATATTTCTTATCCACTTATGATTCCACCTTTATCTTTCTTTATTCGATTCTTCTTTTTCTTTCAAGGACTAATGTTATAATACTGCTATAAACATATAACAATGTCTATTTTTAAATAGACAGTCAAACTTCAGCTATCATCTATCTTAACATACAAAGGATCTTAAATAGAAATATTATTTCTACCCGATCTTTCATGCAAAACAGGCTTTTGATAGTATTCCCGTTTTAAAAATCAACCTTACAAACATGTAGCAATCTCTTCTTAAAATTTAACCCCCTTACTCTTCCGAGTCCCCCAAAATTCCCAATTTAACCTTTTACTTTCTCAAAATCAAAAACATCTTTTTTTCAAAAAATTTATCCCCTTTTAACTTACATTTCAGTCACCAGAAACCAAATCTAAAGTGCTAACCTCAAAATATTTAACCACACTCTTACCAACTAGCACGAACACTTTTATAATTTATTCTCAATTTATTTTTATATATTCTTATAATTTATTTATATATATATTTTTATATATCCTTTTCTACGTATTCTACTTTTCTACATATTCACCTGCATACTCCATGAATTCACTCGTATTCCCCAAAACATCAAAGAATAATATGCGCCATACATATAAAATATATATTAAATAAAAATATACTGAGTGTATGTAGCTTAGCTTAAAGTATAATATTGAAGATATTAAGACAGATATTCATCTCAAACACATAAAGGGTTAGTCTTACCCTTAAAATTAGATTCTTCGAAATTTTCATGCAAATTTCCTCATTACAGTGAATTCCTTGATATTTTAAAATTATAGAGACTAAATAAGATTTATTATCCTAAATTAAAATTCTTTCACACCCCCAAGGGTATTCAGCAGTAATTAATATTGAGCAATAGACAAAAGTCTGATTCAATTAAAGAATTTTTAAGTGTCCAAAATCGTGCCAGCAGACGCGGCTATACGGTTGCTTAAATCTAATATTTGACGGTGTAAAGAGTAAATTTCATTACTATTCTTATCTAAAACTAAACCAATTTATTATAGTTAAATACATAATTTAAAAAAACAAACTAAAGTAGTTTTAATAACTAAGTTTATAACTTTACGAAAGTTGGGGCTCAAACTAGGATCAGATACCCTACTATGCCAAACCGTAAACAAAGAATTTCTTCCGCCTGAATACTACGAGCCCAAGCTTAAAATTCAAAAGACTTGACGGTGTTCTACCCACCTCGAGGAGTTCGTTTTTCAAACGATCCGCGATTCACCTCACCATTTTTATCAGTTTATATACCGCCGTCGCAAGCCAGCCCTTCTGAGGGATCAGGCAAAATGGTTTAAACCAAAACGTCAGGTTAGGTGTAACCAATAAAATGGCTAAAACGAACTACATTAATAATTTCTATTATTTCTATTAAACAAATGAAAAATTAGTCAAAATTGAATTTAGGAGTAAACAAAAACCAGACAGTTTTTTTGAACAGTGCTATAGAACACGCACACACCGCCCGTCACTCCCTGTTACTTAGGGATAAGTCGTAACATGGTAAGTGTACCAGAAGGTGCACTTGGACCCCAAGATGTAGCTTAACTAAAGCATCTCTTTTACACCAAGAATATACTTGCGCAAAACAAGCCATTTTGAGCCTTAATCTTAGCTTTATTCCCCCCATTTACCTAATTATTTGAACCTTTTTAAGCTTAGTATTTTTAGAAAAGCAAGCCTAAAGCTATAGACAAAGTACCTTGAGGGAAAGTTGAAAAAATATGAAAATTAAAGCATAAAATAGTAGAGATCAATCCTCTTACCTCTTGCATCATAGATTAACTACCCAAAACAGACTATTGGAACTTTCTGATCCCCGAAATTAAATGAGCTACTCAAGAATAATACAAGAATCAACTTATTTCTGTAGCAATAGAATAAGAAAATTCTCGAGTAGGGGTGAAATGCCTATCGATGTTTAATAATATCTGGTTACTTGAAAGAAGAATCTAAATCCGCTTTTATATCATTATCACTTATTGAATAATAATTAATTTTGTATAAAGAGTCAGTCATAAAAGGAACAGCCTTTATGACTCAAGGAAACAACCTTAGGAGAAGGAAAAATTTACCACCTTGTAGAGTAAAAATTGGCCTAAAAGCAGCCACTATAGAAAGCGTTACAGCCCATACTCACTCACTGTAAAAATTATAACTTTTTAATAACCCCTCTCAATTATATCAAGTAATATTATACCTCTATAATAGATAAAATGTTAAAATTAGTATTAAGGAGATTGTTCTCCTCTTTTTAATATTAGTGTAAACCGAAACGAACCCTCGTCGGTACCCAACGACTCTTAATTTAACAGAATAAAAGGCTTAAAGTACTTACTCAAGAAATACACCTTTCAAAACATCGTTAACCCAACGCAGGAATATTTTTAAGAAAGATAAAAAGAATTAGAAGGAACTCGGCAAACTATGGCTTCGCCTGTTTACCAAAAACATCGCTTATTGTTATAAAAATATAATAAGTCCTACCTGCCCAGTGATTTTTTTCAACGGCCATCTTTGATGATAACGTAGCATAATCAATTGTCTATTAATATTATAGACTAGAATGAATGGATTAACGAAAGCCGAACTGTCTCCTATTTCCTATCAATGAAATTAACCTCTGTCCAAAGGCAGAGATAAACCTATAAGACGAAAAGACCCTAAAAGCTTCAAATATTAGATTACCTAGCTTAAACAACAACTAAAGAAAAGTTTTAATTCCTAAAATTTGGTTGGGGCAACCATTGATATTAAAGAATCATCAATAATTTATCTAATAACCTGCATAATATCAGAGTTACATCTCAATTAAGTAAGAAACTTATCAAAATGACCCAGAAAACTGATCAATGAACAAGTTAGTTTAGGGATAACAGCGCTATTTCTTTTTAACGTCCCCATCGACAAAGAAGCTTACGACCTCAATGTTGGATTAAAATATCCAAGTGGTGCAAAAGCTACTAACGGTTCGTTTGTTCAACGAGTAATATCTTACATGATCTGAGTTCAGACCGGAGTAATCCAGGTCAGCTTCTATCTATAACTAATTTTATTTAGTACGAAAGGAAAAATAAAATATAGCCTATTAAAAATTAACGCTATTTAAATTAATTTAAAACATTTACATTTTCAAGAGAAAATAACTTATTAAAATAGCATAGCTGGTCTAATGCCATAGATTTAAATTCTATTATCATGAGTTCAAATCTCATTTTTAATATCATGATTTCTCAAATCATTAGCTCTTTACTCACTTTTGTAATAATTTTAATCGCTGTGGCTTTTTAAACTTTAATTGAGCGGAAAGTCCTGGGATATATGCAGCTCCGTGTGGGCCCTTTCGGACTTCTTCAGCCATTCGCTGATGGGATCAAACTCTTTATTAAAGAGCCTTTACAACCATCTTACGCTTCAATTTTCCTATTCATTTTGGCTCCCGCCTTAGCAATTTCACTTGCTTTAATTTTATGAATTTCCTTGCCTCTACCTTTAGCCCTCTCAGATATAAACCTTGGATTGATATTTATCTTAGCCATTTCAAGTCTTTCAGTTTACTCTCTTTTAGCCTCAGGCTGGGCATCAAACTCCAAATATGCCTTTATCGGAGCCCTACGAGCAGTCGCTCAGACAATCTCCTATGAAGTAACCCTGGGCTTAATAATTGTCGCACTCACCATTTTATCAGGGGGTTTTGACCTTAAACTTTTTATCGATTTACAAAAAAAAATCTGATTACTTTTCCCAATATGACCGATTTTCCTAATATGATTTGTCTCAACATTAGCGGAGACCAACCGTTCACCCTTTGACTTAACAGAAGGGGAATCAGAATTAGTTTCCGGATTTAATGTGGAATTTTCGGGGGGCCTATTTGCCTTATTCTTTTTAGCAGAATACGCTAACATTTTATTTATAAATTCATTAACAGTAGTCCTATTTATAGGGTCCTCCAATTTATCTTCATTATATTTTTCCACCTCTATAACAATAAAAACTATATTTCTGATCTTTTTATTTCTATGAGTTCGTGCGTCATACCCCCGATTCCGTTATGACCAACTCATACACTTAAAATGAAAAAACTTTTTGCCTATTACGCTCTCTTTATTAATTTTCCAATTCTCTATATCTCTCTTTTTCGGGGTCTCCCCCTCTGCAATTTAGGAAATATGCCTGATTTAAGGATTACTTTGATAGAGTAAAACAAAGTGCACACTCCCACTTATTTCCTTTTAAAAGAGAAAGAATTGAACTTTCACGAAGGAGATCAAAGCCCCTAATGCAACATTTACAATATCTTTTACCCGAGTAATGTAAGCTAAACTAAGCTCTTGGGTTCATACCCCAAAAATGTAAGTAATACCTTTCCTTTACTACTTGAATCCTATGATAACACCAATCCTAATCTTAGGAATTTTTCTGGGCACCATGACCACAATATTCAGCTCTAGTTCATTTTTTGCATGATTAGGATTATAAATCAATATAATAGCTATTATCCCTATAATGCTCTACCCCTTATCCCAACGATCTTTAGAATCTTCCATAAAATATTTTATTTCCCAAGCCGTGGCCTCATCAACAATTATTCTAGCTTCTTCATGAAACTACTTTTCCTCTGGGCAATGGGTTATTTCATTCATGTCAGATAATTTAGCGATTACATTAATTATCCTGGCCCTTCTCCTAAAACTTGGTCTGGCCCCCTTACACTTTTGGCTCCCAGAAGTATTGCAAGGAGTTAATCTTCATATAGGGCTGATTATTTCGACATGACAAAAACTAGCACCTTTAACTCTCCTTATTCAAGTTTCCTCTAATCTTAATAATATATATATTTTAATTTCTATCTCTGTAATATCAGTTTTAGTGGGGGGGGTTTGGGGAGCTAAATCAAATACAACTGCGAAAACTTTTAGCTTATTCCTCTATCTCCCACATAGGTTGAATTGTGGGTGTAATAGCTGTCTCAACTTCCTTAGGTTGAGTAACAACTGTAGTCTATTTAATTATCAACTTTTCTATTTTTACCATCTTGATTGAATTAAACTCCACTAAAATCTCTGATCTTATACTCTCCTGATCAAAAACTAGCTGGTCTCACACAAAATGTATCCTTATCCTCCTTTCATTAGGGGGCCTGCCCCCTTTCACTGGGTTTTTTCTAAAACTCTCTATCTCCAATGTTTTAATTTCTAATTCCCTGATCCTAATGACTATCCTGCTAATAGTAGGGTCATTAATCAGCCTATTTTTCTACTTACGACTCTCATTTGTGACAGCCCTTCTACTAGCACCAACAAATCTCCAAATTAAAGGAACATGAAAATCCCCCCACTACTCTAACCTTCTTTTTAACCTTATATTTCTATTCTCGATTCTCCTTTTACCTCTCTCACCATTTATAATTTCATTATTTCAAATCTCATGATAAGGATTTAAGTTAACTAAACTAAAGATCTTCAAAATCTTCAATGGAGTGTCACTCTAATCTTTGAAAACTTGTAATTACTTACATCTTTTGATTGCAAATCAAACACTTTAGATAAGCTAAAGTCTTATCTGAATAAATAAGGTATCTTATATCTTTTAATTAACAGTTAAACGCTTCCATAAAGCTTTTATCCAAAGACTTAACAAATATTATGTATCTTTAGGGCTGCAACCTAATATGAACAATTTCACCATAAGACTAATATAACAAGAAGAGACATTCTCTACAAATAAATTTACAGTTTACCGCTATAACTTTAGCTTTCCTGTTTATTACTATGTATCTTTCCCGATGATTTTTCTCCACCAATCATAAAGACATTGGTACCCTTTACCTTATTTTCGGGGCCTGAGCCGGAATAATTGGCACAGCCCTTAGTGTGATCATCCGAACAGAGTTGAGCCAGCCAGGATCCTTAATCAATAATGACCAACTCTATAACACAATTATCACAGCCCACGCATTTGTAATAATCTTTTTTATAGTAATACCTGTCATAATCGGGGGTTTTGGAAACTGACTAGTCCCAATAATAATTGGTGCTCCTGATATAGCATTTCCCCGAATAAACAATATAAGCTTCTGGCTTCTACCCCCATCACTTATACTATTACTCTCTTCCTCACTAGTAAGTTCTGGGGCAGGAACTGGATGAACAGTTTATCCCCCTCTCTCTAATCACATTTCTCACATAGGCCCTTCAGTAGACCTGGCTATTTTCTCCCTTCATCTAGCAGGAGTCTCCTCAATCTTAGGGGCAATCAACTTTATCACAACAATTATTAACATAAAAACACGGTCTATAGAAATATACCATATTCCATTATTTGTATGATCAATTCTAATCACCGCAATCCTACTGCTTTTATCCTTTCCTGTTCTAGCCGCAGCTATCACTATACTCCTCACAGACCGTAATCTCAACACCACTTTCTTTGATCCCTCTGGCGGAGGGGACCCCATCCTCTATCAACATTTATTTTGATTCTTCGGCCATCCTGAAGTCTATATCCTAATTTTACCAGGATTTGGTATCATCTCTCACGTAGTAACCTTTTACTTCGGGAAAAAAGAACCTTTCGGATATATAGGCATAGCATGAGCTATAATAGCCATTGGGTTTTTAGGGTTCATCGTATGAGTACACCACATATTTACGGTAGGGATAGACGTAGATACTCGAGCTTATTTCACTTCAGCCACAATAATTATTGCTATTCCCACAGGTGTAAAAGTCTTTAGCTGACTAGCTGCCATTAATGGAGGAGATATTAAATGAGAACCTCCAATATTATGAGCCTTAGGCTTTATCTTTCTCTTTACTGTAGGGGGATTGACAGGAATTGTTCTCTCTAACTCATCTCTTGACGTAGTCCTTCATGACACATACTATGTGGTTGCTCACTTCCATTATGTCCTTTCTATAGGAGCAGTTTTCGCTATTATAGCAGGACTGATACACTGATTTCCTCTCTTCTCCGGGTATTCAATCAACAAAACCTGAGCTAAAATTCACTTCCGAATTATGTTTACAGGAGTAAATTTAACTTTCTTTCCACAACACTTCTTAGGATTAGCAGGAATACCCCGTCGATACTCTGACTACCCAGATGCCTACTCAACATGAAATGTTTTATCTTCTATTGGTTCCATGATCTCATTTGTGGGAACAATCATCTTAATATTTATTATCTGAGAGGCTTTTTCTTCAAAACGGGAACCAAACCCCTTAAGCCTACCTCTGTATAACCCTGAATGAATTTACGGGACCCCTCCAACTTTCCACACATTTGAAAACCCGTCATACCTTAAAATTATAAAAAAAGAAAGGAATTGAACCTTCATCTACTAGTTTCAAGCTAGCCACATAACCACTCTGTCACTTTTTTACTTAATAGTTGATGAAAAAATCATATTGTTTTGTCAAAACAATTTTACAAAAATTATTGTGCTATTAATAATGGCTAATCATCTCCAATTTAATTTCCAAGATGCAACATCTCCACTTATGCAAGAACTAGTAAAATTCCATGATCACTCATTAACTATTCTATTTTTTATTAGTGCCCTAATCTTATATATCCTAATGATAACTTCATTATCTAAGCTCACTAACAAAAACATTTTAGACTCTCAAGAAATTGAAATGGTATGAACTGTTATTCCTGCATTTATTCTTATTATATTAGCTCTCCCCTCTATCCAAATCCTCTACCTTAGAGATGAAATTGCTTCTCCAGATATTACAATTAAAACTGTTGGGCATCAATGATATTGTTGCGGAGATGAGGACTGTATTTTTTTGATTGTGTGCTGTATTATTATTATTATTGGTTATTCTGCGCCCCCCTACCTCCGGAGCTGTGTAAAGGTGAAAGGGCATCCCATAATTAGTCCACAAGCATACACGTCAGCCAAGTAATAGAATACCCCTGTTGATAGTTATCTCTTATTCTGTGTTCTAGGGTAAGGCTGTGTCTCCCATTAATTGAAGTACTCCATTGCACCAGTGAAAGAGAATAGATCCCCTTTCATTCCCATCCCCAAAACCTCCATTTCCTATCACATCCCCTCTCGTCATTGCTGAGCCCTCGATTCCCAATCACCTCCCCTCCAATAACCGCCATTGACCACGAGGCTCGAGTCGGGGAAGAAAGGCGTGTCTCCACCTCGTCATAGAGGGGAAGAGGGGCGTGCCCGCCCGTCGTCATCCAGGGCGGAGCCCGAGGGTCGCGCGACCAACCAGGGCCGAGGTGAGCACCCCGATGGGCGTGTCCAAAACGCCGGCGGCTTAATCGCTGGAGGCGCTATAAAAGGCGCGAACGGAAGTGAGTCGTGAGTTGGTCTGAGTTGGTTGAGAGTCGGTCGTCAAGTGGAGAGTGGTGAAGAGTCAGTCAGTAGAGGTGGTGGTCAAGTGGTTGCGTTGGTTGCGGTGAGGAGTCGGTGGTAAAGAGTGAGGGACCAAGAAAGAGTTGAGGGTTTGGACCAACGAGTCAGACAAGTCCTGGGAACGCAGCGGAGGCTGCAGCAGGAAGAACACCCAACAGCCAAAGGGGGCCTGAACGGCGGTTTGGAGCAAGACCGTAAAGGAACGGCGGCTGCTAAACGCGCCGGTTGAGCTGCAGGACCCCCTTGGACCTTTCCTCTCCCTCCAGCCATCCACCTCCTGCCTTTCCACCCTTCTTGTGTACGTGAGTTTGTTTTGTTTGTTCTGTCCCTGGGTATTTAATTAAGTCTGTAGGTAAGCTAAAATTTGCACTGTGTCACCTGCGTCTTGTGTGTTGTAAATAAACCTTGATTGCTCCTTTTTGCTTGTGTAAATAATAAATCCAATTACTCTTCTGTCCGTCTATTCGTTTTATTCCTTTTCCTCTTTGCATTCGTCGTTTTAGTCTTTTCCCCTCATTGAGCAGCTGCGGTGCGATCCGGCCAAAGTCCTGGGTGAATCGGGTGAGTCAGGGATCCTGTAACGGTCGCGGCAATACCACCGCTCGGTAAATAACATCTTAATCCGCGATCAGTAACAATTGGTTGTCAGGAGTTGGATTCGGACCTGGGACTAAAATTGTTAGGCCCAAATTTTGGAACACCAATTGTGTTAGTACAGTAACAATTGGTGTCTGGGAGTGAGATTCGAGGCCCGAACCAAATTTTTAAAACGAATAGAGAAAAAAAAAAAATTTGGTCAAAATTACGAGCTGCCGAAATTTGTTTTTTTTAAAGAAAAACCCGAATTTTGAAATCGCGCCATGGCTGGTCAAGGCGACGGGATGCCGGTGGGAGAGATAGACGGGGTAGAATCGACCCAGGACCTCGGGGAAATGTATGTGGAGGAAAGGGAGGAGGAGAGCAATGAGGTGGTTGAGGGTGTATCAGACGCACAAAATGGCACTCTCGCGCACGAGGTTTCAGGCGCGCAAAGAGGCGCCTCGCACGAGCACGCGGTAGCCGAGCCCGCTGTATCAGCGGGCTTTAACATGCAGCAGTTCATGGCACGGTTTAGCGAATACATGGCACAGTCGAAGTGCAACAACGAAAAAAGAGCCAGGGAAATGGAGGGAATGGAAAACAGAATGGGGGAGCGACTAGGAAATCAAATCGGGGAGTTAGACAAGAAATTTGGGAAGTTAGACAATAATTTTGAGGAGTTAGACAAGAAATTTGGGAAGTTAGACAATAATTTTGAGGGGTTAGACAACGGGATAAAAGAGGTGAGACATGGGTTAACGGGGGTGGAAAATAGAATGGCTGCCCAGGAGAATCAGATAGAGGGGATGAAAAATGGGTTAATGGGGCAAGAAAATAGGATGGAGGACAAATTGCGGGAGATAGGGGAGCAATCCGCCAGAGAAATTAAACAAATGGGAGAGCAGATAGAGGAGGTAAAAATCGGGGTAGAAACCAAACTGGATGCTCAGAGGGATGAATTGGGACAGATGAGGGTGGCATCTACAAAAGAGATGGGGGAGATGAAAGAAGAGATACGACGAGGTGTGGGTGAGGAGGTCTCGGGGCTACGCGAGGAGGTAAAGCGAGGTGAGAAGCGTATGGAGAAAGAAGTGAGAAATAATACGGCGAAGTTACAAGGGGGAATAGAAGATCTGACGGAGGAGGTGGAACAGCTGACGGAGGGACAAAAAGAACTAGTGGAGCAGGTTCAAAAGAACACTGCGGTACTCGGAGGGTTAAAGGCGACACAAAAAGAAATTAAAAATGACTTGATAGCGACACAGAGGCAATGTCAGATGGTACGTGAGGAACTGACAATGAGGGTGGACGAGGTGACAGAGATAATGGAGACGAAGAACCGGCAGGTGAGGATGCACATAGAAACGGTCACGGTAGCCTTAGAGGACGAACTTGAGGAGACGCACCGAGAAATAAAAGAGGTTAAACAAAAATTAGAGGAAGTGGAAGAAGAGGTGAGTGAAATTAAGAAGAGACGGACAGAAACTAAGAGAGAAATAAAGGAGGAGATAGCGGAATATGTGCAAGGTCGGTGCTCAACTCATGATGTGATGCTCACTAACCGAATAAAGAGTTTGCAGGTGGCAAAGCAGGTGCGACGATGAGGTACGGAGGTGAGTGGCAATGTATATGATGTGAGGAAAGCTTCAGTCGGCTTGGGGATTGGTTTGGATCCGTGTGTTCGTGAGAGGCCGTTGGTGAAGTGTGCGACAGGTCTGGTGTGCGAGAATGTCCGACCATGGGGTGTGTGAGGAAAAAGTGCACGCCGAGGAGTGAGTGTGCCGTCAAGAGTGAGTTGGTCGAAGCGCGTGTGCGAGGGAGCACAGGGAAGTGTTACGGAGGAAGTAACGAAAAAGTGTGCGCAAGAGGATGCGCGAGAAAGGTGTGTAACGGACGGGTGTATGGGGAAAGCGCATGCTGTCAAGAGTAAGGGAGAATGCACGCCTGTGGTGAGTGTTACAGAGGGTGTAACGGGAGAATGTGCGGAAGAGTGTGCGCGAGAAAGGTGTGTAACGGACGGGTGCATGAGGAAAGAGTGCGCTGTCGAGAGTAAGGGTGAGTGCGCTGTCAAGAATGGAGGTGAAAGTAGTGAGAGTGACACGGAGCATGAGTTGGTTGTGACAGGTGAGCGAGGATGTACACCTGGAATGGAAGGATGCACACCTGGAATGGTAGAGCGTGTGTGGGAATGCACACTTGAGTTGGTCGTGAGGCACGTGGTTGGGTGTGCGAATGAGAGCACACCTGTGATTGTCACAGAGGAGGTGACCGAGGAAGGGGCGCGAAGAGGTGTGTTGGTGAGGTGTGCGAGCGACGAATGTGTGCCAAGGTGTTCGGTGGTCAGGTGTGTGACCAGGTCGGTGAGCGGAATGAGTGTACCGAGGTGAGTAAGAAAAGGTACGACGAGGAGCATGGAAACGGCTGCATGTATGAGCAAGAAAGGGGTAGCGTATGCACGTAAGCATCCAGGTGAGGCATCGACAGTAACCAGGTTAGAGGTTAGAACGACTTATAGCCGAATCGGGCCCTCGGTGCACGTCGGGCAGCTTCGCGTGCCGCGAGGACCAGCGGGGATCCGAACCACGGCGGTTTCGAAAGAGCCGCCGTACGCGATCCACGCTGTGCCTCGCTTGGAACGGCCGCGTCCGGGCTCCACTCGGCGGAGCGGGCAGCTCGATAGGAAGGGTCGTCATGGCGACCACTTTCTATTGAGACGTGCCGGCAGGTCGAGATCGGGACATTGGATGGCTCCACGCCGAGGTGGTGCGTGGGATCTCGGCCCGGGTAAGCCCCCGTCCCTGCCACGAGTGCCGGACGCATCCAGCCGCCGGCACCAAAGAACCCGCGTTCATTGCTCGGCTGTACGAAGCCGGGCTGTAGACGTGAATTGGCGCACCGAGAGGATGTAATAAGTAGACGGGTGATGAGGATAGTGTTTTGGCCCCAAAATTAGAAAAAAAAGCAAAAATTTGATAATGGTGGGTAGAATTGGCAGTAAATGGAAATTTTTTGAATTGGTTGGAATTTGGTGTGCCAAATTGATAGTAGGACCTCCCCGATGTGGAGGGATGGCAAATCCACCATCCCTCACAGACGGTGTGGGGCAAATGCGCTGTAGTTTATGGGGTGTATGGCAGTGAAAACTAGCCCGGGTGGGTTAGGTTATATAGTGTGTAGGGATCTAGCGAAGATGACATTAGGTGACGTTAAGATTAGTTAGTGACTGATACCTGTAGTGGGGACGCAGGTAGATTAGTGTGGATTATAATGACGAGGGAGCGCAATAGTTTAAAGGGACGACTGGGAAGCGCAAGTTTCAGAGGGGAGTAGTTAGCTGAGATGATGCCGTGTGTTTGAGGATTGAACAGATGTGATTGAACAGGTGTGATTGCACAGGTGTGCAACTGAACAGGTGTGTGGAGCAGTGTATGAGGGAGTAGTGGTGATTGTGTGTGTTGTGTTGACCAACTGGTCCAGGAAGAGGAGGAGGGTGCAGGTGGCACCAGGTAGGATTGCACAGGTGTGCAACGACAGGTGAATGAAGGACAGGTGTATGGAATAAATGGTATGGAGTATTGGAATGGATGGTCGTGGAGTGAGTATGGTGGAAATTGTGGAGTGGAGTGGATGGTGCGAAGGTGTGAATGGGGGAAGAGTGGACCCCCATCACAGATACCCGGGGCGGGTAGTGTAAGTGTTAGGTAGAGGGTACAGGTAAATTGTGGTTGGATATTGGCATCTGTGGTGCGGGTGAAAGAATGGTCTTTGGATGGGTGCATTAGTGTTGTGGAAATGGCTGGGCGTGTAGCCTGTTAGTGTGTGTAGTTGGTTTGGGCACTCCACCACTGTGAGGATGTCGGCGAGGTGAGGCCGCAGGTGGGCTCTGGGAGCCGGTAGTAGTTGTTGTGGATGGGGCCCGAGGATCCGGAGGACGGACCCGGGTAGCCCAGTGCCAGAGGGCACCATGGGGTGACAGAGCCAGGAGGGGCTGTCCCCAGTTAGTTAGGTTAGGGTGAGGAGCTAGGTAAGCTCGGGTGGCAACTACAGTGGTGGAGGTGTGCAGGTGGGTAGACCTGCTGGGAGAGCTACAAGTCACAGCCCAGAAATTGTGCGAGAGCACCGGGAGATGAATCGGGGGAGTGAGACCCCAAATTGAGAAGCACCACAGAATGGTCAATGGGAATTGGTTTTTAGAACCCATAGTGTAAGTGGGCCAATGGTTTGGCAGGAGAAAGACCCCGGGTAATGTAAAGTGTGTTAATGTCATTTAGAAAGTAGTTAGGATGAAGTCTCCTCGCACCATCTGCATCCACTCACCTGAGGTGACAGGTACTCCGCACCATGCCATGTTTTGTTATTTTTACTGTGCAAATGTTTGGATGGTGAGACGCATCATGACGTGGGTGTGACATTGTGCTTTGATGTTCCATCTCTGCCTCCTTATGAGGATTGATGATGAATTTGGTGATGGCAAATTTTGAAGTAGAGGGATTGTGGAGACGAATTTGGTATAGGGGAAATATGGGGAAGACGTGACAGTAGTGACGAATTTGTAAATGTGTAGATTTTTGTACATGTGGGGTAAGGGCAAGGGTAGGGTAGGTGACAGGGGGGTGACGTACGGTAGGGACGAGCTTTCTCACTTCGCCCTCCGTACGCATTTCGCCTTGCATTGCCTTATTGATGTGTACCCTTGTGACCTTACCCCTCGCTCAATTGTCTTTCCCCTTTTGTCTCCCACATGACCTGTGCGCCATTGGGTGCCGAGGGGAGCATGCGTGGGTCGGCCATTGTGCGCCCGAAATTCCCAGAACCAGCTGTCTGCATCGATGCACCACATTATGGACCACATGTCTGTGGCCGAGCACCACTTATGGACCCCATGGGTTGGGGCATGGCCCCTCTGCTGGAACCGGCCATGAGGGCCCGAAATCTTGCTGGCGGACCTTGGCCACAGGGCACCGATGCCCCACAGGTGAACTACACGTAGTCGGCCCCTGTGGGCCATAAATAAAATAAAAACGGACACGTTAGGTGCATTCTTTTATTGCAAATAGGCCGCCAGTAAGCAAAGCAAAAGAATGACAACATCTGGAAGAACAAATAATAATCACCAGCAGAGGGAGCCGAAGAGCAAGAGATCACCTGCAGGGTTAGGGGTTGTTTGGTTATTTTTATTCATGAACAGTGATGACTGTGCACCGATTGGTGCTTGAGGGTGCTTTGGTGCGTTTTTGGGTGCTTTCATGGTGCGTCGATGCAGAGCAGACTGTCTCCCCCCCAGGAAGAACAATCACAGGTCCTGGGTTAGTTTTGTAAATAAAAATAGCGTCATTGTAAATAATGCTTCCCACCGTCAGTGTATAGTTTGAAGACCATTCCGCGATTCGGATAACTGTGGGCGTAAGTCTGTTAGGCAGGGTGCAATGGAGCAGCGGGACACATTCATTTATGTTTTAAAACTGTCGCACTCAGGGTCAGGTTAAAAGTAGAGGGGACTACACCTACGTGTCACACTAAAAGTAAAAGTTGTAGGCCCGGGACTTGCCTAAGAGGAGGAGGGTGCAGTGTTGCGGAGATGAGGACTGTATTTTTTTGATTGTGTGCTGTATTATTATTATTATTGGTTATTCTGCGCCCCCCTACCTCCGGAGCTGTGTAAAGGTGAAAGGGCATCCCATAATTAGTCCACAAGCATACACGTCAGCCAAGTAATAGAATATCCCTGTTGATAGTTATCTCTTATTCTGTGTTCTAGGGTAAGGCTGTGTCTCCCATTAATTGAAGTACTCCATTGCACCAGTGAAAGAGAATAGATCCCCTTTCATTCCCATCCCCAAAACCTCCATTTCCTATCACATCCCCTCTCGTCATTGCTGAGCCCTCGATTCCCAATCACCTCCCCTCCAATAACCGCCATTGACCATGAGGCTCGAGTCGGGGAAGAAAGGCGTGTCTCCACCTCGTCATAGAGGGGAAGAGGGGCGTGCCCGCCCGTCGTCATCCAGGGCGGAGCCCGAGGGTCGCGCGACCAACCAGGGCCGAGGTGAGCACCCCGATGGGCGTGTCCAAAACGCCGGCGGCTTAATCGCTGGAGGCGCTATAAAAGGCGCGAACGGAAGTGAGTCGTGAGTTGGTCTGAGTTGGTTGAGAGTCGGTCGTCAAGTGGAGAGTGGTGAAGAGTCAGTCAGTAGAGGTGGTGGTCAAGTGGTTGCGTTGGTTGCGGTGAGGAGTCGGTGGTAAAGAGTGAGGGACCAAGAAAGAGTTGAGGGTTTGGACCAACGAGTCAGACAAGTCCTGGGAACGCAGCGGAGGCCGCAGCAGGAAGAACACCCAACAGCCAAAGGGGGCCTGAACGGCGGTTTGGAGCAGGACCGTAAAGGAACGGCGGCTGCTAAACGTGCCGGTTGAGCTGCAGGACCCCCTTGGACCTTTCCTCTCCCTCCAGCCATCCACCTCCTGCCTTTCCACCCTTCTTGTGTACGTGAGTTTGTTTTGTTTGTTCTGTCCCTGGGTATTTAATTAAGTCTGTAGGTAAGCTAAAATTTGCACTGTGTCACCTGCGTCTTATGTGTTGTAAATAAACCTTGATTGCTCCTTTTTGCTTGTGTAAATAATAAATCCAAATACTCTTCTGTCCGTCTATTCGTTTTATTCCTTTTCCTCTTTGCATTCGTCGTTTTAGTCTTTTCCCCTCATTGAGCAGCTGCGGTGCGATCCGGCCAAAGTCCTGGGTGAATCGGGTGAGTCAGGGATCCTGTAACGGTCGCGGCAATACCACCGCTCGGTAAATAACATCTTAATCCGCGATCAGTAACAATATTGAACTTATGAATTTTCTGACCTCTCCAAAGAATCAGAAATCGAATCCTACATATTACCAACGACTGATCTACAAAACGGGGACTTTCGACTCTTAGAGGTAGATAATCGAATTTCTGTCCCCATAGACTCCAAAATTCGAATACTTATCACATCAGAAGATGTTCTCCATGCATGAACTTTACCTTCCTTAGGTATTAAAGCAGACGCTGTCCCAGGTCGACTAAATCAAGTAACATTCTCTTCTTCAATACCGGGACTATTTTTTGGACAATGTTCAGAAATTTGCGGGGCGAATCATAGTTTTATACCCATCGCTATAGAAGTGATTTTCCTAAAAACCTTTGAATCATGAATCATCAAGTTATCATTAAGAAGCTAAGACAAAGCGTTAGTCTTTTAAACTAATATCGGTGATATTAACCCTTAATGATATGCCTCAACTTAATCCCTCACCTTGACTATTAATAGCCCTCTCTCTATGAGTATGCTTCCCCTTTATAATACTATCTCTGTCCCTTTTTTTGCCCCTAACGCTTAAAACCAGCTTGCCCTCCACACTTAATTCTTCTCCTAATCCATGAATCTTACCGTGATAATATCTCTATTTAATACCTTTGAAAGTCCATATTTTCTCGGCTTCCCTTTAATAATTTTTATCGCAATCCTAATTAGTTTAACTATATTTATTTCCGATAACAACTTGCTGATTAAAAACCAATCCTCAATACTAGCTTCAACATTTTAAAAAACCACAACTAAAGAAATTTTTAGCCCTATCAAAAAGTCTGGTCATTCTTGAGCACTTCTACTTATAACCACATTAATATTTATCTTCTTAAATAACATTACCGGGCTTCTCCCCTATACATTCACTGTAACCTCCCAATTATCCTTAAACATAGCCATGGCTATTCCTCTATGACTAGGAACAATTTATTATAGGAGCTACCTCTCAGCCTTCCCACTCCCTGGCCCACTTACTCACAGAAGGAACTCCAATAACCCTAGCCCCCTTCCTAATTGTTATTGAATCAATTAGTATTATTATTCGCCCCTTAGCCTTAGGAGTCCGACTAACAGCCAATATTACAGCGGGCCATTTACTTATTCACTTAGTTTCTCTAGCCCTTATTAATCTTACCAAATCCTTACCTTTACTTTTTCTGACCTTTTCAGTATTCATTTTACTCTTAATTCTAGAACTAGCAGTATCCTTTATTCAAGCCTATCCTATGTATTTGTGATACTCGTCAGTCTTTACCTAGAAGAAAACTTAATTTAACTATGACCAAACAAATACACGCCTTCCATATAGTTAACCCTAGCCCAGGGCCTCTCACTGGGGCAGCTTCTGCTTTCATGTTAACTTCAGGGTTAGCGATATGATTTCACAAACACTCCAACACTTTAATCTTCCTTAGTATAATTCTTATACTCCTAACCATATATCAATGATGACGGGACGTTACCCGAGAAGGAACTTTCCAGGGTCATCATACCTCATTAGTCCAAAAAAGCTTACGGTACGGAATGATCCTTTTTATCGTATCAGAAGTATGCTTCTTTTTTGGCTTTTTCTGAACTTTTTATCACTCCAGCCTCTCGCCCTCCCCCGACCTAGGAATAATATGGCCCCCTAAAGGGGTCATCCCTCTAGACCCATTCGAAATCCCTCTGTTAAACACCGCCATCCTTCTTGGCTCAGGAGTCTCAGTTACATGGGCCCATCACAGCCTTATAGAAAAAGCCCATAAAGACATAATCATCAGCCTTTCTATTACTATCATTTTGGGAATTTACTTTACTTTACTCCAAGCAATAGAATACTTTAACTCAACATTTAATATCTCAGACAATGCATATGGTTCCACCTTTTTTGTAGCAACGGGATTTCACTGGCGACATGTAATTATTGGAACTCTATTCCTTACTGTCTGCCTCTTACGTCAACTTATATTTCACTTCACTTCTTCCCATCATTTCGGGTTTGAGGCTGCTGCCTGATATTGACACTTTGTAGATGTTGTATGACTATTCCTATTCATTTCCATTTACTGATGAGGATCTTACTTTCTAGTATAATTAATACTTATGACTTCCGATCACTCAATCCTGTTACACTCAGGGGAAAGTAGTCTTACTAAACCTCAGACCTATAATTACACTCCATATAGAGTTGTACTACCTTTCCTAATCACACTCTTTTTACTTCTCATCATTAAATTTCTACCAATAAACATCCCAGATAAAGAAAAGCTCTCCCCCTACGAGTGCGGATTTGATCCCTCAGGATCTTCCCGACTCCCTTTTTCAATAAAATTCTTTCTTGTAGCTATTCTATTTATTCTATTTGACTTAGAAATCATCCTTCTTTTCCCATTAGCATGAGCATTAAATTCTCAATCTCATTCCAACTCTATTATTCTAGCCTCTGTCTTTGTTGTTATTTTAACCCTAGGCTTAATTTAGGAATGACTTAAAGGGGGGTTAGAATGAACTGAATAATCTGGTAATTAGTTTATTAAAACATTTAATTTCGACTTGAAAGATTGCAACAAATTGCAACTACCCTAATCAACCCCGCAACATTCATTATTTCTTTTATAATTGCACTTTCTGGATTAGCCTTCTATCAAACCCACCTTCTCTCTTTATTTCTCTGCCTCGAAGGTATGGCCTTATCAGTCTTTTGTCTCATAGCAATCTCTTCATCCTACACTCTTTCCCTCTCCACCATCCCATTGCCATTAATTATACTAGGGCATGCCCGTACTATATATATATCTAAAATTATATCCCCCCCCCTCTATTTACATGAAATGGTTTGGTCCAGCGAACGGCTTGCGTGAACGGAAAGCGAACGGCTTGCGAGTCCGTAAGTCCGGAAGTGACGTCCTCATTTGACTGTCCGGAAGGTCGCATATCGCAGTTACGATGAATCGCAAATTAGTTTTAATTAGTTTTAAAACATAGTTTAACGCCAACATAGTTTGCCAACGTGAAATAAATGAATACGCTCTCAAATGTGCCGTCCGAGGCAGAGTCTGTTCGCCACGTTCGGCACACGTGATAGCTCGCTGCTCTCTGATTGGTTGAATCGTTTTTTGGACATAGCTCGGTAACTACTTGTCCGATTAATATGAAACCTTGAAAAGGCACATCCTCAGGTCCCCAGCAATATACCTGGCAAGTTTCAAGTATATCGGACCCGTGGTTGGCGAGAAACAGCGGTCACAGACAAACAAACACACAGAGATTACTGGAATTATAGATAGATTGTAACGAATGTGAAAAGTATGGTTTTGTTGTGTTTTAACTGACCCTCGTAGAGTAAATAAGGTCGAAGGACGTCCCCCTAGTTAATTCCATGAAACTTACACAGGCCACGATATATCTTTTTAAATAGCTTATTTCCTTATTCTATGTAGGCTAAATATGTGTTTCCCACTAGATTGGCTCTGCATTGTATCAAACGAAATAAGCGTAGGCCCCTTTCAATTTCCCCAATCATCTCCGCTCTCCAAAGTTCCTTTCAAAAGCAGTGCGAGTGGTGTTCAATCCCGCAAGCCGCCATTGCCCATGTGCTAATCTCGGAGAAGAGGGGGGTAGGAGCCGCCAACTCACGGGCGTGGCACGTCGTCATGATCAAATGGGAATCGGACAGCCCTAACAGCCAACCAGCACCGCGGTGAGCGACCCGGTAGGCGTGCCCTCGCAGCCGGCGGCTTGATTCCGACCCGAGTAATAAAAGCGACTGGGAGGGACTGCTTCGGCAGATGAGAGATGAGATGAGAGGAGAGATGAGCTGTGAGATGAGCTGTGAGATGAGAGATGAGAGACGCTCCAAACCAAAAAGGAGAAGTACTTGGAGATGAAACAAGCTTTGGCGAGATGCGCTGAGAGGAGGGAGATGGCTCCACCAGAAGGAGAGGAGCAGGTGTGACCGAGCCAGCGCGTGACGTCCACAGCATCAGCAGCGTCGACGCGACCGAGGGTTTTCCTGCCAAAAACGCGAAGAATTGGGAGCTGCTACCTCCAGCCCTGCCGGTTGCAGGGACCTGACCCTGCCTCCCTCTCCAGCAACCCACCTCCGCCATTCCTGCCTGCAATTTCCCCCGTGTAAGTGTGAACGTCGTCTGTCTTAATCGTTGTCCTGGGGTTAAGTAAACTGCATAGATAAGCTAATGATTCACTGTGTGACTGCTTCTTCCATCCATTGCTTGTAAATAACTTTGATCGCTCCTTCTTTTTGCTTGTGTGTATAATAAATCCTGTTATTCCTCCGTACTCTGTCTTCTTCTCTCTTCCTTCTCTTTCGGTTGCTTTAGAGGTTTCCTGATTGAATACCTGTGGCGCGATTGGTCAACGTTGGGGGAGTCGGGCCAATCGGGGATCCTGTAACGGTCGCGGTTGACCATCCGCTCGGCCCAAAGTAACATCTTGTCCGCGACCCGTAACAATTGGCGTCAGGAGTGGGATACGAGGCCCGAACCAATTTTTTTTTTAAAACGTCGAGAAAAAATTTGGTCAAAATTACGAGCTGCCGAAATTTTGTTGTTTTATAAAACCCGAATTTTGAGATCGCGCCATGGACAATCAAGGCGATCGGATGCCGGTGGGTGAGCTAGAGGAGGGGTTAGGAGTAACCCAGGACCTCGGGGTAATGTATATGGAGGAGGTGGTTGAGGGGGTATCAGGCGCACAAAATGGCGCTGTCGCGCACGAGGTTACGGCGCGCAAAATGGCGCCTCGCACATGGCCACGGCGACCGTGCCCGCGACAGTAGCAGCGCCGCCGTTGGATTCGGACCTTTTGTTGCTACAAATCGGGGCCCTTATGGACAAAATGAGGGACGAAGCAAGGGCTAATAGTGAGCGATTGGGGGGCAAAATGGGAGAAATGGGGGAACGGCTAGAAGCTAAATTTGAGGGGTTAGACAACGGGATAAAAGAGGTAAAGAAGGGGTTAACGGGGGTGGAAAATAGAATGGCTGCCCAGGAGAATCAGTTAGAGGGGGTGAAAAATGGGTTAATGGGGTTAGAAAATAGGATGGAAGACAAATTGCGGGAGATAGGGGAGCAATCCGCCCGGGAAATCGAACAGATGGGGAACCAAATAGAGGAGGTGAAAATCGGGTTAGAAAGTAAACTGGATGCTCAGAGGGATGAATTGGGACAGATGAGGGTGGCATCTACAAAAGAGATGGAGGAGATGAAAGAGGGGATACGACGAGGTGTAAGTGAGGAGGTTTCGGGGCTACGCGAGGAGGTAAAGCGAGGTGAGAAGCATATGGAGAAAGAGGTGAGGAATAATACGGCTAGGTTACAGGGGGGCATAGAGGGTCTGACGGAGGAGGTGGAACAGCTGACAGAGGGACAAGCGGAGTTCGTGGAGCAGGTTCAAAGGAACACTGCAGTACTAGGAGGGTTAAAGGCGACACAAAAAGAAATTAAAAATGACTTCATAGCGACACAGAGGCAATGTCAGATGGTACGTGAGGGACTGTCAATGAGGTTGGACGAGGTGACAGAGGTAATGGAGACAAAGGACCGGCAGGTGAGGATGCACATAGGGACGGTCACGGTAGCCTTAGAGGACGAACTTGAGGAGACGCACCGGGAAATAAAAGAGGTGAAGTGGAAGAAGAGGTGAGTGAAATTAAGAAGGGACGGACAGAAACTAAGAGTGAGATAAAGGAGGAAGTAATGGAATATGTACAAGGTCGGTGCTCAACTCATGATGTGCACCTCACCAACCAAATAAAGAGTGTGCAGGTGGCAGAGGAGGTGCGACGAAGAGGTGCCAAGGTGAGTGGCGATATAATCGGAAATGTACATGATGTGACGGGAGCTTCAGTCGGCTTGGGGGTTGTTGTGGACCCGGGTGTTCGTGAGAGGCCGTTGGTGAAGTGTGCGACAGGTCTGGTGTGCGAGAATGTCCGGCCATGGGGTGTGTGAGGAAAAAGTGCGCGCCGAGGAAAGAGTGCACTGTCGAGAGTGAGTTGGTTGTAGCACGTGTGCGAGGGAGCACATGGAAGCGCGTAGTGAGGAGTGTTACAGAGGATGTAACGGAAGCATGCACGCCTGTGATGAGTGTTAGAGGAAGTAACGAAAAAGTGTACGCAAGAGGATGCGCGAGAAAGGTGTGTAACGGACGGGTGCATGGGGAAAGAGTGCGCTGTCAAAAGTAAGGAAGAATGCACACCTGTGGTGAGTGTTACAGAGGGTGTAATGGAAGAGTGTGCGCGAGAAAGGTGTGTAACGGACAGGTGCATGAGGAAAGAGTGCGCTGTCGAGAGTAAGGGTGAGTGCGCTGTCGAGAGTAAGGGTGAGTGCGCTGTCGAGAGTAAGGGTGAGTGCGCTGTCAAGGGTGGTGGTGAAAGTAGTGAGAGTGACACGGAGCGTGAGTTGGTTGTGACAGGTGAGCGAGGATGTACACCTGGAATGGAAGGATGCACATCTGGAATGGTAGAGCGTGTATGGGAATGCACGCTGGAATTGGTCGTGAGGCACGTGGTTGGGTGTGCGAGTGAGAGCACACCTGTGATTGTCACAGAGGAGGTGACTGAGGAGGGGGCGCGAAGAGGTGTGTTGGTGAGGTGTGCGAGCGACGAGTGTGTGAAAAGGTGTTCGGTGGTCAGGTGTGTGACCAAGTCTGTGAGTGGAATGAGTGTACCTGGGTGTGTAAGAGAAGGTGCAATGACCAAGAGCAGGGAGACGGCTGGATGTATGAGCAAGAAAGGGGTAGCGTATGCGTGTAAGCATGCAGGTGAGGCATCGACGGTAACCGGGTTAGCGGTTAGAGCGACTTATAGCCGAATCGGGCCCTCGGTGCGTGCCGGGCTTCGCGTGCCGCGAGCACCAGCGGGGATCCGAGCCACGGCGGGTTCGAAAGGACCGCCGTACGCGATCCACGCTGGGCCTCGCTTGGAACGGCCGCGTCCGTGCTCCACTAGGCGGAGCGGGCAGCCCGATAGGAAGGGTCGTCATGGCGACCACTTTTTATTGAGACGTTCCGGCAGGTCGAGATCGGGCAATTGGATGGCTCCGCGCCGAGGTGGTGCGTGGGATCTCGGCACGGGTAAGCCCCAGTCCCTGCACCGAGTGCCGGACGCATCCAGCCGCCGGCACCAAAGAACCCGCGTTCATTGCTCGGCTGTACGAAGCCGGGCTGTAGACGTGAATTGGCGCACCGAGAGGATTAATAAGTAGACGGGTGATGAGGTTAGCGTTTTGGACCCAAAATTAGAAAAGGGCAAAAATTTGATGATTGGAATAGGATTGGTAGAGTGATTGGAAATTTTTGATTTGTTGGATTTGGACGAGCGAAATTGATAGTAGGACCTCCCCGATGTGGTGGGATGGCAAATCCACCATCCCTCACACCAGGGGGCAAAGGAGCACTCGATTTATGGGGTTTATGGCAGTGAAAACTAGCCTGGGTGGGTTAGGATATTGTGTGTAGGGCCCTAGAAGATGACATTAGGTGACGTTAAGATTAGTTAGTGACAATGATACCTGTAGTGGGGACGCAGGTAGATTAGTGTGGATTATAATGACGTGGGAGCGCAATAGTTTAAAGGGACGACTGGGAAGCGCAAGTTTCAGAGGGGAGTAGTTTGCTGAGATGATGCCGTGTGGGTGAGGATTGAACACGTGTGATTGAACAGGTGTGATTGCACAGGTGTGCAACTGAACAGGTGTATGGAGCAGTGTTTGAGTGATGGTAATGGTGAGGTGTGTTGTGTTGACCAAATGGTCCAGGAAGAAAGGAGGGTGCAGGTGGCACCAGGTATGATTGCACAGGTGTGCAACGACAGGTGAATGGAGAACAGGTGTATGGAATAAATGATATGGAGTGTTGGAATGGATGGTCGTGGAGTGAGTATGGTGGAAACAATGGAGTGGAGTGGATGGTGCGAAGGTGTGAATGGGGGAAGAGAGGACCCCCATCACGAATACCCGGGGCGGGTAGTGTAAGTGTTAGGTAGAGGGTATAGGTAAATTGTGGTTGGATATTGGCATCTGTGGTGCGAGGTGAAAGAATGGTATTTGGATGGGTGCATTAGTGTTGTGGAAATGGCTGGGCGTGTAGCCTGTTAGTGTGTGTAGTTGGTTTGGGCACTCCACCACTGTGAGGATGTCGGCCAGGTGAGGCCGCAGGTGGGCTCTGGGAGCCGGTAGAGTTGTTGTGGATGGGGCCCGAGGATCCGGAGGACGGACCCGGGTAGCCCAGTGCCAGAGGGCACCGAGTGGGGTGACAGAGCCAGGAGGGGCCTTCCCCAGCTAGATAGGTTAGGGTGAGGAGCTAGGTAAGCTCGGGTGGCAACAGCAGTGGTGGAGGTGTGCAGGTGGGTAGACCTGCTGGGAGAGCTACACGTCACAGCCCAGAAATTGTGCAAGGGCACCGGGAGATGAATCGGGGGAGTGAGACCCCAAATTGAGAAGCACCACAGTTTGGTCAATGGGAATTTGGTTTTTAGAACCCATAGTGTAAGTGGCCAATGGATTGGCAGGGAGAGACCCCGGGTAGTGTAAAGTGTGTTAAAGTCATTTAGAGGATAGTTAGGAAGAAGGATCTCCTCGCACCATCTGCATCCACTCACCTGAGGTGACAGGTACTCCACACCATGCCATGTTTTGATTATTTTTTATGTGCAAATGTTTTGAATTGTGAGACGCATCATGACGTGGGTGTGACATTGTGCTTGATGTTCCATCTCTGCCTCCTTATGAGGATTGATGATGAATTTGGTGATGGCAAATTTTGAAGTAGAGGGATTGGAGACGAATTTGGTGTAGAAGGGAAAGATGGGGAAGACGAGACGTAGTGACGAATTTGTAAAGGTGTAAATTGTTGTAAATATTGGGTAAGGGCAACGGTAGTGTAGGTGACGGGGGGGGGGTGACGTACTGTAGGGACGAGTTTTTCTCACTTCGCTCTCCGTACGCACTTCACCCTGCATTGCCTTTATTGACGTGTACCCTTGTGACCTTACCCCTCGCTCATTTATCTTCCCCCCTTTTGTCTCCCACTTGAGGACCTGTGCGCCATTGGGCGCCGAGGGGAGCGTGCGTGAGGTGGCGATTGTGCGCCCGAGATTCTCAGAACCAGCATGCATTGCGTTGATGTACCACTTTATGGACCGCTGTTCTGCGGCCAAGTACCACTTGATGGACCCCAGGTTCTGGGGCAGGGCACCTCTGTTGGAGACCGGCCATAGTGGCCAGGGAATCTTGCTTGCGGACCTCGGTAAGGTGGCACCTATGCCAAACAGGTGGACCACCCTTAGTTGGCCCCTGAGGCCCTAAATAAAAATGAACACAAGTGCTTTTTATTATTTCCAAGTAGGCCGCATGAAGCCAGAAGACGTCGGGAAGAACATCGGCTCAGCAGAAAAAGAGAAGACCACCACCAGTTGTTTTGTTGTGTTTATTATGAACAGTGGTGACTGTGCACCGAGTGGTGCTTTTGGTGCTTTGTGGTGCTTTTGGGTGCTTTGGTGGTAGTGGTACTGGTGCATCGATGCAATGCGTGCTGTCTCCTCCCTCCCAACAGGAATTTCTTTTTCTTGTTCCCTAAAAAGAAAAAAAACACAGGTCCTGAGTTGCGTTGTAAATAAGAAATAACGTCTCTGTAAATAATGCTCCCCACCGTAAATGTATAGTTTGAGAACAATTCCGTAATTCGGTTAGCTGTGGGCTTGAGTCTGTTAGACAGGGTGCAATGCAGCAGGGGGACATATTTATTTGTGTTTTAAGATTGTCACACTCAGGGTCAGGTTAATTGTAGAGGGAATTACACCTACGTGTCACACTAAGTTAAAGTTTTGTAGGCCTGAGAACGGGCCTGAAGAACGGAGGGTGCAGTGTAACGAATGTGAAAAGTATGGTTTTGTTGTGTTTTAACTGACCCTCGTAGAGTAAATAAGGTCGAAGGACGTCCCCCTAGTTAATTCCATGAAACTTACACACAGGCCACGATATATCTTTTTAAATAGCTTATTTCCTTATTCTATGTAGGCTAAATATGTGTTTCCCACTAGATTGACTCTGCATTGTATCAAACGAAATAAGCGTAGGCCCCTTTCAATTTCCCCAATCATCTCCGCTCTCCAAAGTTCCTTTCAAAAGCGGTGCGAGTGGTGTTCAATCCCGCAAGCCGCCATTGCCCATGTGCTAATCTCGGAGAAGAGGGGGGGTAGGAGCCACCAACTCACGGGCGTGGCACGTCGTCATGATCAAAGGGGGGAATCGGACAGCCCTAACAGCCAACCAGCACCGCGGTGAGCGACCCGGTAGGCGTGCCCTCGCAGCCGGCGGCTTGATTCCGACCCGAGTAATAAAAGCGACTGGGAGGGACTGCTTCGGCAGATGAGAGATGAGATGAGAGGAGAGATGAGCTGTGAGATGAGCTGTGAGCTGTGAGATGAGAGATGAGAGACGCTCCAAACCAAAAAGGAGAGGTACTTGGAGATGAAACAAGCTTTGGAGAGACGCGCTGAGAGGAGGGAGATGGCTCCACCAGAAGAAGAGGAGCAGGTGTGACCGAGCCAGCGCGTGACGTCCACAGCATCAGCAGCGTCGACGCGACCGAGGGTTTTCCCGCCAAAAACGTGAAGAATTGGGAGCTGCTACCTCCAGCCCTGCCGGTTGCAGGGACCTGACCCTGCCTCCCTCTCCAGCAACCCACCTCTGCCATTCCTGCCTGCAATTTCCCCCGTGTAAGTGTGAACGTCGTCTGTCTTAATCGTTGTCCTGGGGTTAAGTAAACTGCATAGATAAGCTAATGATTCACTGTGTGACTGCTTCTTCCATCCATTGCTTGTAAATAACTGATCGCTCCTTCTTTTTGCTTGTGTGTATAATAAATCCTGTTATTCCTCCGTACTCTGTCTTCTTCTCTCTTCCTTCTCTTTCGGTCGCTTTAGAGGTTTCCCGATTGAATACCTGTGGCGCGATTGGTCAACGTTGGGGGAGTCGGGCCAATCGGGGATCCTGTAACGGTCGCGGTTGACCATCCGCTCGGCCCAAAGTAACATCTTGTCCGCGACCCGTAACAATATTAACTTTTTCAGTCTGTGAGGCAGGCCTATCTCTAGTGCTTTTAGTGACTATAACTCGAACACACGAAAATGATTTAATATCATCATTAACCCTCCTAAAATGCTAAAAACAATTTTTTCACTAATTTCTATCATTCCAATAACCTTGAGTTTTAAGAAACAATTCTTCTGAACAGCATTTGGCTCCATCATTTTTAATACCATTCCTATTTTTATTCTTTACTCCATTATCTTTTAATTCATCCTTCCTCATGCATTTACAAAACAAACTATTCGGCTATGATATAATTTCAACTCCTTTAGTATTCCTATCTCTTTGAATACTTCCCCTCATAGCTCTAGCCAGCCAACATCACATAAAAAAAGCCCTCTTTCATACCAACGTCTATATATCGCTATTCTAATTATCATACAAACATTATTAATTCTGACATTTCTGTCCACAAACATAATAAACTTCTATATCCTCTTTGAATCATCACTTATTCCTATCCTACTAATTATTTTCCGGTGAGGGAACCAAAAAGAACGTATTAGCGCAGGCATTTACCTCTTATTCTACACTCTTATTGGCTCATTACCTCTTCTAGCATCACTATTATTCCTCTCAAATACTTTATCCACCCTGTATATCCCTATTCTTAGAATAGAATCTTCAGAAATATACCATAGCCCCCTTTTATGACTAGGTTGCTTTTCTGCCCTACTTATTAAAACCCCTCTTTTCGGCTTCCATCTATGACTACCTAAAGCTCATGTAGAGGCTACAATTGCAGGCTCAATAACACTAGCAGCCTTAATACTTAAATTGGGGGGTTACGGAATAATCCGACTATCTCTCATACCTTTCCTCCACTCACCTAAACTATCACTAATTTTAATTTCTTTTGCTCTTTGGGGGGCGATCATAACCAGTTTCATTTGCCTTCGCCAAACAGACCTAAAAGCTTTAATTGCTTACTCATCTGTCAGCCACATGGGGCCGATAACAGCCAGCATTATAACCCTATCTCTATGACCTGCTTTTATTATAATGATTGCTCACGGATTATCATCTTCAGCATTATTTTTTTTAGCAAACTCAAATTACGAAAAAACTAACACACGAACTATTATTCTTTTACGTCATACACAAATACTCCTCCCTCTTACTAGTCTATGATGACTATTTATTATTTAAACCAACTTAGCTATACCCCCCTCTATTAACTTTATCTCTGAAATCACTATTATATCCTCCCTTTTTATATGATCCCCTTTAACTTTCCCTCTCTTAGCACTAACAATAGTAATTACAACAACATACTCCATGTCAATATTTATACTAGCACAAGGAAAACTTTCAAAAATAACAAAAATCCTCTCCCCCTTTTCAACCCGTGAACACTTAACCCTCTTCCTTCACCTTTTTCCTATAATTGCAATTATAGCTTATCCCAATATAATTATTAATATCTTCTGCTAATGTAATTCAACAAGAATATCAGAATGTGATCCTGAAAATAAGTACTAACTTCATTAACCAGAGATGATACTTCAGGAATTGCTAATTCTTGTTTCTGTGACTAAGCCCTCAGCATCTTTATGTTTCTAAAGGAAATAGCTATCCAATGATTTTAGGTGTCAACATTTTCTGGTGCAAAGCCAGATAGAAACTATAGCTTATAATATCACCTCCTTAATAACCAATTTTTGTTTAATCACTACTATTCTGTCATTGACACTTTCATTTAAACAAAATTCTGATAATAACCAAATCACCAAATACATACGTAATGCATTTATTATCAGTCTTCTCCCACTAATCATCTATATTGATCAACAAATAGACTCAAGCTCTTCCTTCACATCAACCTTCAATATAATCTCCTTCAATCTCCTCTTAGGATTTGAGGCAGATATGTACTGCTTAACATTCTTCTCAATCGCACTTTATATCACCTGATCAATCATACAATTCTCTCTTTGATACATGCACGAACACAATAACACCTTATTCTTTAAATACCTCACTATATTTTTAATCTCCATACTTTGCTTCCTTTCAGCCAATAATCTCCTTCAACTTATCCTAGGCTGAGAGGGTAAAGGAATCATATAATTCTTACTTATTAACTGATGACACAACCGTCTTGAAGCTAACTCAGCCGCTATACAAGCCATTATTTATAATCGCATTGGTGATACCGGACTGATCATTTTTATAATCCGATCAGCTCTATTTACCAACTCATGAAATATAAAACAAATTTTCATTCTACAAAATAATTCAATAGACCTGTGATTGCCCCAATTAGGGATCGTACTAGCCGCAACAGGAAAATCAGCCCAATTCATACTTCACCCGTGACTCCTATCTGCAATAGAAGGACCTACTCCTGTCTCAGCACTACTCCACTCTAGTACTATAGTAGTGAGCGGGGTATTTTTACTGATCCGATTCTACCCGATAATGAAAAATTCACAAATAATTATCTCAATTATTTTATGCTTAGGAGCTATAACAACCCTTTTTGCCGCATTATGTGCTTCCTCACAAACAGATATTTAAAAAATCATCGCATTTTCAACCACCAGCCAACTAGGATTAATAACAGTTACTATTGGTATTAATCAGCCCCAACTAGCATTCCTTCACATATCCACACATGCCTTTTTTAAACCCCTCTTGTTCTTGTGCTCAGCATCTATCATCCACACAATCAATAATGAACAAGATATTCGAAAAATAGGTTCACTGCACCTAATTCTGCCATTCACATCATCTTGCACCTTAATTTCTTCCTTAGCCCTAATAGGCATGCCTTACCTGTCCGGCTTCTATTCAAAAGATATTATTTTAGAAACGCTGAACATATCCTATGTCAACGCCTGAGCCCTCTTATCGACAATATTAGCAACTGCTCTAACCTCAATTTACAGCACTCGCTTAATTCTCCTTTCTATAACTATAACCCCCAACATTAACACCCTTATCTTTCTTAAAAAAGATAAAAACTTATTCAACCCTCTAATTCGCCTTACTTTAGGAAGTATTATTTTTGGCTTTATCATCTCCACATTCTTCTTGCCAGAAAAACAACCTAACTTTTCAATCCCCTTTAATAGCAAAATTTTACCAACAATTATACTAATCCTTGTTTCTTCATTAACACTTTATTTCATGAACAATCATAAATTTTCACACATACCTCCCTTATTTTTCCCCTCTATATCAGGCTATTTCCCTACCATCTTTCACCGCCTATTCTCATACTATTTCCTTCTTTTCCCTAAAAAGGTTTCTTCATCCCTCTTGGATATTCTATGATACGAAACCTTAGGCCCAAAATCTATTTCACATAACCTTTCCTCCTCATCATCCCTTTTCAATAAACTATCCCAAGGAACAATTTATAATTATATCACAATCTTTGTTATTACTATTCTCTCTTCCCTCTTAACCTCCACCCTATACTTCTAATGATCCGATAAGCTCCGCGCTCCGCACTCTTAGTAATCTCTAAAATCACTAATAAAGCTAAAAACAACCCAAGGCCCCCAAAAACAATCAGCAACCAACTTTCCCCATACAAAACGCCTGCCCCAAGAAAACCATTATCCACACCCCCCTCTCCCAACATATTCAGAACTCCATTATCTGCTTTCAAATAACCACTATACCCCAAAAATACAACAACCAAAACGCCTAAAGCTATCTTTATAAGTACCTCCTTCACAATAACAGTAGGGTACAAATCTAAGACTAATGCAGTACAATAACTAAAAACAACTATCATACCCCCCAGATAAATTAATAAAAGTGAAAGCGACAAAAATGAATTTCCTTTCGCCAAAATAATTAAACACCAACCAAAGAAACAATAATTAACCCAAGCGCCCCAAAATAGGGGGAAATATCCACAACTAAAATAACTATTCCAATAAGAAATAATATTTCTAAAATTATTATAATTTTCATTATTCTTACTCAACAACTTGAGACCAACGCTATGAAAAACCGCTATTGTACTTTCAACTACAAGAACATGACCAAAATTTTCCAAAAATCAGATCCTTTTATTAAAATTGTCAACTCTGCTTTGGTTGACCTGCCTTCCCCCTCTAACATCTCCTACTTATGAAACTTTGGCTCCATTTTAGGACTTTGCCTATTTTTTCAAATCGTTACTGGACTTATTCTTACTATACACTTTTCGCCCTCCATCCACATAGCCTTCTCCTCAGTCATCCACATTGTCCGTGACGTAAATCACGGGTGATTTATCCGAAACTTTCACATCACTGGAGCATCATTATTCTTTTCTTGTATATTTATTCACATTGGGTGAGGAATCTACTACGGCTCTTACAAAAATATCAAAACCTGATACTCAGGAGTTATCTTATTCATCTGTGCCATAGTAACCGCATTCTTCGGTTACGTTCTTCCCTGAGATCAAATATCGTTCTGAGCTGCCGCAGTAATCACCAATCTTCTTTCTGCAGTCCCTATAATGGGAACCCACCCGCATAGTAGAAACAGTTTGAGGGGGCTTCTCTGTGGGGGACCCAACACTTAAACGATTTCTCGTCCTCCATTTTCTTGTCCCCTTTCTAATAATTGCAGTATCACTAACTCATTTACTTTTCTTACACGAGACAGGTTCAAGCAACCCTATAGGAATAAACCCCAATCTTGATAAAGTACCCTTCCATCCATACTTCTCTTTTAAAGATATCCTAGGATTTCTAATTATCCTCTCCTTTAATCTTCTTGGGCTCCACCCTATTCCCTTATCTTACCACAGATCCGGATAACTTTACCCAAGCCAACTCATTAGTTACTCCCCCCCATATCAAACCAGAATGATACTTCCTATTTGCTTATGCCATCCTTCGAGCAATTCCTAACAAACTAATAGGAGTTTTTGCTCTTATCATATCACTGTCTGTTCTTCTTTTTATACCATTTTTGATCAAATCCAACTTACGGTCATTAACATTCCAGCCTTTCATACAATTCACTTTCTGACTAATAATTTCTAATTTTATCCTACTTTCTTGACTAGGGGCCATACCCCTAGAGCCCCCATACACTACCATATCTCAAGTAACTTCATTCCTTTACTTTTTCATTTTCCTTTTCCTGTTCCCCTTAGTCAGCTACAAAGAAAACAAGTACCTAAACTCATGTTATCCCCCTTTCTAACCTTTCCTTTAGAACATAAACCTTTTATAGTTTCAAACAAAACATTGATTTTGTAAATCAACAATGAGATCCCATCTCTAAAAGGAAACTCAGAGAAAAGGAATACTTCCTTACCTTTAATTCCCAAAATTAAAATTCTTATAAACTATTCTCTGCTTCACTACCTATATTGCCCCGCCCACCTTTCTGAGGGTGGGTGGGGTTTTTACCCATAACCGTAATATCCCATCATAACCTTTTATCACCCCCATATTATACACCTTGACCTATCCTGAGCGCTAAATGGCTAAACGGACTCCCATTTAGACCCCTCCTAAACTACCCCGCCCCTTCCATAGGGTCGGGGCACTACCCTAATCTGTAAAATCTCACCATCACCTCTTACCATTTTACATTTTATGTTCCCAATTTTATTTAGCTTGCTTAAATGACCTAAACGGGCTCACCTGTTTAGATTCTACCTATATTGCCCCACCCACCTTTCTGAGGGTGGGTGGGGTTTTTACCCATAACCGTAATATCCCATCATAACCTTTTATCACCCCCATATTATACACCTTGACCTATCCTGATCGCTAAATGGCTAAACGGACTCCCGTTTAGACCCCTCCTAAACTACCCCGCCCCTTCCATAGGGTCGGGGCACGACCCTAATCTGTAAAATTCTCACCATCACCTCTTACCATTTTACATTTTATGTTCCCAATTTTATCTAGCCTGCTTAAATGACCTAAACGGGCTCACCCGTTTAGATTCTGCCTATACTACCCCCCCACCTTTCTGAGGGTGGGAGGGGCATTACCCATTACCATAAAATCCTATAATTACCTTTTATCACCCCCATATCATGCACTTCAACACTATCCTGATCGCTAAATGGCTAAACGGGGCCCCCCGTTTAGACTCCCCTTATACTACCCCCCCCCCCCCACCTTTCTGAGGGTGGGCGGGGCATTACCCATAACTGTAATATCCCATCATAGCCCCTTATCACCCCCATATTTATGCGCTTCAACCTGTCTCTGTCTACTAAATGGCTAAACGGGCTCCCGTTTAGGCCCCACCTATACTACCCCACCCCTTCCATAGGGGTGGGGCACTACCCTAATCTGTAAAAAATCTCACCATTACCTCTTACCATTTTACATTTTATGTTCCCAATTTTATCTAGCCTGCTTAAATGACCTAAACGGGCTCACCCGTTTAGATTCTGCCTATACTACCCCCCCCCACCTTTCTGAGGGTGGGCGGGGCATTACCCATAACTGTAATATCCCATCATAGCCCCTTATCACCCCCATATTTATGCGCTTCAACTTGTCTCTGTCTACTAAATGGCTAAACGGGGCCCCCCATTTAGACTCCCCTTATACTACCCCCTCCTCTTTTTCTGAGGGTGGGCGGGGCATTACCCATAACTGTAATATCCCATCACAGCCCCTTATCACCCCCATATTTATGCGCTTCAATCTGTCTCTGTCTACTAAATGGCTAAACGGGCTCCCGTTTAGACTCCGCCTATACTACTCCCTCTTCTCCCCAAGTCCAAACGAGATATCACCCATAACCCTAAACCCTGACATTCCCGTAACAACTGCCTAAATTCTTATTAGCCCCTGTAGATTAACCTACGATTTGAGCCTCACACATCATCAGCACTTGGATATATTAAGGATTTTAAAAACCTTAAAATCTTTCAAACCCCTCCCCTATAACCCCCCCCCCCCCCCCGGGGTCAAGGATTTACTTAAATTAACGAAAACATAGAAGAACTCGGTGAACACACTGTTGCTCTTTTTTTCTTGTTTGGGGGGGGTCTGGTGGGGGACCCCCCCCAAATATAATAACATTCATTTATACTTTCCCTTTCACTAACTCAGCCCAAGTGCCCATCCCCTTGTTCTTGGTAACATTCATGCCCCGCTTTCCCATATTATGCGTGCTTCATCTCTTCTTCTTTCAAGTCTTATTCCACGGTAACATTGTGTCAATTAACCTTACATATCAGTGGTATTCACCCTCGTACGCTCTGCGTTTAGATCCTATTACTCTTTTCTTCCCCTTAGGTACATTACTTTTAGGGTTATACTCCGGCTTCGCGCTCCTTTCGACTCACCTCATCTATATAATTATTCCTCACCCCCTACTATACATTCGATTTCTTTCTTTTTCTAGGACATATATATTAACACTACTACTACTCACATACTAATATGTTGTTTTAAAACAAAACTTTGTTTTAAAACATTTGGTAAAAAATTACTCTGCCATGCTTCCTAACCGCACCCCAAAATACTTTATTTTTATATATTCTTTTTTATTTTTATATATTCTTTTTTATTTTTATATATTCTTTTTTATTTTTATACTTTATACATTTTACAGCCCCTGTAAATTAACCCCCCCTTTTTTCTCAACTGATTATTAATTAATACTTTTTTTTTAAGAAAAAAGGTACAAAAAGACCATTCGCCCCCCCCCCCCCCCCCCCTATAACCTCCATGGGGTTCAGGTATCCTATTTTTCAAAATTCTATCCACTTATAATTTTAGGTTGTTGGTTTCTTTTTTTAGGGTTTAGTTCATAGCTCCGTACGCTGCTCCATGCATCGCAGCCCCAATTGCTGGAAATAATAACCATACTCTAACTCGTTATACATTACCACCGCAGTCCGCGGTGCGGGCCCCGAGAATATACTAGTTTTCACACTTAGAACATTTCAAGAGACTACACCTTAATTCGCTTTGCGTCTTCATTGATATATTTCTTATCCACTTATGATTCCACCTTTATCTTTCTTTATTCGAATCTTCTTTTTCTTTCAAGGACTAATGTTATAATACTGCTATAAACATATAACAATGTCTATTTTTAAATAGACAGTCAAACTTCAGCTATCATCTATCTTAACATACAAAGGATCTTAAGTAGAAATATTATTTCTACCCGATCTTTCATGCAAAACAGGCTTTTAATAGTATTCCCGTTTTAAAAATCAACCTTACAAACATGTAGCAATCTCTTCTTAAAATTTAACCCCCTTACTCTTCCGAGTCCCCCAAAATTCCCAATTTAACCTTTTACTTTCTCAAAATCAAAAACATCTTTTTTTCAAAAACTTTATCCCCTTTTAACTTACATTTCAGTCACCAGAAACCAAATCTAAAGTGCTAACCTCAAAATATTTAACCACACTCTTACCAACAAGCACGAACACTTTTATAATTTATTCTCAATTTATTTTTATATATTCTTATAATTTATTTTTATATATATTTTTATATATCCTTTTCTACGTATTCTACTTTTCTACATATTCACCTGCATACTCCATGAATTCACTAGTATTCCCCAAAACATCAAAGAATAATATGCACCATACATATACTTACCCCTCACTCCTTTATATATATATTTATTATTTTTAATAATATTTTAAATATAAAATATATATTAAATAAAAATATACTGAGTGTATGTAGCTTAGCTTAAAGTATAATATTGAAGATATTAAGACAGATATTCATCTCAAACACATAAAGGGTTAGTCTTACCCTTAAAATTAGATTCTTCGAAATTTATACATGCAAATTTCCTCATTACAGTGAATTCCTTGATATTTTAAAATTATAGTGACTAAATAAGATTTATTATCCTAAATTAAAATTCTTTCACACCCCCAAGGGTATTCAGCAGTAATTAATATTGAGCAATAGACAAAAGTCTGACTCGATTAAAGAATTTTTAAGTGTCCAAAATCGTGCCAGCAGACGTGGCTATACGGTTGCTTAAATCTAATATTTGACGGTGTAAAGAGTAAATTTCATTACTATTCTTATCTAAAATTAAACCAATTTATTATAGTTAAATACATAAATTTTAAAAAACAAACTAAAGTAGTTTTAATAACTAAGTTTATAACTTTACGAAAGTTGGGGCTCAAACTAGGATCAGATACCCTACTATGCCTAACCGTAAACAAAGAATTTCTTCCGCCTGAATACTACGAGCCCAAGCTTAAAATTCAAAAGACTTGACGGTGTTCTACCCGCCTAGAGGAGTTTGTTTTTCAAATGATAATCCGCGATTCACCTCACCATTTTTATCAGTTTATATACCGCCGTCGCAAGCCAGCCCTTCTGAGGGATCAGGCAAAATGGTTTAAACCAAAACGTCAGGTTAGGTGTAACCAATAAAATGGCTAAAACGAACTACATTAATAATTTCTGTTATTTCTATTAAACAAATGAAAAATTAGTCAAAATTGAATTTAGGAGTAAACAAAACCAGACAGTTTTTTTGAACAGTGCTATAGAACATGCACACACCACCCGTCACTCCCTGTTACTTAGGGATAAGTCGTAACATGTTAAGTGTACCAGAAGGTGCACTTGGACCCCAAGATGTAGCTTAACTAAAGCATCTCTTTTACACCGAGAATATACTTGCGCAAAACAAGCCATTTTGAGCCTTAATCTTAGCTTTATTCCCCCCATTTACCTAATTATTTGAACCTTTTTAAGCTTAGTATTTTTAGAAAAGCAAGCCTAAAGCTATAGACAAAGTACCTTGAGGGAAAGTTGAAAAAATATGAAAATTAAAGCATAAAATAGTAGAGATCAATCCTCTTACCTCTTGCATCATAGATTAACTACCCAAAACAGACTATTGGAACTTTCTGATCCCCAAAATTAAATGAGCTACTCAAGAATAATACAAGAATCAACTTATTTCTGTAGCAATAGAATAAGAAAATTCTCGAGTAGGGGTGAAATGCCTATCGAATTTAATAATATCTGGTTACTTGAAAGAAGAATCTAAACCCGCTTTTATATCATTATCACTTATTGAATAATAATTAATTTTGTATAAAGAGTCAGTCATAAAAGGAACAGCCTTTATGACTCAAGGAAACAACCTTAGGAGAAGGAAAAATTTACCACCTTGTAGAGTAAAAATTGGCCTAAAAGCAGCCACTATAGAAAGCGTTACAGCCCATACTCACTCACTGTAAAAATTATAACTTTTTAATAACCCCTCTCAATTATATCAAGTAATATTATACCTCTATAATAGATAAAATGTTAAAATTAGTAATAAGGAGATTGTTCTCCTCTTTTTAATATTAGTGTAAACCGAAACGAACCCTCGTCGGTACCCAACGACTCTTAATTTAACAGAATAAAAGGCTTAAAGTACTTACTCAAGAAATACACCTTTCAAAACATCGTTAACCCAACACAGGAATATTTTTAAGAAAGATAAAAAGAATTAGAAGGAACTCGGCAAACTATGGCTTCGCCTGTTTACCAAAAACATCGCTTATTGTTATAAAAATATAATAAGTCCTACCTGCCCAGTGATTTTTTCAACGGCCATCTTTGATGATAACGTAGCATAATCAATTGTCTATTAATTATAGACTAGAATGAATGGATTAACGAAAGCCGAACTGTCTCCTATTTCCTATCAATGAAATTAACCTCTCTGTCCAAAGGCAGAGATAAACCTATAAGACGAAAAGACCCTAAAAGCTTCAAATATTAGATTACCTAGCTTAAACAACAACTAAAGAAAAGTTTTAATTCCTAAAATTTGGTTGGGGCAACCATTGATATTAAAGAATCATCAATAATTTAACTAATAACTTGCATAATATCAGAGTTACATCTCAATTAAGTAAGAAACTTATCAAAATGACCCAGAAAACTGATCAATGAACAAGTTACTTTAGGGATAACAGCGCTATTTCTTTTTAAAGTCCCCATCGACAAAGAAGCTTACGACCTCGATGTTGGATTAAGATATCCAAGTGGTGCAAAAGCTACTAACGGTTCGTTTGTTCAACGAGTAATATCTTACATGATCTGAGTTCAGACCGGAGTAATCCAGGTCAGCTTCTATCTATAACTAATTTTATTTAGTACGAAAGGAAAAATAAAATATAGCCTATTAAAAATTAATGCTATTTAAATTAATTTAAAACATTTACATTTTCAAGAGAAAATAACTTTTTAAAATAGCATAGCTGGTCTAATGCCATAGATTTAAATTCTATTATCATGAGTTCAAATCTCATTTTTAATATCATGATTTCTCAAATCATTAGCTCTTTACTCGCTTTTGTAATAATTTTAATCGCTGTGGCTTTTTTAAACTTTAATTGAGCGGAAAGTCCTGGGATATATGCAGCTCCGTAAAGGCCCTAATATCGTGGGCCCTTTCGGACCTTTCAAACATCCATTGTTGAGACAGTAGAAGCAGCATGTCCAGAGTAGAGTGACCTGGTCTGAACCCAAATTGATAATTGGAGATCAAGCCATTGGCGGTTCCATGACCTTGCTGATTATTGGGAGCAGGCTGATTGGTCTGTTTTTGGAAGGATCTGTTTTTGCACCTTTTTTGTGTAAAGGAGTAGTATTGGCTGATTTCCAAGCAGACGGCAGATGACCTTGAGCCCACAACTTTGAGATATCCTGTTCACAGTCAGACAGACAGACAGACAAACAGACAGGGGTGGAAACATAACCTTCATCCACCTTCGGTAGCGGAGGTAATGAATACTCAATGTGAATGAGAAGCTGCTTTATTCCTGTGACGAGTACTGACGAGCCTTCTGAGAGTTTATTTTCTATCAATTAAATTATCCATTCTATTTCTGCTTATTGGTCATTGTACATTGTCGAGGCTTTTGATGTTTGATATTGTCAGATTTGCAGATAAGTGCAGACAATTTTTATCTGTTGTAGAGGAAACAAAAAAGCTAATCAACTTTGTTGCTTTCAGTATTTTTGGTTAAATATGTGATGGGACATTTATGCAGAGTCATGGTGAAACAGGTACTTGTACTTGTTGTAATGTTTTGCTTGTCTTCACCATCATTGCAGGTCTGGCATTTCATTCCAGAAGATTGCTGGTGTTTGAACATTGTACCCAGTATATTTGCACAGCTGAGATGTCACTTTGGCGGAGTCCTCTCTCATTCACAATGAAATAGCCTCACCCTTCACAAGGTAGGATGCTGTCAGCCAGGACGCAGTGCACACAAAGTTAATGTTACCTTGAACGCATTCCTTTTGTACTATGGTACTCGCAAGATTGGGGAGTTACTTTAAACCTCCTTGTACTTGATTAGTTGGTGGAACAGATTTGATGATTGGCAGCATTCCAACAAGTAGTTTTCAAATGTGGAACATGGTCTTGCCATGTTGAACGAACAAACGAATGAAACGTTGAATGATATGGACTGTTTCCAGTGTTGGTGCATTTGAATGGAAACTTCTTTTTTTTTCATTATTTCTATTTTCTGTTGAAATCTGAAAATCCTGTAGCTTGTATCAGTTGTTTTATCAAATTGATTCTGGGAAGACTTTATTGTTTGGAAAGGAAATATTAATTTATTTCCATTGAAGTGGGCAGCAATAACTATGATTTGAACTCGACCTGGAGTCCAATTTATTGTAATAATTTTTATTAGTCCATGTCTTATTCTTCCCCACTTCTGCACCATTCCCCACTTTTTTTTCCTTTACAAGCGCGAGACTAGTAGCAGAGGAAGCGTAAGTAAATTGACAATGTATTGGGGTTGCGGCACAACAATTGTGCACGAGATAGGGAGACAGAGACGGAGACAGATCTGAAACCAGCAAGATGGTTAGGATAGGAAGGATTAATGGGAGTAATAAAGCTTGTGGGGAAGGGTGATACGAGATAGCGGTTTAAGCCATGGCGGGAAGCATGAGAAGGATCTGCCGCTGGAATACTGTTTCATAGATGGGAGTAGCGAGGATAAAAGGGGTTGAGGTGTGCAGTCAGCCTGGATTTTGGAGGTTTAACCAGCAGGGATTTACTGGAAGAATGTGTGCATATTGTAGTGGCTGAGGAGGGTCATGGAACTGAGAGCAGACAGAGCGAAATTGGAGAAGAAGTGGTTAAAAAAATTAATAAACAGAGACAACGAACCAGCTTGTGATATGAAAGCAACAGACCTTGTGCTTTAGCCTTTTCACAGTAGATTCCAATTCACATGTTGAGCTTTAGATTCCACAGAATCCAAGAGACAAATGTGTTGCTGAGGTGCCAACACATAGGAGTGAGCAATATTCCAATGAATGATGGATGGATAAAGGCCTTGTATACTGAGCAGCTCTGATTTTTCAAGAAATGACTTTGAATGCCTGAGGCCAGCTTTGTGATGTGGTTGATAAGCCCAGGGAGTTTGAGAGACTGAACCTTTTCCAGGTCCTAATCATGGAAGTAGTTAGCTGGTTTTGTTTTGTTTGTGTTCTTTTGGGGGATGCTTCTGTTTTATAATGCCAGAAGTAAAAGATAACATATAATATACGACTTTTTAAATGACGGAATCCACCTCGAGAAACGTCGGGGTTCCGGCCAGCATAGAGTATTGTTGCGTTCCCGAGGTGAACACCCCTGGGGATGGACAGCCGATCGAGCTTTACACTCCAAGGCATTCAATCCAATGGCGGTGTGAATACGCATGGGGGATGAGGGCAGCGAAGCTCTTACCTGTACGGATCCCACTGGACGTCCTTGACCCTGGTAATCAATTCAAACCGACACGGAATTATAATGCAAAAATACCGGCTGTATTGAAAGAAATGCCGGTAACAAAAGAATGCACGGTAAACTAAAATTCCTAATCGAGGGACCCTCCACACAGACTTGTATACAACACAAAGGGAAAAATAACTGGAAAATAATGCGTGTTTGTTTTTGTACTCTGCTTTGAGCTGATCTTGTACCCCGTCGGGAATCGTCACAGCCCCCTTGTCCTTGCGTGGGAAAATGCACCTCGGCATGCAGTTTGTGCGCGGAACCAGGCCATAGTGTGCCGTTCGTTCACTCCTGCTGCGCTCGTCGTCTGTGTCACACAGCACCGACGTCTCTCAGTGCACCCAGGCGACGCACAACCAGCACCGACGAGCCAAGGAAAGGACAATGCTGTCGCTCGAACCTATGAAAGCCAGGGACCATCAAGACAAAATGCGTGACTGCGTCTGCCTTCCACAAACACCAGGAAGCCAGAGGGATGCCGGATATAACTGCTCGTAATCGAGGCCAGCCTGGAGAGAGGGAAAATGTCAGGACCCAAGTCTTTTGTACCCAGGGCTATTACGTCATCTAACGATGTCCGCCATGCACCTTTCAGCGAGTCCTATCTCATCGCTCTATGGTATCCTAACCAATCACTGTTATTCAGGGCGTGACCTCATGGAGTTGCCTGCTTGATGTTCTGATGTGGTGGCTGGCGGCACCAGCGGTATTGTTCAATGTCCTGTTCCGGTTGTTTTTATTTGATGTTATTTTAGGATTGAGTGCATGGTGGGTGTGGTGTGTGTCATATAAAGAACAAAGGAGAAATCACAGAGGCCATTTACAGGGAATTTACCATTAATCCCTCACTAATTAACATACCCCCACCCTCGTCATGGGGACAAAGATACACTTGCACGACATCCGGTCGAACGGATCCCTACTAATGGTACATGGTGGCTCTTCTGCTTCACGTTAGTCGGAGCACACTACCTATACAATTCTACTTGGACTAAGGTAATCCATTGCCTACCCCCATAAACGTAACAGTATGTTGTGTGTGCGAGATGGTGGTTGTTACCTAAAATGGCTCACAATGTTTCTAAAATAACCTAAAAATAATTGGAAAAGTAACTGAGAGAGAAGGCTGTGCCTCTGCATAACGAAAGACCTGGATAAATTGATCAGCTCATCGAATGGGCAGCTGCCCATGCTACAGACTCCCGACCATTTGTGCCAGTGCAAGACCCGAGTGGATGGGTGTGTGCTGTACAAACCCCCGGCAAATTGCTACCAGTGAATGGACTTTGAGCCTTGTGGGAGTGCCTGCTCTGAACATGGCAGGCTTGGTGATTTATGTAATGGATGTCTGCAATTGAAAAGATGATGCTGTGTGTCATTACCAAGTAACGGTAAACAACTTTTCGACAAAGGGCATCTTTTCAACATGAAAACACACAAAGCTTGTGCCAGCTATTGTTTACATAGGGGTGTCAGGTGAACTTCCCTGAGGAAGACATTATTTTGTTTGGGTTCTTCTGAACACCGATAGAAGCCTGGTGTTGGCTTATAGGTTAGAATGGCTGGCTTGGGATCCTTGGGTCCTGAGTTTGATTCCTGGTCCGCCGTTGAATTGCTCGTCCTCTTTACACAGGAGGCTGCCTCTTCCGCCTGGTCTCAGTTCTCCCCCTCCTCCTGGACAGAGCTTTTTTTTGGGCTGTCTCGCCCATGGAGCGAGCCCAATAAATATAAATGTCCATTGCCACTTCTGGATTCACAGCACACTGTGCCGCCATGGCTGGCACACACTGGCCAGAGAGATCAAAATCAGCCTGGTCACACAAATGTGACTTGTGCCTCTGCGATGGTAGCCCTGTTCACAAACTAGAGGGGTTTGCACATCCAAAATTAATCTGTCTACCCTATCTATAAATTGCATACACTGCCTCCCCAGCAGCAAGTGTAACAAACAACTTACTCTGACAGGTCCCTGTTACATGGCAATCTAACCTACTCAAAACACACGGACCATAAAGCACTTCCCACAGTCTAGCTCTGGATCCGGGGCCACAACAGAAATTATGGAGTGTGTGTGTGTGTGTGTGTGTGTGTGTGTCTGGTAAAAAGTGTGTGTGTGTGTGTGTGTGTCCACTGGTAAAAAGTGTGTGTATGTGTGTGTGTGTGCGTCCATTGGTAAAAAGTGTGTGTATGTGTGTGTGTGTGTCTACTGGTAAAAAGTGTGTGTGTGTGTGTTTTATACATATATAAATATATGAAGTTATGTTAAAAATACAATCTCATTTAGATATTGTGCTTGCAATGGCAAGGTGGAAGTGCCGGGACCAGCAGAAACTGGTCACTAAAAAAGGCCTCAGCATGAAGACGTCATTTCGAAAGTCCCACACCAAATTTTCCTTTGTTAGAATTGCTCTTGCTGAACAAAAAGGAGCAATTTGAATTAATTTTCATGTGAAAAGAAAAGTTTGTTGCCTGTTGACATGAAGTTCAACTTTTAGTTGTGTGAAAAGAGCAAAAAAGTGGATTTTCACTACTCTATTGGAGGAAATAATGTTTCATGATGTCCAAATTGAAATTTGATTAGATACTTCTGAAGATATTTGAAGAATTATTGACAGCAAATGTAACAAGGTGTTAGTTTGTAGTATGATTAACTAACCGGTTTTCTGCCCAAAAGCAGATTCAGTGCTGCCAAAAGCAGCCTCTCAGTCAGGATTACACCAGGTGTTTTGTCATTGTCTTTCCCGTGTTAGTCAGGACAGGAATTTAGAATTTGTTCAGGGTGCTGCCGTTCGCTTTTCTACTCCACACGAAGAACACCGTTGGACCTTTCATGTCCACCACCCAATACCAGCAGATGGGACGTCCGGTTTAACGTCAATCCAAGGGCCGACGCACACATTGATGAATCCTCCTGTTTGTGAAGCACCAGATGACAGATAAAAGCTGTGCCGAGATTCAAACCCACGTTGGACAGCTGAGACATGAGTGTGCGTACCTCCAGGCTATCCTGCCAGTCCAATGATGACGAACAACACAACAACAACAACAACATGCATTTTAAGGCCATTTTCCCTGCTAGAGCGGGGGTTAGCCTTGCGGTCCCCATGACAATCTTCTCCATTTGCCCTATTTTCTGCATCTCTTCTTGTTAACGCCCTTGCCCGCATTTCTTCTTCCACCATCTTTAGTCAAGTCTTTCTCGGTCTTCCCCGTCCTCTACTTCCTTCTACATTAACTTCCATCACTCTTCTCAACCAGTCACTTTCATCCTTCCTCAACACATGACCAAACCATCTCAACCTGTTCCTCTTCACAGCATCAATCACAGGCAATATTCCCATCATCTTTCGCAATTCATCATTTGTCTTCCTCTCTCTCAACGATACTCCGCACATCCATCGAACCATTCGCATTTCCACCCTTTCCAGCCATGTCTCGCTGCTCGCTGCCATAAATCATAACATTTCTCACACATGCAGCATACACCTTTCCCTTCAGCTTCAGCGACACTCTCCTCCTCATCAGCGCGCCACTCAGTTCCCGAAACTTCTTCCATGCACATCTCACTCGAGCAACCGTTGCCGAGTCTGATCCACCTTTTCCATTCAGCATGTCTCCGAGGTAGCAAAATGTTTTCACACCTTCCAGCTTCACGCCGTCTCCAAGATCCAACTCAACATTTCCTCCATCTGCAGCTCCCTCTGTGCACACCTTACATTTGAATGTAGCTGCCACACTGGTAAATGACCCTCTCAGACCACTACATTTTTGATGAACCCACTCAGCGCACATTGTACATTGAATGGAGTTCACTCCGACACCCTTCCTGCACACAGCACACGGCCACTTCCCAGTTCTTTCCACCTCACCACATGCTTTACCACTTGCCATCACCTTCGTCTTTCCGATATTCACCTTCAGACCTTTTGTCTCCATACATTCCTTCCACTTGTTCATCTTTTCCTTCAGTCCATCCATACTTTCCGCAATCAACACCAGATCATCTGCATACAACAACTCCCACGGTAAACCCTCCTTTACGTTCTGAGCCAGCACCTCCATCACAGCTACAAATAGTAGTGGACTTAGTACCGACCCCTGATGCACTCCCACCTTCACCTCAAACTCACCACTGTTCCCGTCCTTCGTCCTTACAGCTGTGCACGCTCTTTTGTACATTGCCATCACTACTCTGATCAACCATTCCTCCACTCCTAACTTCCTCAATGCCCATGTCAATACTTTGCGTGGAACCCTATCGAATGCTTTCTCCAGATCAACAAACCCAAAAAACAACTTCTTCCTCTTATCCAAGTACTTATCCTGCAACTGCCTCACAATGTACTGTCGCATCTGTCGTTCCTCTTCCTGGCATAAATCCAAACTGCATTTCGTCGATCTTCACTTTCTTCCTTATCCTCCTCTCCAACACCCTTTCCAATACCTTCATTCCATGCTCCAATAACTTTATCGCTCGGTACGAGCCACACTCCAGAGGGTCACCTTTCCCCTTGTATAGAGGGACGAGGGTACTCAGTTCCCAATCCACTGGAATGCGGCCTTCTTTCACCACCAGATTACAGATCTCTGTCATTCTCTTCACACCCCAACTTCCTGCTGCCTTCAACATATCTCCCACAACTCCCGTCGGCCGTCCTGCTTTTCCACTCTTCATTGCTTTTATCGGGCTAGCGGCTAGCGGTGTTGGGCTAGCGGCTAGGGTGCCGGCTTTAGGATCCTAGGATCCTGGGTTCGAATCCCGGCCGATCGCTGAATTAACGCCAGGGGGGTTGACTCAGCCTGTCATCCTTCCGAGGTCGGCAAATTGAGTACCAGTTCACTGGTAATTCCCTGTTTGTCGTTGAAGGCGGCAAAAAGGGTTGGCGTCAGGAAGGGCATCCGGCCGTAAAACATTGCTTCAAAAAGGGGACCAAAAAACAACAACTAGCACGGTCCCCGAAAAGGCCAACCCCCGCTTTGCGGGGAAAAATGGCCTCTAAACGGTGGTTTTTATTGCTTTTATCGCTTCCTCAACTTCCTTCTCAGTTATCTTCTCTCCCGGTCCTAAAACTGGGTTACTCTCTATGTTGCCATCCCATTCATTCTGTGTATTCAACAGCATTTCCATATATCTTTTCCATCTTCCTTTAATTCCATCTGGGTCGACAACGATTTGTCGCACTTCATCCTTCAAGCAACTCACCCCCATCACATCACACCTCTCTTTCGCTATGTGCTTTGCAATCCTGAATACTGCTTTCTGACCCTCTTCCGAATCCAAGCGTTCTCTGAACATTTTCCTACATGCCTCCTGTGCCTTTGCTGCCTCTTTCTTTGCAGCCTTCCTGGCTGCCTTATAACTTTCATGCTCTGCTGTTTCTGCTCCCGTACCCTTCGCCTTCTGCCACTCCTTGAACTTCTTCCTCTTCTCGTCAATCCTCTTTCCAACTTCAACATCCCACCCCCATGTTTCCGAGTGCCTCGGTGGTCCTTTTGTTCATCCACATACCTCACCAACGGCTCCCAACAGACGAGCTTTCATTGACATCCAACCACTTTCAAGCTCAACCACATCATCCTCGACCCTACTCAGCCTCTCTTTTAATTCCTCCCTTACTGTCACCTCTTTCAACCTCCACACCTTCATTCTCGGTTGGTACTTCACCCGCCGAGCTCTCCTCGCACCTTTCACCCTTATGTCGCAGACAACCAAGTGGTGCTGTGAAACAGCCTCCTCCCCCGGGATCACCTTTGTGTCCCGGAGGTGCGCCCTATCTCGCCTACGCACCATCAGGTAGTCAACGGTTGTCGTCGACCCACCTGACGTGTATGTAACAAGCTTATTATCCTCTTTCTGGAACTGAGTATTACAAATCAACAAATCAGCTCCATCAGCAAACTCCAAAATCCTTTCACCTTCTCCATTTCTCACACCATATCCGTAACCCCCATGAACTCCCTCAAAACCATCCATACTCCTTCCCACATGTCCATTCAGGTCTCCTCCCACCACAACAACTTCCTCATCTTTCACGTTTTCCATCAGCTTCTCTATCGCACACCAGAACTTGTCCTTCTCTTCATCGCTTCGACCAACCTGCGGAGCATATCCCGAGATGACGTTCACCAAGAGCTTTCCAATCATCATTTTCACCATCATCAACCTATCACTCACTCTAGTCACACTCACCACACTGTCTACAAACTCCTCAGAAAACAGGACACCAACACCATTCACGCCCTCCGGGCACCCTTGCCACACAAACTTGTATTTCTGTCCCTGCCTACCCTTCACCATTCTCACACCACTTCCCTTCCATCTCGTCTCTTGCACACAACATATGTCCACTCTTCTTCTGACCAATACTTCCACCACTTCTCCTGATCTCACTGTCATTGTCCCTACATTCCATGTCCCAAACCTCAGAAACCGACCTCCACTTCGGGCTGCACCCTACCCATATGTACTTGGAATTGTCATGGTTCTCTTTTTGAGGCAATGTTTTTATGGCCGGATGCCCTTCCTGACGCCAACCCTCTTAGTCGTCTCTTATGACACGCAGGGATACGGTGTACCTATTCTGACCAGGGTACACACTGGGAAACGTTTAAAACATGGAAATTCTGGGGTGGGCGGGGGGGCGGCGTCAGCATCACGGCTGCGGTTTAAACATATTCCAACAATATCCAAACAAAACCATGAAAAACAATCCGGGAAAAGTCTCCAAGCGAGAACGTGGATTTGAGAAAGAAGGGGCAGAGGCGGAAGAAAAACGAGATACAGGGGGTGGGGCACAAGCCGAGACGAGGAGGAGAGCGAACAAGCACGTGTCCGGGAGGAGAGAAAGAATCAATATAGAATTCTTTGTCTAGGGAGGTGAGGTGAGGGGGAGAAAACAAAATAAAAGAAACAAGCAATACAGTGAAGGAAATAACCCAAACCGACAAAACACCGACGGGGGGAGGGAAGCCCCAAGTCACCAGGCCGCGCACAAGGTACGATCCAGAAAACGATTAATTACACACAAGTTTGCACGAACCACAAAGCAACACCAACTAGAAACACACAATAACACATACACAGCAAAATAACCAGTGGAAATTTGACAAAGACAAGAATGGGAAAACACTCAAACTTCGATGCCGTGGAGAGCTCGAAGCACGCCTCACTCGCCCGAGGAACCGGAAGTCAAACCCCTCAATGTCAAACCCCAATGATGACGAAATTGAAGGATATTTAATGGCTTTCAAAAAGGTGCTTGTACTTGATTATAAAAGATCAGTTTCGCTTTATTCCTTCATGTTTCACTTTTTCTCCAAGAGCTGGCAAGAATAATATAATGACAAGTTTTGAGCCTGGGTTTGATTTACATACAAGTATTAATTTGTCACCTTGATGTTTCACAAACAGCGTGTTCCTTCCGTAAGCTCATTGTCTCTCAGATGGAGCTTTAAGTCAAAACATCCGTCTGTCACATTGAGTTGCTAGTGGATATTAAAGATCTCTTGGTGTCTTTTGCGAGAATAGATGAGTTATTGCTGACCCCCTTACCAAATTATAACGGCTGCCCTAACGTGGTATTGCATCCAAATCCGTGTTTCCAGGAATGATGCAACTGGCTACAAGGTTGTCCACACTTCTTTAATGGCGACAATCATTCCCACGTTCTTGTGGGATTGGCCAGGCAGATGTTTTTGACTAAAGTCAAAAGGACTTCCAAGGACTTGTAGCCAGTTGTAGCCAGAAAAGGACAAAAGGACTTAAAAGAGGACTTCCGGGTTCGGTTGCGAGAGGACGCTGGCGTTGCATATTCGCCGCTTCTCCGACTGGATGGATGTACAGGGTCTGCTTCTACCTTTCTGACCTGACATCTCACACCTGTCCTGCCTTTTCACACCCGCACGTGCCGCGTGTTCTCCGGCTGGATAACGGAATCTGCTTTTGATGGTACGGAATACGGAATTCGAAAGGCCCGCTCCCGTTGATTGTGGCCGTGGCCTTGTTTGCCGGTGGCCTTGTGGCCTTGTTTGCCGCTGTGGTCTTGATTAGCGGCTGCAGTCGTTTGCCGCTGTGGTCTTGATTAGCGGCTGCAGTCGTTTGCCGCTGCGTTTGCCGCTGCGTTTGCCGCTTTGCCTCCTCGACCTTGGCCTCGTACTCGTCCCTTCGCTCCTGCCTGGCATGGCTCTGAAGTACTCCGCCGCAAGGCTTCTTCTGCTCAATACCCGCTCCACCCCATCATGCATCTCTGCCATCAAATCAAATGGACTCCTCCGACGACCCAGGTACATTCACCGTGGCTCCGGTCGCAAGTTTGTTTATTTGCAATCAGGTCACTCCATCCCCGTCCTCTGGTCGGCTCAGCGCACTCTCACTCTTCGTCCCAGCGCACCTGGTCACAGCAACCCACACGATCGCACCTCTTGCCTACGAACCCTGGCTAAATCACCTGAATTCATCCCTGCTGTTCAAAACAACATCAAGCTCACCCTGTTCAACACCCGGTCCCTCAACAATAAATGCCTCATCCTGAACGAATACATCCTGGATAACAAACTGGACTTTCTCTGTCTCACCGAAACCTGGCAACAACCTCTGGACTACTACACACTCAACCTCACCACACCCAATGGATATTCCTACGTCAATAAACCACGCTCGGAGGGCCGAGGTGGTGGAATTGCCGTTATCCACCGTCAAGACATCAAGACCAACCTCATCTCCATCTCATCTGCTCCATCATTTGAACACCTGGCTTTAAAACTCTCTGGTCACACGCAGTCAGTCATGGCTGTCGTCTACCGCCCTCCCAAACCACACCCATCATTCCTGTCTGACTTCTCCTACTTTCTGACCCAGCTATGTTCCCTCTCCCCCTCAATCCTCCTCCTTGGTGATTTCAATATCCACATGGACTCCACTGACTCCACAATAACCACTGACTTCACTGATTTACTCACCTGCTTTAACCTCACTCAACATGTCGACTTTCCTACCCATATCCGTGGTCACATTTTGGACCTTGTCTGCTCCACTGGATTAAATTTGCACCATCTCTATGGCTCCGACCTCACCCTCTCTGACCACTTAGCCATCACTCTGACCATCAACATCCCCGCCCCAACACCAAGGCATTATCGCACAATCAACTTCCGTAAGCTAAACGCTCTTTCACCTACCTCATTCTCATCCACCCTCTCTGAAAAAATGTCCACTTCTCCCTTCATTGACCTCCACACCCCTTCCGACCTCACTGACTACTACAACCACACTCTCTCCTCCTGCCTTGACCAGCTTGCGCCTGTAAAAACCAAAACAGTTTCTTTCACCCATTCTGCTCCCTGGTTTACCCCTGAACTCCACCTGATGAAAACTCGTGCTCGCCAACTTGAAAGACTCCGCAATAAAACGGGTCTCATAGTTCACTCCCAAGCCTACAAGGACCACATACAACACTACAAAGATGCCCTCTCCCGCGCCCGCTCTGCCTACTACTCTCAAATTATCCACTCTGGCTCCGGAAACCCAAAAGCACTCTTCTCGACAATAAACAAACTCCTCCGCCCCCTGAACACCACCACCCAGTCATTCACAGTAGACAACTGCATCTCCTTCCTCTCTTTCTTCCAACGCAAAATTGACAACATCTACAACAGCTTGACCACCGCCGCACCCGCTCCCCCTCCAACCACCTGCCCCCCCTTGTCCTGCCATCCCCTGTCTCGGTTCTCCCCAATCTCTCCTACTGACCTCTCTGAACTCCTCATAGGAATGAAAACTGCCACCTGCACTCTTGACCCCATCCCCTCCAGCTTTGTCAAAGCCTCCCTCCCTGCTCTCTCTCCACTTATCATTGCAACAATAAACTCCTCCCTGTCTACAGGCATCGTCCCACCTTCCCTCAAAATTGCTGCTGTTACCCCCATTCTAAAAAAACCTGGTCTAAACCCTGACACCCTAAACAACTTCAGACCCATCTCCAACCTACCCTTTCTGTCAAAAGTTTTGGAACGCGCTGTAGCCACTCAACTCAAACATCATCTCTCTGCCAATAACTTGTATGAAACATTCCAATCCGGATTCCGCTCCAACCACAGTACTGAAACTGCTCTCCTCAAAATCACCAACGACCTTCTCCTCTCCTCTGACGCTGGCAACCTCAACATTCTCGTCCTCCTCGACCTCAGCGCTGCCTTTGACACCATCGATCACACTATCCTCCTCACCCGACTTGAATCCACCTTTAACGTCACCGGCACTGCCCTCTCTTGGATTAAATCATACCTCTCTGACAGATGCCAGTTCATCTCCATCAATAACTGCAAATCCCCCACTGCTCCCCTCCCCCAAGGTGTCCCCCAAGGTTCAGTTCTTGGCCCCCTCCTCTTCATCCTTTACCTGTCCCCGCTCGGTCACTTAATCCGCCGTCATGGTCTCCAATTCCACTGCTTCGCCGATGACATCCAGCTTTTCATCTCCACCAAGTCCGTCTCCACCGACACCCACTCTATCCTGACAAACTGCATCACTGAAATAAAATCCTGGCTTCAAATCAACTTCCTCAAGCTTAACTGTGATAAATCTGAAATAATCATCATTGGCCCAAAAACGCTCACAAAATCCACCCATAACTTTGCCCTCAACATCGACGGTATCCCAGTATCCACCTCCCCTCACATCCGGAATCTTGGCGTCATCTTTGACCAAACCCTTTCCTTCGACAAATACACTAAACAGATCACAAAGTCAGCCTTCTTTCACCTGAAAAACATTGCCCGTCTCCGCTCATCCCTCTCCTCCACGGCTGCAGAAACCCTCATCCACGCCTTCATCACCTCCCGTCTGGACTACTGCAATAGCCTCCTCTATGGTTCACCCTCAAAAATCACCAATAAACTCCAATACATTCAGAACTCCGCTGCCCGTCTACTCACTCATTCCCGGACCCGTGACCACATCACCCCCGTCCTTTACAAGCTTCACTGGCTCCCCATCCCCCAGAGAATCCAGTACAAAATCCTCCTCTTGACATACAAAGCCCTCCATAACCTGGCCCCATCCTACCTGGCTGACCTCCTCTCCAGACACACTCCCACCCGCAACCTCCGCTCTGCTGGTACCAACCTCCTGACCCCCTCCATCCGGACCAAATTCAGATCCTGGGGGGACAGGGCCTTCTCCATCGCTGCTCCCACCCTCTGGAACTCACTACCTCACACCATCAGAGACTCCTCCTCACTCACCACATTCAAAACATCACTAAAGACCCACCTGTTCAACGCTGCATTCAACATTCAACCCACAGCATTTAACCCCTGACTATCTCTTCTCCTTCTCCCTCCTTTTGCTTTAAATATTTCCCTATTGATTCTTGTCTTGTCTTTTTGATTCTTGTCTTATATATATGCCGTATATCGCTGCTGTTTGTTTTCTTGATTCTTGTCTTTTTGCAATTGTTGTTTTCATGTATTGTTATGCATTATGTTTTCCACTCTGTCAAAGCGCCTTTGGGCTTCTGGAAAAGCGCTATACAAAATAAATGAATTATTATTATTATTATTAAAGTCTTTTATAGACCTGCTCGCCAGGCCTGACGTTCGACTTAGTTGTTAGGGCAGGAATTTTGAAATGTAGCCATGGTGCCGGCGATAGCCTGCCTAGTCATCAGGAAGTACAATGTGGGATCTTTAATGCCCATCAACTAATGCCAGCGGACCGGATGCCAGTTTAACGTCCATCTGAGGGACGGCACTCTCATTGAATCACCCTGTCTATGAAACGTCTATGTCTATGCAACACCAGACTTGACAGTTTGAAGTGAGTGTACATACCTCTCATCCACCCTACCAGCCCAACAAGATGCTGCACACTACAACAAACAACAACAACAGGCATTTTAAGGCCATTTTCCCTGCAAGAGTGGGGGTTAGCCTTGCGGTCCCCATGACAATGTTCTCCATTTTGCCCTATTTTCTGCATCTCCCCTTGTTAACCCCCTTGCCCGCATTTCTTCTTCCTCCATCCTTAGCCAAGTCTTTCTCGGTCTTCCCCGTCCACTACTTCCTTCTACATTCATTTCCATCACTCTTCTCAACCAGTCACTTTCATCCTTCCTCAACACATGACCAAACCATCTCAACCTGTTTCTCTTCACAGCATCCATCACAGGCTCTATTCCCATCATCTTTCACAATTCATCATTTGTCTTCCTCTCTCTCAACGATGCTCCGCACATCCATCGAACCATTCGCATTTCCACCCTTTCCAATCTTCGTTGCTGCTCTACGTTCATTACCCATGTCTCGCTCCCATAAATCATAACACTTCTCACACATGCAGCATACACCTTTCCCTTCAGCTTCAACGACACTCCCCTCCTCATCAGCCCGCCACTCAGTTCCTGAAACTTCTTCCATGCACATCTCACTCTAGCAACCGTTGCCGAGTCTGATCCACCTTCTCCATTCAGCATGTCTCAGAGGTAGCAAAATGTTTTCACATCTTCCAGCTTCATGCCGTCTCCAAGATCCAACTCCACATTTCCTCCATCTGCAGCTCCCTCTGTGCACACCTTACATTTGAATGTAGCTGCCACACTGGTTAATGACCCTCTCAGACCACTACATTTTTGATGAACCCACTCAGCGCACATTTTACATTGAATGGAGTTCACTCCGACACCCTTCCTGCACACAGCACACGGCCACTTCCCAGTTCTTTCCAACTCACCACATGCTTCACCACTTGCCATCACCTTCGTCTTTCCGATATTCACCTTCAAACCTTTTGTCTCCATACATTCCTTCCACTTGTTCATCTTTTCCTTCAGTCCATCCATACTTTCGGCAATCAACACCAGATCATCGCCAGATGATGATCACCAGATCGCCTACTTGTATGACCCATTTACTATGTACAATTGTACAGGGTGACCGCAAAAAGTGTTCCCCGGGAAGAGTTGAATAACTTTAATAACGTCTAAACTTAACAAAATTTGCAGATCATATTACTGACTTAATAAAGATGTCACATAATCAAGATGGCAGTTGTCTGCAAATATATTTGACAATTGTACAATTAAATTACTAATGGCATCGATGTTTGATGATATGCTCCACATGTCGGGCAAAGTTATTGATTACTTCTTGTATGCACTGTTCATGACCAATGGCCTGTATGCTCGTGGTAATGGCTTCGTAAAGCTGGTCTTTCAAGAAGCCCCCCCCCAAGAAGAAATGAGGGTGACTCAAGTCGGGTGAATATGGGGACCACTCCTCCTCGCTTCTTCGACTGATGACCCTGTCTTCGAATTTGTCTCCTCCAGCCACTGCAGCTTCGGATTTGCACAGTGAGGCGTCGTCCCATCCTGCTGCTGGTGCCACTTTTTCCCCTGGTCAACTCCATCCATCTCGCCCAGGGCATCCCATATTTTCCCCAAGACAGACTTCAATGTTATGTTCCTTATTCACAGTCTGGGCATTTCCTTGCCTGTCCTCAAACCAAAATGGCCTAATTATTGCATGCTTTGAGATAGCCAACCAGGCAGTGTACTTTACTGAGTGAAATGGTCTTTGCAAATCAAAGTCAGGCTTTTCACACCCCAGAATGTTGTTTCTGCTATTCATATGACCGAGGAGAAAATGGGCCTCATTAAATAACCACATAATCATTCAAGATGTCAGGATTCTTCTCCATTGCGTTCCCAAGTGAGTATCACATTGTTATTCTCACGATATCGTTATCCGTCGACTTCTGTTTGACAGATATTTGGAAAGGTCTCAATGCTAAGGCCTACATTAGAATTCTCTTCAAGCTTTCTTTTCTGAAGTTGAGCCCTTGACTGGTGCCGGAGAGATTTCTTGGGACTGTGGGCGACTGTCGGCAAATATAGCGATATTCTCGGGTGACCTTGATTTTAGTTTGCCAGAGTAGCCTCCTCTGTTTGGTGAATTCATACACAAAACTGTGCCGTGCTGTATCAATTTCTTTTCACAAACTTTTGAATTTGAGACTTGCTGGGTGCTTTTCTTGTTGCAAAATGTGGGCAGAATAGGCTCCTTGTCTGTAAGAATGAATTTGTCTTCAGATAGTTTTCTGCAGAAAATGACTTTTCTTTTGGTGTCCATGACATGGTGTGTGAATGTTGTAGATTCAAGAAACTTGGCAGATACGCTCTCATTTACCTCAGTCAAGACCTTAAAAATGAGAGATTGAATGAAGACTGAGGGTTATTAAACTTTTTCCAGGGTCCACCTTTTTGGGGTCACCCTGTACGCGTAATTACATTTCTATACCATTATTCAAATGTACATTATTCAAATGTACAGTACAGTATTTTGAGATAGCCACTGATTTGATCATAATTTTCAGATACCACAAATGATTGCAATAGCAACTGCAGTGATTGTATTACTTTGACCCATCTGGCCTGTGTAGCTCGTGTTCATGTGTAGTCATTGCCTCTGTTTAGATAGCAAGCTGGAAGCAAGGAACAGCTGCACTCATTCAGACAAATGTCCAATGAGGCAGCTGCTTTTAATCAGGTTGATTTATTTTTACCACTTATGCCATGCCAGTGCTCTTTATTCCGAGCCGCCTAACAGAGGAAAGTCTTTTATCAGTACGCACTCCTCTCTCTGTCTCTCTCTGTCTCTCTCTGTCTCTCCCATGATTGTGCTGACTTTATTTTGCAGCCTGCTATTGAAATTAATTTGTTTTTCATTTAATTTGCTTGCATTCTGATGCTTTTTTGTGGTTGGTGGAGGTGTAGCTGTTTTATTATATAAAAATATAAAATAACTACCTTTAGAGGCCATTTTTCCCTGCAAAGCGGGGGTTGGCCTTTTTCGGGCACCGTGGTTGTTGTTGTTTTTTGGTCCCCTTTTTGAAGCAATGTTTTACGGCCGGATGCCCTTCCTGACGCCAACCCTTTTTGCCGCCTTTAACGACAAACAGGGAATTACCAGTGAACTGGTACTCAATTAGCCGACCTCGGAGGGATGACAGGTTGAGTCAACCCCCTGGCGTTAATTCAGCGATCGACCGGGATTCGAACCCAGGATCCTAGGATCCTAAAGCCAGCACCCTAGCCGCTAGCCCAACACCAGGGCTCTTTGCTGTTTTATTGCTGCTGCTTATTTGCCTAAAGTTGAACACTGAATAATTTTATGATAGCAGGGCTTTTTGAATTTTAAGGAAGACGTACTGATAATACTGTCGGATCCATGCCGACTAACACCGCCGCTGGACGGATGGACCGAACTGGCTTTAACTCCGTCCGACTGCGTTAAATTATGGCGGATTTATGTGCGTGCAGTTGAGGAGAACACACGAGAAACTTAAAGCTTTTGTAACCCCAACAGGTTTATTCCCGAATAAGAAAACCAGGGGAAGACTGACCCGATGAAGGAATACAACGCCAGGTTGGGTGGGAAGGAAGGGAATGCAATTAATAATTGATTATATACAATAAAAACCACCTTTAGGTGGTGAGGTAAAATACAATGAGGTAAAATAAATCGAAAGACATTTAAGGCGCCTCACTCCATACTCAATCAGGCTTAGCGGTTAGGGTGCGGGCTTGGGGTCCTTGGATCCTGGGTTTGAATCCCGGTCGATCGCTGAATTAATGCCAGGGGAGTTGACTCAGCCTGTCATCCTTCCGAGGTCGGCAAATTGAGTACCAGTTCACTGGTAATTCCCTGTGTGTGTCGCAAGGGGCGACTAACAGGGTTGGCGGCAGGAAGGGCATCCGGCCCTAAAACATTGCTTCAAAAAAGGGGCCCACGGTGCTCAAAAAAGGCCAAAAATGGCCTCTAAAGGTGGTTCTTCACTCAATACTCAATCACAGATGGGTAAGCGAACAAAAAAGGGGTGGACCCTACTTCACTATACATTTCTAACTACATCAAGGTAATCTCTAATGCCTCCCCCCCAAACCCCCCCCCCCCCCCTCCTCTCCACATATGTGGACAGGAAGAGGGAGGCCTGAAATGAGGTGTAAGTGAGTTAACTAAACCACTTGCAATGGGTGAGCAGCAGACCTTTTGGGATTCTGCCTTGACAAGATATTGCCAGTAACCCAGGGAACCGTGGACGCTATAATTTCCAGGGAAGCAAGGTGGGGGAGCAATTGCAGGTGTACAGAGATGGGATTTGCATTAATTGATGCATGAGATGAAGCCGTTGTACACAAGAATGAGCTCTGAGCAGCTCAGAATGGAATTTGTTGTGTGGAGAATGCCGGGGCTTTACCCACCCTTTGGGAATATTATGGAGATTTGGTCTACCAAGACTGCTTGTGACAGATTACGAGTCCCATTGACTCTGCATACAAAGAAAAACAACACCAACATCAACTATTGCACAATAAATGACATGACACATTATAGCGCCAAATACTGGATTCACACAACAAAGGGGGCAGGCAAGGTCTTGAGCAGGCATGAAACTAGTGGCGTGAAGGTCACTGTGGTCATGCACACTGACGTTTGTTTCTTGTTCCCGGTTGCTCCACATGTGTTGCTGGTTTGTGAATTCCTCCCTCCAGTTCACCAAGGCTAAGTTTCCCAGACCAGATACATGTGTTTTACTGTTTAATTTTCATTCCTGTATTGCAATTCGTGTTTTCGTCCAATTTTCTGTGCCAAACCATTACATGCCTTGCGTTAAATTGATATACCTGGTAAATTCCGGCCGAGTCGCTTAATTTTCTTCAATGTTACCCTTTCCTCCAGGTCTTCAAGACAGCTGTTCACCACCATCTCACTCAGTCTGAAAACATGATCTCTTCTATCATTCACCCCCCCCCCCCTTCCATATTTTTTTCCCCCCAGATTTCCTTCCTGGGAATTTGCTTCTGTATCCACTCCTTGCATTCTCCCTACCCCTCATCCCTACCCACATCCCTTTTTGTCCGTGTGTCTATTTTGTCCTTCGGCCCTGCTGTTGACATTTCCACTTTCTCTTTTTGCTGTTCCTTTTGTCCTGTTACATCCTTATCCGTTCTCTTATAACTATTCGATGAGCCTTGACCCTGTATACAAAAAGGCGGAAAAAGCACAGCTCAGGGAGGAAGAGGGGAGAATAAATGGTGACAAAATATGGCAGACAAGCAAAGGAAAGGATGTCTCTCCCTTTCAGATTTGACTCCAACTGATCTGCTCAGTGCGGTCATGGCCCTCGTCAACTCTGGGACTGCTTTTGTGGGTGGCGGGTCCTGTCATTGGCTGACGCTTCTGTGGGTGTGCCATCTTCCAGGCCATCCCACCCTGCGGGGTGGCTCCAATAAAGAAGACTTCCTTTCCTCTCCAGAACTCTGCAGCCAACCTCGACACCATGGCTTGCGGTGCACTAGCCATACAGTCTGTGATGGTGTCGCTTCTCCTGTAGTGCAATGCACTTTCCAGTGTGCCTTTGATATTTGTACCCAAGTCCTCACCTGGCCTCACCTAAAAACAGGTGCAACCTTACTCTATACTGTCTTAAGATTAACACTCACTGCCTCCTCGGTGCACGATTTGCAATACAACTTACCCATGGAGAAAGTTATTACAGGGAGAAATCTAACCTTCATGATCACATGGTCCAAACAATTCTTACCACAATTTTTTATTTTTTTATTTTTATTTTTTTTGTATACAAGATCGAGGCGCATGAAAGAGCTAACATTAATCACACAAAAAGACAAACCGACACACAAAACACAAAAAACAAGGAGCGGCAGACAAGATGGGGAGAGAGGGGGAAGGACACAAAAGAGAGGGGGAAGAGCGGGAAGGACACAAACACAACATTTGAGAGCAGGGACATCGGGAGGACTTGGGGGGAGGTGGGAGAGGAATAAAACATATGAACACTGCAAGGACTCTGGGGTGAATTACCGGGGGTAGAAAAGATCAAGGTTTTCGATGGGGGAAGATAAGAGATGGTGGTGAACAGCTGTTTTAAAGACCTGGAGGAAGGAGTGGGATTGAAGGGAGTGGGGGAGTTTGTTCCAGAGGCGGGAGAAAAGGGGAATGAAAGAGTGAAGGTGAGCAGAGAGCCTAGATTTTGGCAGTTTAACCATAAGAGGGCTGCAGGCAGATCTTGTGCGACCTGAAGGAATATTGGGGGGACAGAGCACAGAGAGAGCTGGGGGAGCAAAGCCGGAGAGGAGTCGGTAGAAGACAGAAAGACCACCAACCTGCCTGCGGTGAGTGAGTGAAAGGCCCTCGGTGTTGACTACATCGCAGGAGATTCCAATGATTCTGAAAGCTTTGGCCTCAACAGCGTGAAGCCGAGCAAGGTGTGAGGCAGGAGCACCAGCCCAGAGGGGGGAACAGTATTCTATTGAGCTGCGGATGAAAGCCTTGTATGTGGTGAGGAGCTCAGGTGTGCCAAGGAAGGACTTCGCACGATGGAGGATGCCCAGTCGGCGACTGGCTTAGGAGGCCAGCTTGGAAATGTGGGTTTCCCAAGAAAGATCATGGCAGATAGTGAGACCCAAAAGCTTGAGCGACAGAAATTCTTGGAGAGGATTGTTGAGAAAGTAGATGGGAGGGTTGTCCAGTCGGTCCTTTCGGAGAGACATTGTAAGAGTGTGAGATTTGTCAGGATTGAAAGACATGTTCCACTTGTTTGACCAGTCTGTGATTTTGTCCAGGTCTGCAGAGAGTGAGGAGGCTGCAGACTGCTGATCTGAGGGATGAGGAATGGAGCGACAGAGAGTAGAGTCGTCAGCAAAGAGATAGAGAGGATTTTCAAGAGAGTCAGAGAGATCATTGATGAAGACCAGAAAAAGCACAGGGCCCAGAACACTACCTTGGGGAACTCCAGCCTGAACAGGAAGAGGAGATGAGAGAAACCCATTCAGGGCCACACGTTGACTACGACCAGAGAGGAAGTCCGCCAGCCATGCATGGAGATTTCCATGGATACCAAAGGAGGAGAGTTTGGTGAGCAGAGCAGGGTGCCAGACCGTATCGAAGGCACGTGAAATGTCAAGGGAGACAGCGCTAATTTCCTGTTTGGCGTTGAGGACCTCCATCCATTGTTGAGAAAGCAGAAGCAGCATGTCCAGAGTAGAGTGACCAGGTCTGAAACGAAATTGAAGATCAGAGATCAAGCCATTGGAGAAGAGGAAAGATTTAATATCTGAAGCAATGATGGATTCCATGACTTTGCTGATAATTGGGAGAAGGCTGATTGGTCTGTAGTTGCTGGGATCTGTTTTTGCACCTTTTTTGTGCAAACCGGTGATGTTGGCTGATTTCCAAGCAGATGGCAGATGACCTTGAGCAAAAGAGAGGGTGAAGAGAACAGAAAGAGGGAGTGAAAGAGCAGAAGAACATGATTTTAGGACCCGTGGGCTGATGCCGTCAGGACCAGTTGCAGAATCAGAGTCGAGGGTTGACAGAAACTTTTCCACCTTGTCAGGAGGAAAGGACACAGAGTCCAGGAGCAGCTGGGTACGACTGAGTACGGTGGGTACAGAGAGGGATGGGTTTGGGACACAAGATTTAGAGGCAAACACAGAGTTGAGGCATTCAGCTTTTTCACGTGCGGAGTCAGCCGTTAAGCCGTTTGTGGTGAGGGAGGGGATGGAGGGGGAACAAACACCAGAAACAGATTTGACCAGACGCCACCAGGATTTGGAAGAGGGAGACAGATAAGAGAGTTCGGTCTTGAGAATGGTGAGATATTGTTTCCTGGCTCTCCTGAGGGTGGACACACACTTGTTTCGGGCTTTGTGAAAGGAAATGAGATTTCCTTCCGTTGGATTTGCTTTCCAGGAGCCGAAAGCAAGTTGTTTCAGGGCAACAGCCTCACCACAAGATTCCGTGTACCATGGACGGGAGGAAGGGTATGACAACTGAAGACGAGATGGTATAAATCTGTGCATGAGAGAGAGCAATTTACTTTGAAAGAATTCCCAGGATGAGTTGATGTCAGAGGCGGTAGAGATGGGAGACCAGTCCAGATGATTGATGGCTGCTTGAAGACCGTGCCAGTTGGCCTGAGTGAAATGCCAGACTCGTCGACGCTGTGGAGGCTCTCTGAGAATGGTCAGAGAGATGTCCACTTTGACAAGCACATGATCAGATGAGCTGATTGGAGCAGAAGAAGAGCAGCAGACATTTTCAGGGAAGTTTGTCATAACCAAATCCAGAAGAGAAGATGCTCCGTTGACTGAGATCCAGGTCGGGAAATTGACAGATTGTGTCAGTCCCAGTGAGTCGCAGAAGTCCTTTGCTGAAGAGCCATGGCTGGTGAGAGAGGTACCCACACCCAGCCAACTGGCATGGTGACAATTGATATCACCACATATGAGGAAGAGAGAGTTGGGATGGGTAGATAGAAGTTGGTCCATATTATCAGACAGTGAGATGTAGATGGAGTCATCGCTGTTTGGTGGACGGTACAACACACATATGAACAAAAGGTGGGAGCGAAGGGGAAGCCGTATCCAAAGGTATTCCTGGGGGTGAGGTGGAGAGAGGGCAGTGGAGGGTGAGTGAGGAAGAGAGTTTTTTATAAAGATAGTAACCCCACCTCCAGGACGAGGCTCAGGTCTATCATACCGGAGGAGGGAGTAACCTGGGAGAGATACCAAGGCATCAGAGACATCATGAAGGAGGAAAGTTTCTGTTAAGCAGATCACATCTGGTTTGTCAGAAGCAACCTGTATGGAGAGGTCAGTCAAGTTTGAGCGAAGGCCCCGGATGTTTGAGGTCCATACCGTTAATGAAGAGGAAGGGGGAGCATCGGGTCCAGAACAGGGGGGGGGGGGAGGGGTAGGGTAAGATGTGGAAGAGGAGGAAGAGGTAGGGAGAGCTGTTGAAGGTGTGTCAGAGATTTCAGAGATTTCAGAATAGCTTGGAGAAAGGGAAGAATGGGGCGGACAAAAGGTTTGATGGAGATTGCGTGAGGCACAGTGAGGTGTTATTTGAGGAGGGGGAAGAGCGAGGCAGAAGGTTTGGGGAGATGAAGGTGAAAGTTGGAAGGGGGAAGAAGCAGGGAGGATGCTTTGAGGAGGAGGGGTGGGGTGAGAGGGGAGTCTAGGAGGGGAGGAGCGAGGGAGAGTCTCAGAGGGGAGGGGTGTGGGGGGAGTTTAGGAGGGAGGGGAGGGAAGGGGCAAGGGGGGAGATTTGAAAGGGATGGGTGATGGGGAGGATTTGGAGGGGAGGGTGAGATTGGATTTTGAAAAGTGTACGATTCATGGGAAACGAACATTTTTTGCAAAATGAGTTTGAGACCTTCGAGTCAAAAATACGTTTGAGGACACTGGAGGAGGGGTGGAGTTCTGGATAGTTTATGGAATGTAGAAAGGAGGAACTGTAAGAGATGGTATTATATATATTTTTTGGAATGAATAGATTTGGTGAGCAAGACGAAAGCATCCTTTTGTAGGAAAAGAAGAAAAGGGTGTTATAATATATGAGAGAAAATAGTTGTTCAGGGGAGAGATTATACATTTCTAACCGCGTGATCGCGAACGAAGAACGAACGAACAAAAAGAACAACAAATAAACGAATAAGACCTGGGAAGGAAATATTATTTTTGGGGTTTTTTTTTTTTTTTTTGTGAGTACAGATATTAAACAAGGAGGTACGGGGTGAACGACTGGTATGAAACAGAGAACGAAAAATAATTTCAGCATATTCGACGAATCGCTGAGAGAAAAACGAAACCACAAGGTCGGAGACGGTACGGTAGTCTAAGCCTACGAGTACTAGGCCGCAGAATACTCGATACCATTAACCGACGATTGTGTATACATGTACGAAAAAAATCTACCTGTGGATTACCTCCTTTCATGCAACAGCTGCCTTGTGATCTCAATCACAATCTCACGAGAGGAAGATCTCAATCCACAATGTCAAGAGCAACCCGTTGTTTCTGCTTGCAATCTTGTGACCATTCAAGGAGGAGCACATGAATACCATTAGCAGACATCTTGGAAAGTACAGCTGTGTGATAGATACTCAAAGCTTCAGATATATCCAGAGATGGCTCTCATCTGTTGCATGAGATTTATTGCTTCCGTCTGCTTTTATTTTCTATTCGATTGAGCTAGACCTAGTAGCATCAAACTAGTCAATGATGGAATCACTAAGGCAGAAGCTGAACTGGTGATGGATTAGGGAGTTTGGTGAAATAATGCCAAGGGTCTGCAGCAAAGAAAGATACCATCACTTTGAGAACATTGACTGGTCTATAATCAAGTGGATCAGTCTTGGAACCCTTCATGTGAAAATGGGTGATGTTTGTCTCCTTTATAAGATGATGGCAGAATACATTCTGTGAAAGCCATTGAGAAGAGGAGAGGATAAGCGCACAGTTCTTGACTATTACAGTAACAATGCTTTTAGGTTCAGTTGCAGAGGTTGTGTAAAGACTGACCAGGAGCTTCTCGGTTGTGGTGGGAAAGAAGTCCATGTGCTGCAGAGAGCAATCTCTCATGGGGAAAATGTGCGTATGTGAAGAGAGAGAGAGATTAGCGGCCTTGGCCTTTTCCGTACCTTTTCCCAAGCATTCACCAACATTCCTCCATCCTTTCGGAATGAAGATGAAGATGCAGAAGCATAACGTGCGTCCAATAAGAGGTTTGGCTACGAACACGAGTTTAATGTTTTGGCTCGTTGAGGACTAATGTAAACTGTTTGCAGGTTATGCATAGTTTGCAGGCTAGGCAGACTTTAGGTTCCCATCAGTTTCTTTTCCTTGCAGGTGGACAACGCAATCTGCTTTTTGGTGATTGCCCTGATAGCATGCATCCGTGTAGCTGGCTTGGGATGTTGAATAGGACGATTGGATGTAGGAATGGGGAGCATTGGTGAAGAAGGTATTGGTATTGTTGACATACTTTTTGTTAAACATTGTTTCCCTTGTTCTCTCTCCCTTTATCACTTTCCTCACCCTATAATCAACCTCCTACCCCATCACATAGGCTGGCTGGCCAGTTATGGGAGATAGTCTACATCTACGAGTTGCAAATGGTGGATACCACACGCATTGTAAGGATGGCAGGCAAGGATCGGAAAGTCTCATCACAAGTCCTGGTTCAGCTTGTGATATTGAACACCACAACCAAGATCAAGGCCAATCGTCTATTCTCAGTGGTGCTGGGTGCCTGGAATGTAAGCACCGGACAATTCGAATGGCGCAAAAGGCCACTGCGACATCCAGAAACGGGGGTACTTGCGAGTTGACACCTTGTAGTGAGCAATATTGCGAGTCCCACGTTCATGAGCTGTCCACTTCTAATTCGGTGCTGAAGGCCAATTGGGATATTTCAACTGTAGTTTCTGCAAATTTAGTAACGGAGACAATGGTAGATGGTATTGGAAATGACATGCGCCCTCGCCAGTCCTCTTTTTACCATCATTGCTGCTGTTATGCCAATGATTCTGAACAATCATCGACCCCTCCTCCATCTGTACCATCACAACTCATGGTATCCATCAGGTGAGACTTGAATTATTTTTTTTAAATCATATTCAGGAATTCCAGATCCTGGTCAATTATGAGATCTTATCTATTCCTGCTGGATAAGATCCTCCAATTTAACAGGATCTGGAGAAGGTTTGGTTTTATCGAAAAGCTTATCCCTTCCTGATGTCGCCATTGTGCTATCAACATTGTCTGCCTAAGAATCTCTTTTCGTGCCAAGTTAGTTTGGCAACATAAAAACTCGACATTTAGAGTTATCCGAATTATTTTTTGCGTTTTATTTTTCCATAAACTGCTCTGCATATTGTCTCTCTGTCTCTCTGTCTCTCTGTCTCTCTGTCTCTTTCACTCTCACTCTCACTCCCACTCCCACTCTCACTCCCACTCTCACTCTGTAACCCTCTCTCGCCTCAGGACATGCCTCTCATGGATGTTTGCTGATTATGCCTCATTCCTCCTCCTTTCCCTTAGAGTTCCCCACTAACCCTTTCATGATCTGCATTTCCATCTTCTGTAGCAGATATGAATCTATCTATAATTCCAGTAATCTCTGTGTGTTTGTTTGTACGTTTGTACGTTTGTACGTTTGTCTGTGACCGCTGTTTCTCGACAACTACCGGTCCGATATACTTGAAACTTGCCAGGTATATTGCTGGGGACCCGAGGATGTGCCTTTTCAAGGTTTGAAATTAATCGGACAAGTACTTACCGAGCTATGGCGATTTAGCCGTTCGCCGTTCGCTTTGGCGTTGCGAATGGACCAAACCATTCATGTAAATAGAGGGGGGGGGGGGGGGTTCTGTGGTCGTTCGCTTTGGCTTTGCGAATGGACCAAACCATTCATGTAAATAGAGGGGGGGGTTCTGTGGTCGTTCGCTTTGGCTTTGCGAATGGACCAAACCATTCATGTAAATAGAGGGGGGGGTTCTGTGGTCGTTGCGAATGGACCAAACCATTCACATCGAATCATCGAATCACATCGAATGGACCAAACCGTTCGCTTTGGACCAAACCATTGCATGTAAATAGAGGGGGGGGTTCTGTGGTCGTTTCGAATGGACCAAACCATTCATGTAAATAGAGGGGGGGGGGGGTTCTGTGGTCGTTACTGCCACGTGGTTTCAAAGTTTTTTTTTGTTGTTGTTGTTTGCACGCATGTTTTTTTGCACCCACGTACGGGCACGCCCTAGGATGTTTACACACACACACCCCTACACAAATTTTTTTTTTTTTTTTTTTTTTTGGCAAGGAACGGGCACCCACGTACGGGCACGTCCTAGCTTATATATAGTACGGGCATGCCCTAGTAATACAAACCATGAGGTGCTTTTTATCTATGGTTTTTTGCGATCGTTTATTTATTGGATTACTTGACTGTTTGTTGTCAAAAGGTAATCTTGACATTACAAAAAGCGAACACTAAGTTTCACTGGATTATAGCATTGCTAATTCATTCATATGCCAGCCACGAATCAAGTGAAGTGATTGCCTTGTGGAAAGTCTGCGTGTGTGCATACGCGTGCTTTTTAGCATCGTCGCAATGATGGATGCTGCAAGGTGGAATCAAATTGAGATAGTTAATCAAATAATCAAACAACATGCTTATTTCCCTGTGGTAAAGGAGACCTTTGCTTCCCAAAGCAAATTGTTCCCGTATTGGAACCAGGCCAGTGAAGTGTTCCTATGGGTTGCTTTGTCATGTCATTCCAGCGGTTGGAACAGTTTGTTGGTTCTCGTATTGTCATCACACGACAGCCCCATGCGATAAAACCGAGGAAGGCATTTCCACGCAGCTGTTTCCAAGGGTGTGCCTGTCTCGCAAAGCAATGTCGGGATAAATGATGAAGTCTGAAATTTTCATTTGAAGAAATGAGCCACAATAGGAAAAAATGTCGCAGTACTATACACAAGGCAGTACGATGAGATATTTGACATTCCTTGGGAACAAGGGCCTGCAACAGCTCATGATGTTTACACCTGGTTATACAATTGTCACTGTCTGCCCCATGAGGAAGTCGAAATGGTTAGCTCTACTCGCTGATCAGAACACTTTCACAATGGTGACAGACTTTGGATTGGAGTACCTTGTGTTGTGAAGCAAGCACCTGTCTCTTCCAGGCTTGAATCCCAAAAAAATGAAAACTTTGTGAGTTGTTAAATGTCATGGTGGTGGGGGAATTAATCTGAACAGCTTGAGTAATATTCATGCAAACAGTTTAAACTTTATCCTGAGAGATGATTATAGTGTTGATGTTTTAAAGTATTTTATTATTATTATTTTTTCTACATTGATCTGAAGCTTATAGGAGATACGTATACGACTATGTGCATGTGTGTATCACATGCTGGAGCAAATACTTGATGGTAGACTGACGGGTTACTTGTTAAAAGCTATTAACCGGTTATTTTTGCCTTGTATTGTGTAAATTGTTTGTTTCCAGCTTATCGATTCTTGAGACACTTCTCTTAAAAGTAGTACAGGTCCAACGCTTAACTAAGTGCAAATTCCTGTTTGTATAAAAACAAAAAACAACAAAACTCATTCATGACAGCCTAACTCGGAGAAGATCGCCTGCGGAGCAGTTTTGCTTCACTCGTCATTTCTTGGATGGAGTTGGACACATCCGCTTGAGATGCTAAGGCCCTGTTTTCATCGCACATCACAACGTCATTCTATTTTGCACCACTTGATCCTCGCATACAGTGTAGAGAGGAAATGGATGACGTCATGAGGACTTCGTTGAATAATCAATCCATAGGGTTGTGTTTTATCGGAGGGATAAAAAAAAGTTGGGGCTAATTGTACCTTGCACTGATGATAAATATTCTCACCTTTATCATACCAATAATGAGAATAAATAGATCATCACTCTAAAATCAAAACCCATTGTAAGCTGGAATCGCATGCTGTCTTTAGCAGTGCATTCAATTCCCCGGTACCCCATGCTTTTGATGTGTGTGGGCGGATGAACTACAGGTATAGATCATCTACTTGATATCACGGTGTACACAGCGGAGTGGTGGGAAAGAGTACAATAAAGGTCACTTGTAAATTATTCGCTGCATATGATGCAACAAAAATCCCAAATTGAAGTCGTGTCGATTAATGAAAATGAAGATTTTTATTTAAAATAAAATAAATCAATCTATGATGAAATTTTAGAAATAAGATGTGGAAATACGATATTTTTTTTGGGGATGCTAAGTCGAGGCTTTCTTGCATAAGAGCAAACACATAGAACAAGTAATAAAGAGAGCGGGAGACGAGGGGGCGAGAGAGGGAAGAAGAACAACAGGAGAGAACAGGGACACCGGGAGATCTGTGGAAGGGAGATGGCTGGGGCCGAGTACACGGTACAAAAAAAGTTTCAGGAAAGAAAACGGGATTTGAAGAAGGTGGATTTAGGGTATATTAATGGGTAGAACTGATCAAGGTCTTGGATGGGCGAAGATAACAGATGGTGGTGAACAGCTGTTTTGAAGACCTGGAGGGAGTAGTGGAATTGAAGGGAGTGTGGGGGTTTGTTCCAGAGATGGGGGGAAAAAGAGGAATGAAAGAGTGAAGATGAGCAGAGTCGTGATTTTGGAAATTTCACCAGAAGAGGGTTTCTGACAAATCTTGTGCATCCTGCCGGAATATTTTGGGGACAGAGCACAGACAGAGCAGGGGGTGCATTAGTTTCTAAACTAAACTATTTTCTAAAATGAATTCTTTTTTTTTTATTTGTTGAAAACAGTTTAAATTGACGACAGCCATGAAATCAGACAACTGCTTCACTTTACTACGCAGAACATAAAAAACATGCTTAACTGGCTTACATAGATCAATGTTATTATCATGATCATTTGCTGACCACATTATATCAGAATTGATTGTTTACATGTGTGAATGAAAAAAAAAAACATTTTTAGAAGAACATGTTTATCTTAGAGTAGATGGGCAATGTTTTACAACAGATAAATGTTGGTAGAACACACACACACACACACACACACACACACACACACACACACACACACACACACACACACACACACACAAGACACACACACACAAAGACACACACACACAAAGACACACACACACAAAGACACACACACACAAAGACACACACACACAAAGACACACACACACAAAGACACATACAGTCACGTGAAAAAGTAAGTACACCCCATGTAAAGTTTTGACTTTTTCAACATATTTCAACATACAGCTATTTGATCTTCATTTCAACAATATTGATAGATAAAGGTGATATAATATAACAAATATCATGAAAAATTACATTTTGTAGTCCATTGTATAATTTAAATAAACATAAATGCAAATTTCGCATGTGGAAAAAGTAAGTACACCCTTAGCTCTAATAGGTGGTATTGCCCCCTTTGGCAGAAACAACTTCAAGTAGGTGTTTCTTATGACTGTCCACCAGTCTCTGACATCGACTGGGAGAAATTTTTGCCCACTCCTCCATGCAGAATTCTTTCAGCAGTGCGATGTTTGAGGGGTTTCTTGCATGCACAGCTCGTTTCAAATCCCCCCACAACATCTCGATGGGATTTAGATCCGGGCTTTGACTTGGCCATTCCAGAACCCTCCATTTCTTTCTTTTCAGCCATTCCTTGGTGGATTTATTTGTATGTTTAGGGTCATTGTCATGTTGCAAGGTCCACCTTCGGTTGAGCTTCAACTTTCCGACAGATGGCCTCACATTATCCTCAAGCACCCTCTGGTACAATGAAGAATTCATCGTGGATTCTATGATGGTGAGCTGCCCAGGCCCTGATGCGGCAAAGCTGCCCCAAACCATATTTCCACCACCATTTTTTTTTTTTTTTTTTTTTTGTATACTGAATCGAGGCTCGTGAAAGAGCTGACATTTACTTCACAAACAAATCAACCAGACAAACAAAATATATAAAAAGAGGGAGCGGAAGACAAGAGAATAGGAAACACACAAACACTTGAGAGCACACAACATTTAAGAGCAGGGAGATGTGTGGGAGGGAGAGGGCTTGGGGGGAGGAGGCGTGGGGGGGGGGGGGGTGGGAGAAGTATAAAACACAAGGACACCAAGGACTTCCAGGACAGAAGTTGGTATTTCAAAAAGTGGAATTGGGGTGAAATTATCGGGGATAGAAAATATCAAGGTTTTGGATGGGGGAAGATAAGAGATGGTGGTGAACAGCTGTTTTAAAGACCTGGAGGGTGGAGTGGGATTGAAGAGAGTGAGGGAGTTTGTTCCAGAGGCAGGAGAAAAGAGGAATGAAGGAGTGAAGGTGAGCAGAGAGTCTTGATTTTGGCAGTTTAACCATAAGAGGGTTGCAGGCAGATCTTGTGCGACCTGTAGGAATATTTGCGGGACAGAGCCCAGAGAGAGCTGGGGGGGGGCCAGGCCAGAGAGGAGTCGGTAGAAGACGGAAAGACCACCAACCTGCCTGCGGTGAGTGAGTGAGAGGCCCTTGGAGTTTGCTTCATCGTGGGAGATTCCAATGATTCTGAATGCTTTGCTTTGCTTTGATTCTGAACCATGCTTTACATTTGGTATCAGGTTATTGTGGTCAAATTGTCTTTGGTTTTCACCAAACATGTCTTCTGGTACTGTGGCCAAATAGCTCTACTTTGACTCATCTGTCCATTGCACATTGTTCCAGAAGTGCTGGTCTTTGCCGAGGTGTTCATTGGCAAACTTTATTCTTGCCCTGATGTTCTTTCTGGACAGCAAAGGTTTCCTCCTGGCACACCTCCCATGTAGATCAAATTGGTGCAGCCTCTTTATAATGGTAGACTCGTGGACTTTGACATCACCAGTGGCAAGAGCTACCTGTAGGTCCCCTGATGACATTCTGGGGTCCTTAGAGACTTCTTTCAGCATCTTGCGGTCTGCTCTCGGGCTGAACTTGCTGGGGCGGGCTGGCCTGAACAAGTTGGCAGTTGTTTGGAATCTTCTCCACTTGTAGATGATCTTCCGGACAGTCGAATAATTGATTTCAATTTGTTTGGAGATCTTTTAAAATCCCTTCCCAGACTCGTAGGCATCCATAACCATCTTTCCGAAGGCCTCAGAGAGCTCTTTTGATCTAGGCATGGTGACGCCGCACACTTCAACAACAAAGAGCAAACCAAACTAAATGTCTGAGGTTTAAATAAGACAGGTTCCTCCAAGATCCTCTCTCACGATGTTCTAATCATTTGCACCTGAGCCGGTGCACCTGATTCTAATTTTAGGTATTTGAAGTAGTGATAAATGTAGGGGTGTACTTACTTTTTCCACATGAGAAATTAGCATTTTTGTTTATTTAAATTATACAACAGACTACAAAATGTAAATGTTTCATGATATTTGTTATATTATATCACCTTTATCTGTCAATATTGTTGAAATGAAGATCTAATAGCTGTATGTTGAAATATGTTGAAAAAGTCAAAACTTTACATGGGGTGTATTTACTTTTTCACGTGACTGTAGACTTGCAGTTGGGAGTATAATCAAACCAAATCCATGGGAAGTTCTTTAACCTGAAATTGAACAATTACCAGCTCAACGTTTTGGTTAACGACATGTGACAAGCCACATGCATCCACTCACCTTTCTCAAGAGTGATGAAAATTATCTCAAATCCACCTATATACCCAAAAGTGGGGGTGGGCAAAACCGGACAGCCAATCAACGCGTGTATCATGTCGCCCAAGAATTCTGACCTTGCTAAATTAAAAAAAAAAAACATTCACACATTTAAGGATCAAACAAAACAATCATGTAGCCCCATTGGATTGCAACCCAAATGTTCTGATAAGATCAGAGAATAATCGGTCACTTTCATTAAAATCAAACACAATTCGGGATTATCCGTGTGCCGTAAGATTAATGTAATAAATAAGTTTGCACTGTGACAGGGAGGGGAAGCCTGGGGGTAAAGATTGTCCTGATAGAAAAGCTGGTTTATGTGTTATGTGGAATCCCCAATCAAATTCAGGGAGTCCCTGGTTAGTTTGTGCAAGAGTGGTCCAAACGCTAACAACAAGTCCACCACCTCCTGCATGATGAATGTGACTGTTTCTTCTGCGTGCTTAGCCTCCAGAATCCGTCTTCTGGTCCTGTTCTCTGGGTTGAACCCAAAATGCTAACCCTATCCCACAGGGGTGTGTGCTCTGCCTTGAGACCATGTTTGGCAATGGCAGACTTGTTGGGATAATTGCACTCAAAGGCCTTGCATTGTTCAGCAATACACGAGCCTGAGGTCCTCCCCATCTCTCACACATATTCAGCTTCACAACCACAGGGTAGTGTATGCGGTTCGCTCCTATCTACTTTCTTAACAACCTTCTTGAGGAGGGTCAGTCATTTAAAGTCATGGGTCTCACTATCAGCTGTGATCCTTTTTGGGCAAACCACAATTTAAATTCGGCCTCCAAAGCCAGCCTCGAACTAGACATCCTCCATCATACAAAGTCCTTCCTTGGCACACCTGAATTCTTGTCCACCTACAAGGCTTTCATCTGCAGCTTGGATTACTGCTCTCCCCTCTGGGTCCCCCCCCCCCCCCGCCTCACATCTTGCTCAGCTTGATGCTGCGGAAAACCATGGCCTTCAAGATCATTGGAATCTCTGACGCTGAAGCTGAGTCAATGGGCTTTTCACTTTGCCATCGCAGACATTTCGGTGGTTTCTATTTTCTACCGTCTCCTTTATGGTCTTGCGCCCTCTTCTCTGTCCGTGCTTCCCCCTCCCCTCCCAAGCATCTGTGGTATCAACCTCCACATCCTCTTCAATGTCATTCTTTCCTCCAGGTCCTCGACGCAGATGTTCACCGCCAACTCAGATTGTCCCCAATCCAAAACCATGATATTTTCTACCCTCGTTAACCTCACCCTCATCCCTCCTAATTTTCCAGTTTTTCCTTCTTGGAGCTTCCTTCTCCATGTACGTGTGCTTTGCTTCCTGATTTTGTCTGTTACGTCCTGATCAGTTCAGTGTACTAACTCTTCCAGGAGTCTTGACTATGTATACCAAACATAGGGGCAATACCCCTGGCACTCACCTGGTAGAATAAACAGTATACTGCACTGATTAAAGGTATTTTAAACAAATTTGAATGGTTTCTAGAAGACAGGGCAGCATGTAGAATCATACTAAAATAATCATAAGAATTTAAACAAACAAACAAACAAAAAATACCTATTTTGGGGGGCAACCCATTCCCCAACCGCCCTCACATCCTGTATTTCCTCAGACCCAAATTTTTCTAATGCCTTGAACAAACATTGGTACATCATGGGTGATGAAGGTTGTGGTGACGTTTCATTGAAATTGTGTGTTGTAGTTTCAGAGGAAAAAGCAAATACCTATTTTGGGGGACAACCACCCCACCCCCATACATCCCCAGAGGCCCCGATTTTTTTTTTTTGTGTATTTTTTTTTTTAATGCTGTGAACAAAGTTTGGTACATTACAGGTCATGAAGGTTGTGGTCAAGCTTAATTGAAATCGTGTGTGTAGTTTCAGAGAAGAAAGCACATTTTTTTTTGTGGGGGGGGGGGGAGGGGTCAAACCTGGATCCTCTTTGAGCTCGGTAAACCCCCTTTTACCCCGATTTTTTTTAATGCCATGAACAAACTTTCGTCACAACACAACAAATATTGTTTGTGCCAAATTTGGTCGCAATCCCTTCAGCGGTTTTGGAGAAGTTCCAAGTGTTTACGGACGGACTGACGGACGACGCGCCATCGCATAAGCTCTCCTGAACTTCGTTCCAGGTGAGCTAAAAAAAGAGACAAAATTGATATACAGTAAAGAACAGCCAAACGGCATAATCTGATTTTGGTATTTTTTAAATATAATAGTAGCATATTCAAGCCAATGGGTGTTGTCTCCCTGTCCAATCTAAGCTTCCTTTTTAACTTGTACCTTTGTATTTCTACTGTTAATAATGTTTAAATCGAAAAGTACAAAAATTAACATTGGATGCAACTTACTAAGCACGCTGTTCTGTGTAGAGATGTTATAAAACATGAAGTTGGCTTCACACATTGCGCGATGTAGCTACTTGTCATAGACTAGGCTAAATTTCCAGAAATGCATCTAATACAAGTTATAGGGGCATTTCTGAGTAAAAGTTGGTAACAAGTGTTTTTAACCTATTTTGGGGGTGCTGATCATGAAAAAATAGGATACCAAGCTGAATTTTTGGTATTTGATGCTCAAATCTGGAAAAAACTAAATGGCCGCCAAAATATTTAACTTTTAGCCGCTGAACTCAGAATCACACAGGAAGACATTTCAACAAGTACACTTTACGTGAAACAAGATGAATATTTCCGGGCAATCAAATTTGTATATACTATTTTAGCAGAAGTCGATGTTTCGGCCATTTTCCAAGATGGCCGCCATCAAATCTTATATTGACGATATCTCCAGTTCTAGTGAACATAGAATCATTATTTTGATGTCTAGCCCCAGGTTATCGAGGTCAAGGAAGCATATGAGCGCACTATTATTAGTGTTGGACCAAAGCTATATACTGAAACAGGACACATTCAAGGTGGTTGCTCACAAAATAGCTCTAAATATCGGCTAACTGCAGCTAAAATGATATCTACAGACACTTACACATGGACCCTTGTGCCACACAGCTCATATAATAAACAACACGATTACAAGGCAATACAACTTTACTTTTGATCTTCATTGATTAATACGATTACATGCAGTGAACAATCACATATGAACGTTTAACTATATACAGGTAGCACAGTCATGACGTCTTTTACGATATGCAGGCTCGACGGTAAGTTGAATAATGTCGTTAACACATTACACATTGTCATTAAAGCAACCGTCCTGGTCAGTTTCTTGCCGACATACACATGCAGCTGTGCAGCCAAGTTTTGCTTTACGGCAGCTACAGCGCATGGTACGACACCGTGACCTGCAACTGCAAGAAACAAGTTCAAGACACGACTCAGGAATTGGATGGAGTGTCATCAGCACTGGTTGCAAATTGGTAGCGACCCTTTTCCATCCCAACTCCGTGACATTCGGCAGGTTCGGAAGTGGGCAGTGTGCCTCCTTCCATATCAGAGATTGGTAATGCACACGCTGGATGTGGAATTTGAGAGCATCGCTCGTGGGTGGCATCGCTTCTGGTTTGCAGGCCTTCTCAAACATGACCCGACGAACGCTATCAGTTGTCTCCAGATTGTTCATCCCGTAGATTTTGCAGACAAATATTTCTGTCGATTTTGACACTTCAGGGGTCAAATTCCCTACTCCCAAACCCACAAGAAGGTGGTGATACTCAAGGAAGACTTTCCATGCTGAACGTTTCGTGTGTCCACAGATGTGCGATGTCGTGTCCGATCCCGTAAGAGCGTGAAATGGCAGAAGTGATTGGACTGAATTTGATGGCAAGTTGTGATATAATGGACCTATGGGTATGTACTTTCTCTTCTGGGCAGTACCAGCCATCATCCATAGATTTCTGCAACTGACACGCGGAAAATGTGCCACCAACAACAGCATGACATCAGTGTCTCTCGCACATACAACTACAGTGTCCAGCCGACTATCTATGACATGTAGAATTATGCGTGTGTCCGCTTCTTCGTGTGTTGCTTTTAGTGGAGTGAGGTCAGTATTGCCACGTGATGACCTGATTTCACGCTCATCGTCAAACCCCCCTGCAACCACAATCTCTGTATCACCAGGAGCATGTGCCAGAAGTTCTTCCGAGAGGAAGCGAGCAAGGGCTGCCTTGTTTTCTGGAAGGGCAATGAAGTTTATCCAGGAGTTAGGCAGTGGCACCTCCCGTCCTTCTACAATACGACGTATTGGACGACTTGTCTTTGTTCGTTTGGTTCTTGTTCCTGCTTTGATCGACTCATCTCGGTATCTGTCAAATACAACGTCTATGCGAAGATATTGCATTCCTAACTGGAAGATTGATCTTGTGAAAACGTCTGCCAAGTCTCCAAATGTCTTGGCAGCAACCGGTTTCCCAATGGCCACGACTCGAGCCTGTCCATCTATAACAAGACAAGCTGATTTCCCGTGCAGATCGAGCATAGCAGGACATGGAACATCTGCTGTCAACATATCAGCCAGCAACGATTTGTTTCCTGTCCTTAAATTGCCATTGAGCTCTGCCAGCGAGACTGGTACTCGAAGAAGTTCGTGGTTCAACACGTTGTCCAAGTTGATCGTGCGGCCAGATGCATATGCCGTTACCAAACGTTGGAGGAAGTTTTGATCAGCTTTCAGAACAGTGCGTTTGTTCTTTTCGGCACTGTGTTGTACTACCTTATAAAGATCGTCGAATGTTGGAGCATTGTTCTTCTTGATGGTGTCATACAATGAGTGCTGAGGCACTGAGGTTTCTGCGTCTCCAACAAGTCTATCCTCCACAAATTCATCCAGTTGTTTCTGACCCATGACTCGTGCGTTCAGTAGCGATGTTTGGATTTCTTCGCTAGCAACGTCTTTTGTTGCAATGTTTTGCAGCGCAGCGTGATGCGTATCAGGTGCAAACACATGGAAGCGTTCCAATATGCTGAGCAGAATGTTCTCGTCTGCATTGTCACGTTGTTGTCTTGCTGGTTTCGATTCGTTATGGCTGAGCAAGTCTTTTGGATATATCTGCAACATTTCACGCGTATCTGCTGCAATATGTGCTCTCAGGTTGTAAGACAATGCCCATCTGTTCAAGGCTGTATTGGTTTTGGTGATACCAACGATTCCTCCGGCCCTTTTACCAGTTCCATTCAACCACTCTTGTGCCTGGTCGGGATCAACCTGATTGAACTTACGCGCCGACCGTTTGACCACAAAATTTCCTTTTTTGAATTCTTCGAGAACTGACTCTGGTAGGTTTCTCATTTCAGCCAAGTAGACAGGACCCCAGCGTCCATAGTTTACATGGTCATACCTGAGAAAGAAAGGTAGCATGCAGGTGAATGAATGGATGTGAAGGTCCCAAAGTCCATCTCGTTGGGCTCTTGTGAACATAAGTAGAATGGCTACCATTTCCAGGTATCCCCACCAGAAAGAGAAGTTGACATTGTCCTCCTTTCTGCGTTCCAGGAAATCTGACATCAATGATGAAAACGTTGGGTTTGTCAGCAAGGTGACAAGGATCTCAACAGCTGCCAGGTCGGATGCAGCCTTGGATATTTGAATATGCAGTTGCTCGTCGGCTTCTTTCACATAGTCTAGTAGATTGGGTCCTAATAGTCGCCATAGGGCCTGGCATGTAATCCCACGTGGCCAGGCTTATCAAGCAAATCTCCTCGAAGTTTTAGGGCAACATGCACCAGCGACAGGAAGATGTCCTCTTCAGGCCCGAACCTAGGCATTGTTAGTTGTTCGTCTGCTTCATCCGTCAGTCCAGATACAGCATTGCCGGTATACTTAGATGGTACCAACAACGTTTCTCTCTGAGATGTCCCACCATCAGGTCGAACAAAGAGGTTGGTATCACCTACTCGAGATTGCAGTTTTTCCCTGAATGTTGTCCGACGACTTACAAAGGACTTCGGAATAACTGTGTTAGCTTCCTCTGAAAGATTTACATACCGATCCCAGACGTCACTTAGCCTCAGCACATGACCCTTTTGGGCTGCATACATAAGTTCTGAAGAAAGCCATATCAAAGGTAAGTCTTGACTGGTGTGAAAATCTTCTTTGACTTTGGATGTACTTCTTTTGAACGAACTTAAGCAAGGAAGGTGATATTTACCTTCCGCTGCGATGAGGTCACTAACGCCTGCCAAACTGAAGCATAGCTTGTGATGTAATTTAGATGCCTCTAAAATATCTTTGCTGACATTGAATGTCATAACTGAACTTAATCGTTGTTTTGACGTACGATCCTGACAAAACATGCACAGCGTCCAGTCAACTGGCTTGACAGAGCTCCGACGTATGACACGACCTTGGGTAGACCCAACAACTGAGCTGCATGTTGGTACATTTTCTCGGTCCTGATGATGATCTTCCAGTCTTTCTAGGCGAAGAAGTTTATTTTTATCGGTGAATTGGACATAACAGTTTTTGTGCCATACGATTGAGGTGGTATTCGAACCCAACGCCAGATCCAGACGCTCAATTATATTGCGGTTTTTTGGGTCGCGTAATTTCTTTCTGGTTTCGTAAGCCTTAGCGAGTGTGGCTAGACCTTGATTGCTGGCAGATCGCAAATCCCCATCTGTTTGGCATAAAATGCATAAGGCGAAGTCAATCGATGGTCGTTTCAGAGTAGCAACAGGATCCATCTTGATTTAGTCTGAAAATAAAAGAAAGAGAGGTTGCATGTCACCGTCCCGGTAAATAAACCGTCCTTAACTAGACATGATAACAACCTTAACTAGAAAATACAGTTGACAGTGATCTGAAAGCAATGTAATGCCAATCAAGGTAAAACGGCAATAAAAGCCAATATGGTGTATGAAACATCTTCCATTGAAAGCCTGCAATTCAGCTTGGTATCCTATCTTTTCGTGGTCAGCACGCTCACATACAGCTAATAAGCATAGATACCAAGTGCTACTATGACATTCCTATTTTTAAAAGAAAATTAGAAATGTCAATATCGCGTATACTTTTTTTGACGGCCATTTTGTTTTTTGGCTGATTTAAGCCCTAAATATGTAATATTCAGCTTGGTATTATTTTTTATCGTGATCAGCACCCTCATATACAGCTAATAAGCATGGATACCAAGTATTACTACGACATTCCACTTTTCTGAAGAAAAAAAACAAATATCGCATAAACTTTTTTGGCGGCCATTTTGTTTTTTGCTGATTTAGGCCCTAAATATGCACATTTCAGCTTGGTATCCGTTTTTTTCGTGATCAGCACCCTCATATCCACCTAAAACGCCCGGATACCAACTTTTACTCAGAAATGCCTCTGCCAAAAAAAAATCAGAAATTTAGCCTCGTCTATCAAGTGTATTGTGGAATATTACCATTTACAAAATTTTGAGCCTTAACTGAATTTGATTGCAATTGGCATAATTAGGTTTGAGACTTAAACCTGGACTCTGTTTTCCACACCCCTCCCCCTCCACTCACACATCTGTGTACACAAAGTGTTTACCTCTTCGTGCCAATTGTGACAGTTTGGTGTGTCCTGCCTGCTTGGAGGTGGTTTGTGAAAGAATGTGAGTAAATTATGTTGGTTGGCCATTATACATGAACTGCTGTTCTGCATTTGGATTGTGTTGTCCACTGGTTTCGAAAAATGGTGTCTTTTAAGCATTCCATAATGTAGCTTAATTTTTTTTTTTAATGTCCACTAAGTTGCATGTTCTTTGCAAGTTGATCAAACTTTTCAGTCTCACCATCAGCCATGACTTTTCCATGGCTAACCATATAGGAAAGCTGTCCTCCAAAGCCAGCCTTCCTTGGCACACCTGAACTCCTATCCACCTGCAAGGCCATCATCCGCAGCTTTATGGAGTACTGCTCTCCCCTTTGAGGAGATTGGGCATTTTCCATAGTTCCATGTCTTTCCTTAAAAAATCAGAACTCTCAGCCTGCAAGGCCTTTGTCCAAAACTCAATGGGGCACTGCTATTCCCAATTGCCTGACCTCGCAGCTATCATCTGTCTCCTGGATTCTGTGGAATTTAAAGCTCAACCTTATTGCTATCTCAAGATTATGCTCAAGTACAAGTTCTGTTGTCTCACAAGGCAGACAAGTCCGTGTTTTTATTTTTTATTGTTTTTAACCACTTCTCTTCCACTCCAGCTTGCTCTATTCCCTCAGCCCTCTTCTTCCTCTCTGCATCTTAATCCCAGCGGTTAGCGCTCGGCCACGCTTCACATTAGCGGTGTACCATCATCTTGTCATTCTCCATCTTCACCTGATATCTTTTCTACCCCCACTAACCCTATCTAATGAATCCCTCTTGTGTACAGGTTGCTGTTTCACCCCCCTCCTCTCTCCTGTTTTCCTGTTCATTCATTCCTGTCCAACTGTAATCCTACAGCCCCACTGTTCAATTCTACTCAAGTGATTCAAGCTTGCTGTATACCCACAAACCAGTTCACTCTCCAATGCTGCCCATGATCTTTTCTAACCTTATGAACCCTCCCACACCTCTCCCCTTCTGCTTTCAAGTTGCTATGCTTCCGCTCCCCCTCCCCCCATATCACCTCGCTCTCACCTGTACTTAGATTTTGTATGCAAGGTTTTTTTTTAATATAGAAATTTCTTGAAAAGCTTGGGAAAATTGAAAAGTTTCAGGAAATGTTTGTTCATATTGTAAAGCCAGCATGATATGGGTAACTATCTGTATAGGGTCATGCCATCCGCGAATTTGCTCCTGATGGATATGTTTGGAATTCACATGTTGGTTGGTTTTGCGAGTGTGCGAGGGGCTGAGATGAGGCATGGAGTTTGGTGCGTAAAGGCCATGCTGTGATGGCCTGTGGAAGTTGTGATTAAACTGTTAAGTTGCCGTTTACAAGCAGTACGTTTCGTGTCGTTACTGGATGAAACATTGGCTGTTTGACTCGCTGAAATGTTTGAACACGAGCGACATTTTGCCAGATCACAATGAATTTGACTGTCCGGCCTAATCATCCAAACGCATGGAAGGATAAGCATGGTTGTAAGCATTTGTGTTTGTGTTTGGGATTTCGATTTTGTGAAGGCAACACCAAATCCACAGTTTGGCTTTTTTGTCTATTTTCATTGTTCGCATTGATGTCTAATTGCGAAATATTACTGTGTTCAGCTTTCAGTCGTGTACTGTGAACAAATCCTTCCTTTGAAACCTTAGTCAAAGTGCGGTGCTGCTTTTGGGGCCAAATTGGTTCATTGAAATTTGGAAGGCAAACTATGTCACAGACACAAACGATGTCACAGTTGGACAGACGCATCTTTGTCACAATGGGTATTTTGTCTTTATTTATTTATTTATTCTTTCTTTTGTTTCCATCGACCGTTCGGAGGTGTGCTTTAATGGAATGAATACAATTGATTGTTTCTAACTAATTGGCACAGCACTGATTCAATTGCAGTTCTACATTCCTTTTGTCTCTTCTCGGGGCGGAAATAGCCGAGCCTGAAAGTGGTGTGTGAATGGACTGAGGCACTAACAATGCTATTTGTTATAATTTCGCTTTACACTGCAACATGGTTTGAGCCAAATGTATTTGACTGCTTAACGTCATTGTTTTTATCCAAACTATGATTCTTTTCATGAAGAGATTTATTTACCTGTGCACATTTAATAATGTGAATGGGTGCTTTGACCAAGTTGACGTTTTAATGCATTTCTTGTTTTTCAGACAAAAAGCATCATGTCTTCCACGAAGGTAACTTGCCAGAACAGCTTTTCCATCGGTTAATTGACGAAATGATAGCATGTAATAAGTCTCCAAATAATTTATCTTTATGGGCATTGATTTGGAAAAATACAGTAAATTGGCTTGGCCACTTCGTTTGCCACTATGCTTCAGCCGACGAAGTCGCCGGAGGCATTATGTTTTCAGGTTGTCTGTCCGGCTGTCCCACGGTTGAAGGGATCAAAGTCAAACTTGGTACAAATATGTTTCATGGTGCAAATATGAACTGATTCGATTATGGGGTCAAGAGGTCAAAGGTCAAAATCTGTAATAGGTTTTCATTACCACGATAACTTGAGAACAGCTGAAGGGAACAAAGCCAAACTTGGCACAAGTATTGTAATGATGTAAATATAAACGGATTAGAATATAGGGTCAAGAGGTCAAAGGTTACAGATCTCATTCAGTAAAAATTCTGTTACTGCGCTAACTTGATATAAGTATATTATATTATTATGCAAAGATTAACTGATTCGATTTTGGCATCGAAGGTCATGCGTGTGTGTCCGCATCTACCGTATACACTCGAGTACAAGACGATCCCGTGTATAAATCGACCCCAACCTTTTGCCGAAAAAGTTGGCTATTTTTCATATATCCTGTGTATAAGACGGCCCCAGTTTTTTACCTAACATATTTTCGCAGGCGCATGCTTTGCACGTGAGCCAACCAACAAGCAAGACCAGAAACATCGAGAAACTATGGCAATTTTCAATGAGTAGCCTATGCATGCTGCCATCATCCATGTTTTTGTCTGGTCATTTGTTTAGATCATATTCCATTACTGATTCGTGATCTGTGTACCGCTAGTGTGTGCAGGACTAGGCATGTCTCAGAATCACGAACCAGGAAGTGGTGTCCGATTTATTATTCCCCTACCGGTGTACACCGGAGGGGACTATAGGTTTGCACTCGGTCTGTCCGTCTGTCAGTCCGTCACGCAAAGAACAGTTTTCCGAACTTTTTTTTCTAAACTCTTCATGCTAATGATTTCAAACTTGGTACATGTTTTCCTCATGATAAGATACAGATCAAGTTCGAACTTCACGACGTTTCGATCATTTTTGACAAAGTTGTGGCACTTTGAACTTTGGTAATTTCCCCAACAGTTTTCCGGACGACAGACTGCCGGTCGGGGACATGTATTGCAGCGCAATACTCAGAATGCTTGCTTATCTCGATCTTATATTATCTCGATCATTATCCTGTTGTATATTTTATCATTTATTTTATCATGTGAGACTGAGAAAATAAAGTTGCAACAAAGTTGTAAATACATTTTATCTATCTATAATGCCAGTAATCTCTGTGTGTCTGTCTGTGTGTTTGTATGCGACCGCTGTTTCTCGACAACCACGGGTCCGATATACTTGAAACTTGCCAGGTATATTGCTGGGGACCCGAGGATGTGCCTTTTCAAGGTTTCATATTAATCGGACAAGTACTTACCGAGATATGTCCAAAAAACGATTCAACCAATCACAGAGCAGCGAACGATCGCGTTTGCCGAACGTGGCGGGCACACTCTGCCTCGGATGGCACATTTGAGAGCGTATTCATTTATTTCACGTTTGCAAACTATGTTGGCGTTAAACTATGTTTTACAACTGATAAAAACGAATTTGCGATTCATTCGCTTTCCTGCGCGTTTGTGTACGCGATGGCGATTTCTTTACCAAACTCCGGAAGCCGTTCGCTTTGGACCGAACCATTGCATGTAAATAGAGGGGGGGGATTGTCACCACTCGCAAGCCGTTCGCTTTGGACCAAACCATTTCATGTAAATAGAGGGGGGGGATATAATTTTAGATATAGATATAGTACGGGCAATGCCCTAGTAAATATAATTTTGGTAATTTCTGGTCTTGTGTTTCTCTCGATCATATCTGTGGTGGATACAAAATGGCGGTTAGCAGGCATGAACATGACTAGTGCGGTCATCCAACATGTTCATTTGCCATTTTTGACCTAACCAGACTGTTTCCTATGACTTTTTTTCCTTTTTTATGACCTGCAGAATCATCCCACAAAACATTACTCGTGCATAAGACGACCCCCGAAATTTAGGCCATGAAATTCATCTCAAAAACTCGACTTGTACACGAGTATACACGGTATACATGTTCGCTTAAAAATGTTTTTTTTTCTGAAACTGCTTGTCTGATCGATGCAAAACTTTAAACACATAGAGGCTCTCCATGAATAATATTTTATTGAGTCACTCTGATGTCATAGGTCACACATGATATGCCAGCCATATTGGATTAAAGGAAAACAAGACGGAAAGTCTAACAGCGGCATAGCCGGGCTTGTAAAATATTATGAACCACAAACACACATGATTAGCTTTTTAAACAGTTGCTAATGCTGTTTATAACACTAAATAAAGAAATTTGGAGGAATCCCACCATCCGTGAGGTCAGTCTTACTGACAGAACCGAGGGAAGATCTACTGTAATCTATATTATACCCCACAATGGTTGGGTACGTACCGTTTTGTTGGAAGAGATGTAACGCCGATGCTTTCGATATTCATGGTCATTTTAACAATCGATTTGTTTGTGTTTCACACTGAATGAAAACCGTAAAGGTAGAGCATGGCGATTGTGATATACGACAGGTTCGACGATATGTTCGGGATGAACGGCATATAAATCAAAATGGCGATGTGTGGAGAGTCAGCCGTGTATGCCGTAATGACATCACCCTGTCATTTGACCAGATCCTCAGCTCTGTTTGTCCATCTGTATGTATGAATGTATGTATGTCCGCTCAAACGTATACCAATCACTGTTTGAGACGGCTTTGCCCTATGGGCAAGGCTGTATAAATTTGAACCTGATTTTCTCTGAAACCGCTCAAGGAAAAAAATGAAACTTGGCACATGTTATCAACTACCCAAGTGGTATACAACAACAACAACATGCATTTTAAGGCCATGTTCCCTGCTAGAGCGGGGGTTAGCCTTGCGGTCCCCATGACAATCTTCTCCATTTTGCCCTATTTTCTGCATCTCTCCTTGTTAACCCCCTTGCCCGCATTTCTTCTTCCACCATCTTTAGCCAAGTCTTTCTCGGTCTTCCCCGTCCTCTACTTCCTTCTACATTAACTTCCATCACTCTTCTCAACCAGTCACTTTCATCCTTCCTCAATACATGACCAAACCATCTCAACCTGTTCCTCTTCACAGCATCAATCACAGGCAATATTCCCATCATCTTTCGCAATTCATCATTTGTCTTCCTCTCTCTCAACGATACTCCGCACATCCATCGAACCATTCGCATTTCCACCCTTTCCAGCCTTCGTTGCTGCTCTACGTTCATTACCCATGTCTCGCTCCCATAAATCATAACACTTCTCACACATGCAGCATACACCTTTCCCTTCAGCTTCAGCGACACTCTCCTCCTCATCAGCACGCCACTCAGTTCCCGAAACTTCTTCCATGCACATCTCACTCGAGCAACCGTTGCCGAGTCTGATCCACCTTCTCCATTCAGCATGTGTCCGAGGTAGCAAAATGTTTTCACACCTTCCAGCTTCACGCCGTCTCCAAGATCCAACTCAACATTTCCTCCATCTGCAGCTCCCTCTGTGCACACCTTACATTTGAAAGTAGCTGCCACACTGGTTAATGACCCTCTCAGACCACTACATTTTTGATGAACCCACTCAGCACACATTGTACATTGAATGGAGTTCACTCCGACACCCTTCCTACACACAGCACACGGCCACTTCCCAGTTCTTTCCACCTCACCACATGCTTTACCACTTGCCATCACCTTTGTCTTTCCGAAATTCACCTTCAGACCTTTTGTCTCCATACATTCCTTCCACTTGTTCATCTTTTCCTTCAGTCCATCCATACTTTCCGCAATCAACACCAGATCATCTGCATACAACAACTCCCACGGTAAACCCTCCTTTACGGTCTGAGCCAGCACCTCCATCACAGCTACAAATAGTAGTGGACTTAGTACCGACCCCTGATGCACTCCCACCTTCACCTCAAACTCACCACTGTTCCCGTCCTTCATCCTTACAGCTGTGCGTGCTCTTTTGTACATTGGTATATAGGGTGATATATAGGGTGATAACGACGAGGTCATCAGAGAAGTGGTTTTCCAGCCATAATTGGTTGAATTGAAAGATGTGGCCTAGTACTCGTAGGCTTAGACTACCCTACCGTCTCAGACCTTGTGGTTTGTTTTTCTCTCAGCGATTCGTCGAATGCGCTGAAATTATTTTCGTTCTCTGTTTCGTACCAGTCGTTCACCCTGTACCTCCTTGTTTAATATCTGTACTCACAAAAACAAACAAAAAAAAACCCAAAAAAATATTTCCTTCCCAGGTCTTATTCGTTTATTTGTTGTTCTTTTTGTTCGTTCGTTCTTCGTTCACGATCACGCGGTTAGAAATGTATAATCTCTCCCCTGAACAACTATTTTCTCTCATATATTATAACACCCTTTTCTTCTTTTCCTACAAAAGGATGCTTTCGTCTTGCTCACCAAATCTATTCATTCCAAAAAATATATATAATACCATCTCTTACAGTTCCTCCTTTCTACATTCCATAAACTATCCAGAACTCCATCCCTCCTCCAGTGTCCTCAAACGTATTTTTGACTCGAAGGTCTCAAACTCATTTTGCAAAAAATGTTCGTTTCCCATGAATCGTACACTTTTCAAAATCCAATCTCACCCCTCCCCTCCAAATCCTCCCCATCACCCATCCCTTTCAAATCTCCCCCCTTGCCCCTTCCCTCCCCTCCCTCCTAAACTCCCCCCACACCCCTCCCCTCCGAGACTCTCCCTCGCTCCTCCCCTCCTAGACTCCCCTCTCACCCCTCCTCCTCAAAGCATCCTCCCTGCTTCTTCCTCCTTCCAACTTTCACCTTCATCTCCCCAAACCTCCTGCCTTACTCTTCCCCCTCCTCAAATAACACCTCACTGTGCCTCACCCAATCTCCATCAAACCTTTTGTCTGCCCCATTCTTCCCTTTCTCCAAGCTATTCTGAAATCTCTGACACACCTTCAACAGCTCTCCCTACCTCTTCCTCCTCTTCCACATCTTACCCTACCCCTCCCCCCCCCCTGTTCTGGACCCGATGCTCCCCCTTCCTCTTCATTAACGGTATGGACCTCAAACATCCGGGGCCTTCGCTCAAACTTGACTGACCTCTCCATACAGGTTGCTTCTGACAAACCAGATGTGATCTGCTTAACAGAAACTTTCCTCCTTCATGATGTCTCTGATGCCTTGGTATCTCTCCCAGGTTACTCCCTCCTCCGGTATGATAGACCTGAGCCTCGTCCTGGAGGTGGGGTTGCTATCTTTATAAAAAAACTCTCTTCCTCACTCGCCCTCCACTGCCCTCTCTCCACCTCACCCCCAGGAATACCTTTGGCTACGGCTTCCCCTTCGCTCCCACCTTTTGTTCATATGTGTGTTGTACCGTCCACCAATCAGCGATGACTCCATCTACATCTCACTGTCTGATAATATGGACCAACTTCTATCTACCCATCCCAACTCTCTCTTCCTCATATGTGGTGATTTCAATTGTCACCATGCCAGTTGGCTGGGTGTGGGTACCTCTCTCACCAGCCATGGCTCTTCAGCAAAGGACTTCTGCGACTCACTGGGACTGACACAATCTGTCAATTTCCCGACCCGGATCTCAGTCAACGGAGCATCTTCTCTTCTGGATTTGGTTATGACAAACTTCCCTGAAAATGGCTGCTGCTCTTCTTCTGCTCCAATCGGCTCATCTGATCATGTGCTTGTCAAAGTGGACATCTCTCTGACCATTCTCAGAGAGCCTCCTCAGCGTCGACGAGTCTGGCATTTCACTCAGGCCAACTGGCACGGTCTTCAAGCAGCCATCAATCATCTGGACTGGTCTCCCATCTCTACCGCCTCTGACATCAACTCATCCTGGGAATTCTTTCAAAGTAAATTGCTCTCTCTCATGCACAGATTTATACCATCTCGTCTTCAGTTGTCATACCCTTCCTCCCGTCCATGGTACACGGAATCTTGTGGTGAGGCTGTTGCCCTGAAACAACTTGCTTTCGTCTCCTGGAAAGCAAATCCAACGGAAGGAAATCTCATTTCCTTTCACAAGCCCGAAACAAGTGTGTGTCCACCCTCAGGAGAGCCAGGAAACAATATCTCAACATTCTCAAGACCGAACTCTCTTATCTGTCTCCCTCTTCCAAATCCTGGTGGCGTCTGGTCAAATCTGTTTCTGGTGTTTGTTCCCCCTCCATCCCCTCCCTCACCTCAAACGGCTTAACGGCTGACTCCGCACGTGAAAAAGCTGAATGCCTCAACTCTGTGTTTGCCTCTAAATCTTGTGTCCCAAACCCATCCCTCTCTGTACCCACCGTACCCAGTCGTACCCAGCTGCTCCTGGACTCTGTGTCCTTTCCTCCTGACAAGGTGGAAAAGTTTCTGTCAACCCTCGACTCTGATTCTGCAACTGGTCCTGACGGCATCAGCCCACGGGTCCTAAAAACATGTTCTTCTGCTCTTTCACTCCCTCTTTCTGTTCTCTTCACCCTCTCTTTTGCTCAAGGTCATCTGCCATCTGCTTGGAAATCAGCCAACATCACCGCTTTGCACAAAAAAGGTGCAAAAACAGATCCCAGCAACTACAGACCAATCAGCCTTCTCCCAATTATCAGCAAAGTCATGGAATCCATCATTGCTTCAGATATTAAATCTTTCCTCTTCTCCAATGGCTTGATCTCTGATCATCAATTTGGTTTCAGACCTGGTCACTCTACTCTGGACATGCTGCTTCTGCTTTCTCAACAATGGATGGAGGTCCTCAACGCCAAACAGGAAATTAGAGCTGTCTCCCTTGACATTTCACGTGCCTTCGATACGGTCTGGCACCCTGCTCTGCTCTCCAAACTCTCCTCCTTTGGTATCCATGGAAATCTCCACGCATGGCTGGCGGACTTCCTCTCTGGTCGTAGTCAACGTGTGGCCCTGAATGGGTTTCTCTCATCTCCTCTTCCTGTTCAGGCTGGAGTTCCCCAAGGTAGTGTTCTGGGCCCTGTGCTTTTTCTGGTCTTCATCAATGATCTCTCTGACTCTCTTGAAAATCCTCTCTATCTCTTTGCTGACGACTCTACTCTCTGTCGCTCCATTCCTCATCCCTCAGATCGGCAGTCTGCAGCCTCCTCACTCTCTGCAGACCTGGACAAAATCACAGACTGGTCAAACAAGTGGAACATGTCTTTCAATCCTGACAAATCTCACACTCTTACAATGTCTCTCCGAAAGGACCGACTAGACAACCCTCCCATCTACTTTCTCAACAATCCTCTCCAAGAAGTTCTGTCGCTCAAGCTTTTGGGTCTCACTATCTGCCATGATCTTTCTTGGGCAAATCACATTTCCAAGCTGGCCTCCAAAGCCAGTCGCCGACTGGGCATCCTCCGTCGTGCGAAGTCCTTCCTTGGCACACCTGAGCTCCTCACCACATACAAGGCTTTCATCCGCAGCTCAATGGAATACTGTTCCCCCCTCTGGGCTGGTGCTCCTGCCTCACACCTTGCTCGGCTTCACGCTGTTGAGGCCAAAGCTTTCAGAATCATTGGAATCTCCTGCGATGTAGTCAACGCCGAGGGCCTTTCACTCACTCACCGCAGGCAGGTTGGTGGTCTTTCTGTCTTCTACCGACTCCTCTCCGGCTTTGCTCCCCCAGCTCTCTCTGTGCTCTGTCCCCCCAATATTCCTTCAGGTCGCACAAGATCTGCCTGCAACCCTCTTATGGTTAAACTGCCAAAGTCTAGGCTCTCTGCTCACCTTCACTCTTTCATTCCCCTTTTCTCCCCCCTCTGGAACAAACTCCCCCACTCCCTTCAATCCCACTCCTCCCTCCAGGTCTTTAAAACAGCTGTTCACCACCATCTCTTATCTTCCCCCATCGAAAACCTTGATCTTTTCTACCCCCGGTAATTCACCCCAGAGTCCTTGCAGTGTTCATATGTTTTAATCCTCTCCCACCTCCCCCCAAGTCCTCCCGATGTCCCTGCTCTCAAATGTTGTGTTTGTGTCCTTCCCCTTCTTCCCCCTCTCTTTTGTGTCCTCCCCCCTCTCTCCCCATCTTGTCTGCCGCTCCCCTTGTTTTTTGTGTTTTGTGTGTCGGTTTGTCTTTTTGTGTGATTAATGTTTGCTCTTTCACGAGCCTCGATCTTGTATACAAAAAAAAAAAAAAAAAAAAAAAAAAAATTGAAATCCTTCTCCAAAAAAATCTTAAACTTGATATATCTGATCTGTGACCAGATGTGAATGAAGAATTAAATTTATGACTTTCATAACCCATGCCAAGAAACTCTGTGACATAAGGTGCATGTATATAGGTCATAATAGCAGTGGTTCATAATAGTATAATGTTCAGTTAACAAAGCTATTTTTGTTATGAATGACCGTGTGAGGAGAGACTAAGCCCTTTACGAGTGCCGTCTAGTTGTCGATCGTTTTGAGACTCATTGGCCAATAAGTTGTTGTTTGAGAGCCTGGGCCACCAGGTGTTGCTTTTTGGCAAGGTGCAAATTACTTGTTGCAATTTTTCTTTGAAAATTTATATTTTCATTTCTCTTGAAGGATAATTGCTTCTGGTTTATTCTTCCAACAAGCTGTTAAAAAAGGAACTGTTTTCTTGTAAAATTACAACTATTTTGCATCTAACCAAGATGCAAATGCCATGATGAGGTCATACTTGTTTGGCTGTGTAAAGACCTTGATGAGCCATGATGTTGGACACAAGCACACATTTTATTTATTTATTTTTCCTCTTATTCCTTGATGTTAAGTGCATTTGTAAAATAAAAACTTAATTTTTATTTTGTATACTAAGTCGAGGCTCGTATAGGAGCTAACACTGTTTAGGAGAAAACTTGTTACAAAGAAAGCGATAATAGATCAACAGCATTTTGAGAGAAACTCAGGTAACGAGGCCTTGTTTCAGGTTCCACCCACACAGCCATACAAGCAGCTCTTGGTGGCATTGGTTTCGTCATACCATGCCATTCTGAACATACATAACTAGTTTGTTCGTCATTTGCAGAAAAAGGGATAAGCCATATACAGAGGTTGCCTTGTGGACATTTTGCACCATTCTGATTGAATCACTGTGCCAAGTCGCCAACAACTGACTTGTCAGACACAGAGCCAATTTGTACATTTTGAATAAATTGCGATGCATGGAGCAATTCTTTTCTCCCGCCTCTGGAACAAACTCCCTCACTCCCTTCAATCCCACTCCTCCCTCCAGGTCTTTAAAACAGCTGTTCACCACCATCTCTTATCTTCCCCCATCCAAAACCTTGATCTTTTCTACCCCCGCTAATTCACCCCAGATCCACCTTGTTTGAAATTCCAACTTCTTTCCTGGAAGTCCTGGCAGTGTCCATATGTTTTATACCTCTCCCACCGCCCCCTTCCCATGCCCCCCCCCCCCCCCCAAAGCCCTCGCCCTCTCTCAGATCTCTCGATGTCTCCATGTCTCTCGGTCCCTGCTCTCAAATGTTGTGTTTGTGTCCTTCCCCCTCTCTCCCCATCTTGTCTACCGCTCCCGATGTTATATGTTTTATGTGTCGGTTTGTCTTTCTGTGTGATTAATGTTCGCTCTTTCACGAGCCTCGATCGTGTATACAAAAAAAAAAAAAAAAAAAAAAAAAAAAATCAATGTTTTTGGGCAACCAACTGATTCGTAATATTGCTTATATTGGGCAGTAGAGCAATCATCCATGAGCGATAACCCTAACTTGCTCTGAGTGAACCGTTCTTTTAACTGGTCTTCAGTTCATTTATAGCACCAAGTATCTGCATCGAATGATGGCATTCTTTTTTCTTCTAATTATAATTGTACACCGCTCATTTCCTATGCCATCTCCAGGCATTGCAAATCGTCATTGCCGGGCACCGAAGGGGGCTCGGCAGTGACGCACGCTGAAAGAGAGTACTCAGTTTTCACTCTGGTTGTTGTACACCGCTCCTTTCCTATGCCATCTCCAGGCATTGCAAATCGTCATTGCTGGGCACCGAAGGGGGCTCGGCAGTGACGCACGCTGAAAGAGAGTACTCAGTTTTCACTCTGGTTGTTTGTTTTCTTGCTTTCTTTCTTGTTGTACACCGCTCCTTTCCTATGCCACCTCCAGGCATTGCAAATCGTCATTGCCGGGCACCGAAGGGGGCTCGGCAGTGACGCACGCTGAAAGAGAGTACTCAGTTTTCACTCTGGTTTCTTGTTTGTTTTCTTGTTTTCTTGGTTGTCCGGACGATATCTCAGCCATCCTTTGAGCTAGGAAGCTGAAATTTCGGCACAGTAGTGAGCAAGTCCTTTGTCAAATACGGTATTTTTTGTTTTTTGAATAATCAATTAATTGAGGAGTTATTTAATTATTAGCGTTTAATTAAGTACTTATTTAATTAATTAAATTTCATTTCTCTTCTGACCATTATTAACTCAGGCACCTTTTGAGTTAGGAAGCTGATATTTGGACATGCCAATGACCAGGTGATTTGGCTGCAAAGGATATTTTTGATTTATTGATTAATCATTTCATCTATTAAGTATTTATTGATTAATCGATTAATTATTTATTGAGTAATCAATTAATTATTTAATTTTTTATAAATGACTTATTTAATTAAATTTCTAAAAGATACATCTTCGGATGAAGCACTACTGGTTTAGTTATGCGATTAGCCAATTGATTATGAAAATATTTTGTGATAATCTTTTATTGATTTTAATTATACAATTAATCAATCAATTAGTGTACACCTCTCCCTCCCAATGCAGCCTCAATGAGCTGCACTGCGGTATTGCCGGGCGCCGGAGGCGCCCCGGCAATGCCGCGCTGCAGCATATTTAATTATTTGGCATGGGGCGGTGTACTTTGAATGTATGTGTACTTGTTTTCTTTCTTGTTTGTTTGTCCGGGCGATATCTCAGCCATCCTTTGAGCTAGGAAGCTGAAATTTCGGCACAATAGTGAGCAAGTCCTTTGTCAAAAACGGTATTTTTTTTTTTTGATAAATCAATAAATTGAAGAGTTATTGAATTCTTAGCGATTAATTAAGTACTTATTTAATTAATCAAATTTCCTTTCTCTTCTGACCATTAACTCAGGCACCTTTTGAGTTAGGAAGCTGACATTTGGACATGCCAATGACCAGGTGATTTGGCTGCAAAGGATATTTTTGATTTATTAATTAATCAATTAATTATTTAATTATTCAATTAATGACAAAAAATTTTTTTTTTTTAAAGTTACAGATTCTGATGAAATAGTGGTAGTTTATGTGTTCTCTGACCAAATTGATTAATAATTTAATTTTTTTATGATTATTATTTATTTATTTTCATTATTAATCATTTATTTATTTTCTTTCTCATTTGGCCAATATCTCAGGCACCTTTTGAGCTGGGAAGCTAATATTTGGACATGAGTGACCAAGTGATGTGGCTATCAAGGATATTTTTGATTTATTGATTAATCATTTCATCTATTGTACACCGCTCCTTTCCTATGCCATCTCCAGGCATTGCAAATCGTCATTGCCGGGCACCAAAGGGGGCTCGGCAGTGACGCACGCTGAAAGAGAGTACTCAGTTTTCACTCTGGTTTCTTGTTTGTTGTACACCGCTCCTTTCCTATGCCATCTCCAGGCATTGCAAATCGTCATTGCCGGGCACCAAAGGGGGCTCGGCAGTGACGCACGCTGAAAGAGAGTACTCAGTTTTCACTCTGGTTTCTTGTTTGTTTGTTTTCTTTCTTGTTTGTTTTCTTTCTTGGTTGTCCGGACGATATCTCAGCCATCCTTTGAGCTAGGAAGCTGAAATTTCGGCACAGTCGTGAGCAAGTCCTTTGTCAAATACGGTATTTTTTGTTTTTTGAATAATCAATTAATTGAGGAGTTATTTAATTATTAGCGTTTAATTAAGTACTTATTTAATTAATTAAATTTCATTTCTCTTCTGACCATTATTAACTCAGGCACCTTTTGAGTTAGGAAGCTGATATTTGGACATGCCAATGACCAGGTGATTTGGCTGCAAAGGATATTTTTGATTTATTAATTAATCAATTAATCGATTAATTATTTAATTATTCGATTAATGACCCAAAAAAATTTTTTTTTTAAGTTACAGATTCTGATGAAATAGTGGTAGTTTATGTGTTCTCTGACCAAATTGATTAATAATTTAATTTTTTTATGATTATTATTTATTTATTTTCATTATTAATCATTTATTTATTTTCTTTCTCATTTGGCCAATATCTCAGGCACCTTTTGAGCTGGGAAGCTAATATTTGGACATAAGTGACCAAGTGATGTGGCTATCAAGGATATTTTTGATTTATTGATTAATCATTTCATCTATTAATTATTTATTGATTAATCGATTAATTATTTATTGAGTAATCAATTAATTATTTAATTTTTTATAAATGACTTATTTAATTAAATTTCTAAAAGATACATCTTCGGATGAAGCACTAGTGGTTTAGTTATGCGATTAGCCAATTGATTATGAAAATATTTTGTGATAATCTTTTATTGATTTTAATTATACAATTAATCAATCAATTAGTGTACACCTCTCCCTCCCAATGCAGCCTTAATGAGCTGCACTGCGGTATTGCCGGGCGCCGGAGGCGCCCCGGCAATGCCGCGCTGCAGCATATTTAATTATTTGGCATGGGGCGGTGTACTTTGAATGTATGTGTACTTGTTTGTTTTCTTTCTTGTTTGTTTTCTTTCTTGGTTGTCCGGACGATATCTCAGCCATCCTTTGAGCTAGGAAGCTGAAATTTCGGCACAGTCGTGAGCAAGTCCTTTGTCAAATACGGTATTTTTTGTTTTTTGAATAATCAATTAATTGAGGAGTTATTTAATTATTAGCGTTTAATTAAGTACTTATTTAATTAATTAAATTTCATTTCTCTTCTGACCATTATTAACTCAGGCACCTTTTGAGTTAGGAAGCTGATATTTGGACATGCCAATGACCAGGTGATTTGGCTGCAAAGGATATTTTTGATTTATTAATTAATCAATTAATCGATTAATTATTTAATTATTCGATTAATGACCCAAAAAAATTTTTTTTTTAAGTTACAGATTCTGATGAAATAGTGGTAGTTTATGTGTTCTCTGACCAAATTGATTAATAATTTAATTTTTTTATGATTATTATTTATTTATTTTCATTATTAATCATTTATTTATTTTCTTTCTCATTTGGCCAATATCTCAGGCACCTTTTGAGCTGGGAAGCTAATATTTGGACATAAGTGACCAAGTGATGTGGCTATCAAGGATATTTTTGATTTATTGATTAATCATTTCATCTATTAATTATTTATTGATTAATCGATTAATTATTTATTGAGTAATCAATTAATTATTTAATTTTTTATAAATGACTTATTTAATTAAATTTCTAAAAGATACATCTTCGGATGAAGCACTAGTGGTTTAGTTATGCGATTAGCCAATTGATTATGAAAATATTTTGTGATAATCTTTTATTGATTTTAATTATACAATTAATCAATCAATTAGTGTACTCCTCTCCCTCCCAATGCAGCCTTAATGAGCTGCACTGCGGTATTGCCGGGCGCCGGAGGCGCCCCGGCAATGCCGCGCTGCAGCATATTTAATTATTTGGCATGGGGCGGTGTACTTTGAATGTATGTGTACTTGTTAATTATTTATTGATTAATCGATTAATTATTTATTGAGTAATCAATTCATTATTTAATTTTTTATAAATGACTTATTTAATTAAATGTCTAAAAGATACATCTTCGGATGAAGCACTAGTGGTTTAGTTATGCGATTGGCCAATTGATTATGAAAATATTTTGTGATAATCTTTTATTGATTTTAATTATACAATTAATCAATCAATTAGTGCACACCTCTCCCTCCCAATGCAGCCTCAATGAGCTGCACTGCGGTATTGCCGGGCGCCGGAGGCGCCCCGGCAATGCCGCTCTGTAGGATATTTAATTATTTGGCATGGGGGCGGTGTACTTTGAATGTATGTGTACTTGTTTGTTTTCTTGTTTGTTTGTCCGGACGATATCTCAGCCATCCTTTGAGCGAGGAAGCTGAAATTTCGGCACAATAGTGAGCAAGTCCTTTGTCAAAAACGGTATTTTTTGTTTTTTGATTAATCAATTAATTGATGAGTTATTTAATTATTAGCGATTAATTAAGTACTTATTTAATTAATTAAATTTCATTTCTCTTCTGACCATTAACTCAGGCACCTTTTGAGTTAGGAAGCTGATATTTGGACAGGTCAATGACCAGGTGATTTGGCTGCAAAGGCTATTTTTGATTATTAATTAATCAATTAATCAATTAATCGATTAATTATTTAATTATTTGATTAATGACAAAAAATTTTTTTTTTTTAAAGTTACAGATTCTGATGAAATGGTGGTGGTTTTTGTGTTCTCTGACCGAATTGATTAATAACTTAATTTTTTTATGATTATTTTTTATTTTCATTATTAATCATTTATTTGTCTTCTCTCTCATTTGGCCAATATCTCAGGCACCTTTTGAGCTCAGAAGCTAATATTTGGACATGAGTGACCAAGTGATGTCGCTATCAAGGATATTTTTGATTTATTGATTAATCAATTAATCAATTAATCGATTAATTATTTAATTATTCGATGAAGTACTAAAAAAAAAAAAAAAAATCAGGTGCAGATTCTGATGAAATGGTGGTGGTTTATGTGCTTGTGACCGAATTGATTGATAATTTAATTTTTGAATGATTATTATTTCGTTATTTTCATTATTAATCATTTATTTATTTTCTTTCTCATTTGGCCAATATCTCAGGCACCTTTTGAGCTGGGAAGCTAATATTTGGACAGGACAGTGACCAAGTGATGTGGCTATCAAGGATATTTTTGATTTATTGATTAATCATTAAATCGATTAATTATTTATTGGTGAATCAATTACTTATTTAATTTTTTATTAATGACTTATTTAATTAAATTTCTAAAAGATGCATCTTCGGATGAAGCACGAGTGGTTTAGTGATGCTATTAGCCAATTGATTAAGAAAATAATTTGTGATAGTCTTTTATTGATTTTAATTATACAATTAATCAATCAATTAGCATACACCTCTCCCTCCCAATGCAGCCTCTATGAGGTGCACTGCGGTATTGCCGGGCGCCGGAGGCGCCCCGGCAATGCCGCGCTGTAGGATATTTAATTATTTGGCATGGGGGCGGTGTACTTTGAATGTATCTTTACTTGTTGTACACCGCTCCTTTCCTATGCCATCTCCAGGCATTGCAAATCGTCATTGCCGGGCACCAAAGGGGGCTCGGCAGTGACGCACGCTGAAAGAGAGTACTCAGTTTTCACTCTGGTTTCTTGTTTTCTTGTTTTCTTTCTTGCTTTCTTGCTTTCTTGCTTTCTTGTTTGTTTGTCCGGACGATATCTCAGCCATCCTTTAAGCTAGGAAGCTGAAATTTCGGCACAATAGTGAGCAAGTCCTTTGTCAAAAACGTTATTATTTTTTTTTGATTAATCAATAAATTGAGGAGTTATTTAATTATTAGCGATTAATTAAGTACTTATTTAATTAATTAAATTTCATTTCTCTTCTGACCATTAACTCAGGCACCTTTTGAGTTAGGAAGCTGATATTTGGACATGCCAATGACCAGGTGATTTGGCTGCAAAGGATGTTTTTGATTTATTAATTAATCAATTAATCGATTAATTATTTAATTATTCGATTAATGACAAAAGAATTTTTTTTTTTAAGTTACAGATTCTGATGAAATAGTGGTAGTTTATGTGTTCTCTGACCAAATTGATTAATAATTTAATTTTTTTAGGATTATTATTTATTTATTTTCATTATTAATCATTTATTTATTTTCTTTCTCATTTGGCCAATATCTCAGGCACCTTTTGAGCTGGGAAGCTAATATTTGGACAAAAGTGACCAAGTGACGTGGCTATCAAGGATATTTTTGATTTATTGATTAATCATTTCATCTATTAATTATTTATTGATTAATCGATTAATTATTTATTGAGTAATCAATTAATTATTTAATTTTTTATAAATGACTTATTTAATTAAATTTCTAAAAGATACATCTTCGGATGAAGCACTAGTGCTTTAGGTATGCTATTAGCCAATTGATTAAGAAAATATTTTATGATCATTTATATATTTTAATTTCACAATTAATCAATCAATTATTGTACTCCTCTCCCTCCCAATTCCGTCTCCATGTGGCTGCCATATATACCCCTGCCACCGAAGGTGGATGGAGGTTGTGTTTTTGCCCATGTATGTTTGTCTGTGAACACGATATCTCAAAAAGGTGTGGACGGATTCGGACGAAATTTGGAGGAGAGGTAGCATATGTGACAAGGACGAAATGATTAGAATTTGGTGAAGATCCGGATTCGGATCCGGCTGGTCGAATTTTTTTAATGATTCTCCACCATTGGGAGATAGGGCCAAAAACGATACATAGCAGGACATTTAAAAAAGTTGTGGACGGATTCAGACAAACTTGGTGGAGAGGTTGGATGTCTGACATGGAAGAAGTGATTCAATTTTGATGACGTTTCGAATCCGGATACGGATCAGATAATTTTAAAGTGATTTTTCACCATTGAGTTGTAGGGCTAAAATCGATAGATATCGATAAACACGATATCTCAAAAAAGTTATGGACGGATTTGGAAGAAAATTGATGGACAGGTTGGGTGTGTGACAAGACAGAATCGATGCGATTTTGGTGAAGATGTGAATATTGATTCGGATACAAGTATTATTTAATTTCCGAAGTAATTCTTCACCATTGAGAGATCGGACCAAAAGCGATATATAACATGATATTAAAAAAATTATGGATGAGTTATGTCTAAACGAGGTGGATGAGTTGGTTCGGTGACCAGAACAAGCCGATTCGATTTTGGTTTAGGTCCGAATCCAGATCTCGTCTATCAGTGCGTACAAACAAACTGTTTAGCCTGGCGGGGGTCGTTCTACCAAGTGCCGTTCTCATTCACCATATTTTGGATAACGCAGCCTTCGGCTCAGGCATTAAACATGGAAACGCAAATCGATTACAACCCGCCCCGGAGGGAGGCAAAACGCTGATGCACATGACGCCGGAAAGGACATTAATGACACCACCCAGTCGTAGCCATGGTGAAGCTCGTGACTGAAACACGCGAGGATATTGTGGGAAATTGTGAGACTGCAGCCAAGACGCAGGCTTCTCATCGACTACGGAAAAGGGGTTTCCTGCAATAATTGTCTTCAATTAGGTAAATTTATTTCACCTTAACAGTTGACGAAGCACACCTGTAAAGAAATGATCTGTAAAGATGACACATCAGAAATGCTTTTATACACATTCACGTCAGAAATGCTTTTGTTATAGGCCTACACATTCACCTCAGAAATGCTTTTATACACATTCACGTCAGAAATGCTTTTGTTATAGGCCTACACATTCACCTCAGAAATGATTTTATACACATTCACGTCAGAAATGCTTTTTTATAGGCCGACACATTCACCTCAGAAATGATTTTATACACATTCACGTCAGAAATGCTTTTTTATAGGCCGACACATTCACCTCAGAAATGATTTTATACACATTCACGTCAGAAATCCTTTTTTGATAGGCCGACACATTCACCTCAGAAGTTCAAATGATGCGATTACAAATCTCCCCTCACTCTCTCCTCAACTCCTCCACCCCCCCCCCCCCCCCCCCCCACACTCAGCTTAGTCACTGGCATTCTCACAGTACCGTGTGGTGCAGCAGAACGAGATAGCTCTTCGGTGAAGATGACAAAGCAAACCACCTGATATTCACACCACGAGCGATTGAGGAAACGTGCTCAGTCCAGGAAGTTCTCCTTAAGAGTCAGAACAATGAATTACATCGTCATTTGACTCCAGGATCAGGGTACCTGACCCGGTACGTGGTGTTTGTTTTGTACGCAGACCCGGTCCGTGATGTTTGTTTTGTACAGAGAACTTATGGTTCCTGAAAGTTTGGTGTTAATGGAATGTTTTTATTCACCGTTTATATTTTAGATTCTGAAAAGAAAGTGAAGATCAGGTCTGAGTTTGGCGCTGATTCGTTCTCTCAATGCAAGTTTGAACTGCTGCCACGTGAAGTGCGGACATCCGGTGTTGCACGAGCTTCATTGTTTGAGCTCCTTCACTTACGGAGAGACTTTCCATTCAACTTTCATTCCCGATTTAACTAAAGAGATGGCTGATCACACACATATTTCTGGTTTTAAAGGCGGTACAAGGGGTAGACCAAAAATATCCCGATTAACCTCTTCTGAAGATAAAGGTGATTGTAAATTAAGTCAAGAATGCTTGAATAGCCAATCTTCCCCAAATACCTCAAAATATTTGAGCCTTCGAGAAAAGTATGGAATGAACAAGGAATATTACAAACAATCTAAGGAAGCTACTCGGAAAAGGAAGTCAAGAAGTGAGGAAACAGTGGAGGAAATGGAAACAAGATTAAAAAAACAAAAATGTCGTAATCAAAAACTGATAGCTGCAGAAACTGAGGTAGAGAAAAGTCTCAGATTAGAAGAACAAAAATCTCGTGATCAAAAACGGATAGCTGCAGAAACTGAGGTAGAGAAAAGTCAAAGATTAGAAGAACAAAAATCACATAATCAAAAACGGATAGCTGCAGAAAATGAGGTAGAGAAAAGTCAAAGATTAGAAGAACAAAAATCTCGTGATCAAAAACGGATAGCTGCAGAAAATGAGGTAGAAAAGAGAAAAAGACTTGAAAGACAGAGAGATCGGAATCAACATCAGAGGTTATTAGGCTTTGAATTTTGCAAAGAAAAGCTTATTGAAAACACTTCAATGAATTACATATGTGTGTCAGAGTGCCGATATCGCCCAAAGTCCAGCATGACTAAAATAATATTTGAGGGAGCAAAGACAACTTTCCATGGAGAACAGCTAAGTAAGCTGACAATCAATGATCAGACTGTATCCATGGATGGCAATTATTATGTATGCAAGGCATGTAAGGATACAATAAAAAAAGGTGGAGTTCCAAATTGCAATGAGAAAGCCTTTGAGTTCATTATATCCAATCTGCCAAATAAATTTGAAAATGAGTCTATGAAACTTTACAAATGCGAGGCCTTCTTATTGAAACTGATCATTCCCTTCATCAGAATTGCTCACTTGCCAAGATCACCAGACTTCAAAGTGCGGGGGCCAATGATAACAGTTGAAGCTGATGTGAAGCAGTCAATGGAGAAAATATTGCCCCGGAATCAGGAATTTATACCAATCTCCCTGAAACGAAAGCCAAACTACAAAGGCAGTGTCGTGGAGGAGGTGATATCGAAGAGCAAAGTTCTAGAATATTTCAATTACTTCTAACTGCATAATCCTCTTTTTAAAGAAGAAGTATTTGATGGAGGAAGGTTGAATGACTTTATCACACAAGCACTTGCTAATAGAGAAGCCCAAGATGCCTCAGGAGGTAAAACTGATGAGGATGAAGGTATTATTCAAAATGGTGAAGAGAACACAGATGCTGCAGAAAGAAGCCCATCTCAAGGAAGCCAGCAGGAACAAAGAAGCAGTGATGCCAATATTCCTGATTTTATTACAGAAATTAACGAGGACACAATGTTAGAGACATTCAACACTAAAACTGATAGAGCAAATGGAGCTACTGACTTGGTGGCAGAGTTAATTCTGACTCATGAGCAGACAACTACACCTGAAAATAATTATTCAACACCTTGGAAGAAAGTTGTATTGGCACCGACTGCAGAAGGTAAATTTGTAAACTGGAAAGATGTTGTTAACATTGAGGAAAAAGCTTTCCCTCATTTGTTTCCTCATTGTATTGGAGGCTACTTATCAACATATGTAGACAAAGGGGTTATGTTTAGCAATTACATCAAACAAAGGCTTAATGGAATAGACCGCCGATACATTAATGATTATTTGTATATTTGCTTCTTATATCATGTCAAAGAAGCACTTGAAATAAAGAGATCGCGTGTAACATTCTTCAGAAAGACCAAAATGGATAGAACTAAATATACAAAGCAATCTATCAAGGACATGGACAGGGCATACATGGAAAGAACAGACTTGGGCTTTAAGGCTTTTAAAAATGTGAGAGGAACAGCACCCTATTTCCAAGAGAATAAGAAAAAGCTTTTTGCCATGCTTCGTCAATTGGGGTCTCCTCATATCTTTTACACAAAGAGTGCAAATGAGCTCAACTGGATAGAACTAATGAAGGCATTATTAGAAAAGGAAAAGAATGAACACGTGGCAACCCAGGAAGTTGAAGGCTTGAGCAAAAAACAGAAGTATATGCTTCTCAAGAAATACCCAGTAGATGTTGTCCACCATTTCGATGCAAGGTTTAGAACACTTTTGCAGGCATTACAGAAACCTAGTAGCTTAGGAAAGTACAAGGCAGTTGACTATTTTTACAGAATTGAATTTCAGCAAAGAGGAAGTGCGCATGCCCATTGTGTGCTCTGGTTGGCTGATGAGGCAGGTAATCCTCCACCAGCTGTTGATGTGAACAGTGAGTCCTCAAAAGAGAGTTTCCTAACCTTCATTGACAGCATAATTAAGACAACTAAGGAAACTAAATCAGACAACGCTGGTATTAATAATCTAATAGCAAAATACCAAACACATAACCATACTTTTACCTGCGAGAAGAAAGGTCGGAAATTAATAACAATAAAAGAGACAGAAGGTCATGGTGCACTAGATGGAAAAGAGAAAGGTGAGGAGCTCCTTTTACCAGTATGTCGCTTTGGTTTCCCCAAATATCCCATAATGAGGACAACAGTGCTCGAGGCATTTTCCAAAGATACACCTGTTGAAAATATAAAGACAGCTAAAGTCAATGCCACCAAGATAAAGAAATACATCTTGAGACAAACATATGGTCCTGAATGTCGCTCAAAGTTCTTAGCCATGAGTTTTCCTGAAACGCTGGATAGGTTAGGCAAGCCATATGAGGTCTACCTAGAGGCTCTAAGGTCGACTGTTACCAAAAGAAAGTTACAAGTTTTTTTACAAACGCTCATGCCAAGATGTTTTCATTAATAACTTCAATCCAAGCCTATTAGAAGCAGACAATGCAAATATGGACTTTCAAGCTGTTAGTGATCCTTACAGTGTTGCAGAGTATTGCTGTGGGTATATACTGAAAGCCGAGACTGGACAAAGCAAGTTGCTTCAAGCAATTGAGGAGCAATCATCTCGAAGTGGAGACTCAAAAGATGTGAAACTTAAGAAGCTGGGGAAGGTACTTGATGATACAAGAGAAGTGTCACTCAAGGAACTCATATACCGTCTTTTTGGATACAAAATGTGTGCCTTCTCAAGGAAACAGAAGTTTATAAACACTGCTCCACCTGCTAAAAGAGACGGCCTGCTAAAAGGAAACATTGAAGATCTTGGTGACAATGACGACATATTCTACCCAAATATCGTGCAATATTATGAAAACAGGCCAGCATCACTTGACAAATTGACCTTGGCAGAGTTCACAAGTGACTATGACATTTATAATCAGGGTAACAAGAAAGACAATAACTTGGACAATATTCCGGAAGATGATAATTCTGATGTTGAGGATGAAAAATGTGAATCACATGCTGGCATTCTTGTCTTAATGAACAACATGGGGACACTCAGAAAGCGAAAGAGAAGGGCTATCATAAGATACTTCCTTAGCAGTGATGATGAGAGTTCTTACATGAAGGCACTAATGATGCTTTTCTGTCCCTTCCGAAATGAAGTTGCTGAAATACATGATTATAACAGCATAGTTAGTAAATACCGAGATGTTCACGAAGAGGTTGATAATAAGCGGAAGGAATTTGAATCAAATAAGGACCTCTTGGTTGAGCTTGAGAATTTTGATATGACTGACGATGATGAAGTAGAGGAACCAAGTGAATATGTTGAAGAAGAAACAACAACAAATGAGGAAATTCTTGATTTTATGAAAAAGGCATCAAGGATTTATGATGGAAAATCAGTCAATATTGAAGAAAGACGAAAGCTAAACAAAAACATCAACTCTTTAAATCAGCAACAACGTAAAATATTTGATGACTTGATTGAGATGCCAGATGATCAACAGTTCAGCTTGTACATCAGTGGTGATCCTGGGACTGGAAAAACGTACCTGATCAATACACTCATTCAAGCACTGTGGGTGAAACACATGAAATCAGGTGTAGATCTAAACAAGGAGCTCCTATTGGTCATGTCACCAACAGCTGCTGCAGCCAAGCACCTGAAATCAGGGGATACAATCCATGGGAAGTTGAAAATGATGGGTGGTGAAAACTTTGAACGACTTCTGAACTTTTCAAGTGAGGCCAAGCTTGCAAACGACTTCTTGCAAGTAAAGATAATAATTATTGATGAAATAAGTATGGTGGGAAGTAATTTGTTTTTCAAGATAAATCAAAGGTTGGAACAGATTCTTGGAAAACAAGATGGACCGTTTGCAGGTTTGAGCATAATAATAATTGGTGATTTATTACAACTACCACCTGTTCTAGACAAGCGAATATTTGAAACACCGACAATCAGAGCACGTGCAAATTTTACAGCTGTGAATACATGGAAACGATACATCAGAATGTATATGCTAACTCAGAAAATGAGATCTAAAGATGACATTGCTTTCTCTGAACTTCAGACACGTATAGGTAGGGTCGAAGTAACATATGAAGACATAGAGGTCCTCAAATCTCGGGTTAAGGAATGTCCAACAAGAAATGAAAATGCTTGGTACAAAGATAGGAAGCAAGTTTTGATTGCAAAAACACATCAGGTCAAGGATGCTTTTAATGATGAACAGATTCAGAGGCCACATGGAGATTCGTATATTTTACCAGCAAAAGATATTCCAAGTAAGAAAAGTTATGTTATGCCTGATCTCAGCAAAGCTAACGAAACACAACTCAAGGGTCTTCCAAATCTTCTTCACCTAAAGAGTGGTGCACCTATTAAAATTACAAGCAACATCAATAAAGTTGACAAGCTAACTAATGGCACATTTGGTTATGTAGTTGATGTGGATACCAAAAATAGCATTGTTTGGTGTAGGTTTGATGATGATACCGGTGTCATGACAATAAGTATCTGCAACGCTAAGTGTAGCCTAGACAGGTATGCAGTACCGATAAAGCCATTGAAGGAGATTGTAACATGGAAAAAATCAACAGAGAGAGTAAGTTTTCGGCGGACTCAATATCCATTAGTACTTGCATATGCCATTACCTGCAATGCAGCACAAGGAATCACGAGAGACAGAGTTATGGTCGACTACACAACAAAATGTCAAAGTTTTACAAGACAACATGTTTGTTTCTTTGTTGCTGTCAGTCGGTCAAGAACTTTAGAAGGTGTGTTTCTGAAGAATTTTCAAAGAGGTTATATTTATTGTCATCCATCTGTAAAACAAGAATTAGCTCGACTGGAAGCATCTGCTGTTCATGAATGTTCACCCAAATTTTTGGATGAGAAGGCATTCGAGTGCTCAAAGGATGATATGGTGTTAACTGATTACAAGGTTTCATATATCAATATTAACGGTTTGCAAAATGCTGATCATCTTGAATGTTTAAGAAAAGATAATAATTTAGGGTTTTCTGATTTATTGTGCAAAGCTGAGACCAAACTAGGACCTGATGTAGACAATTCAATGATTGCACTTGAAGATTTCGAAATAGTTGAAAGAATCGATGTTTCGTCGAAATCAATGGGATTAGTCATTTACAAGAAAAAGAATACAGATTTAGTTTGGCTTTCATGCTCAGGCTTTAAACTAGCTTCAGGAAAAGGTCAAATAATCATATGTAAGTTAAATGTAGCCTTAATTATGTTCCTCTACCTTCACCCAAAATATGAAAGAAGTGATCTTGCAGATCTTACAAACTTCATTGGAGCAACTGAATGCAATTCAAATGCAAAGATTATAATGGGTGACTTCAATATGGATACTCTCTCAGGTCTTACACATAAGGAAGATCATTTGAAGTACATTTGTGAAAGTACTGGGTGTGTTCAAGCTTTGAAAGCCATGACACATATAAATGGAGGACAACTAGACCATATCCTATTGGATTCGAAATTTCCCTTTACATTTGTTTCTAGTTGCTTCACTAATTTTTATAGTGACCACAAAGCTATATCAGTGCGATTTTCTACCAGTGAAGGAGTTACAGCAAGGAAAGACAAAGTCAATGTTTGAAGAGGAGTAAGAAAGTGAATGTGGTTGTACCAACAAGCTTTCAAAGCAGTTACATAATATATAAATGGAGGACAACAAGACCATATCCTATTGGGTTCTTCATTTCCCTTTACATTTGTTTTTCGTTGCTTTACTATTTTTCATGGTGACCACAAAGCTACATCAGTATGATTTTCTACCAGTTATATAGTTGTTGTTATGTGGAAAGTAAAGGGTTGTGAGTTATGTAGAAAGTAAATGTTTGAAGAGGATTAAGAAACTGAATGTGTTTATACCAATATTGTACATGATGGACAGAGAGAAGTTGCTCTAAAACAAAAATGTTTCGAAACACAGTCTGTGATTCTTGATGATACCACCATGGTTCTGGAATTGTTTGAATTTATGACCATTTTTGCATGCTAGAGAGAGGTTTGGTAGATTCCTCCAATAGCAGTATGTTCCTCCAATACCTACTAAGAGGTATTGCGTATGCTGTTACCTGTTATCTGTGTTTGCTACATTGTTACCTGTTATCTGTACTTGTTTCACTCCTGTTTATTATGCTCTATGGGTGAACATATGAGTCATTTTGCTATGCATTGAAAATGTGGACAAATTGCCAACTTACGTCATTTCAATAAATATAATACCAAATCGTTGTGGTCTTTTTTGTACAACAGCCCCTCCCAATTCTGTTTCAAGGTGCCACATGGTGACATCGGCGGGCACTTTAGTTGCCCGCCGATGTCACTCTCAGAAGTATTATTTGTGCACATTTACCTCAGAAGTGCATTTGTACACAATGCACGCCGTGCAGCATCAACGGACGCCAAAGTGCATTGTGCACCTCTCCCTCCCAATACAGTCTCTATGAGCTGCACTGCGGTATTGCCGGGCGCCGGAGGCGCCCCGGCAATGCCGCGCTGTAGCATATTTAATTATTTGGCATGGGGGCGGTGTACTTTGAATGTATGTGTTTTTATGTGTTTGTTTGTGTTTTATGTGAATGTATGTGTTTGTTTTCTTATGTGTTTTATGTGAATAGTTTTCTTATGATATAGTTTTGATATAGTTTTCTATATATATATAGAAATATAGTTTTTTCTATATATATAGAAATATATATAGAAATATAGTTTTTCTATATATATATAGTTTTCTATATATATATCTATATACATATAGATATATATATAGTTATATAGTGATATAGTTCTATATGTAACTGATATAGTTTTCTTATGTGTTTTATGTGAATGTATGTGTTGTACACCGCTCCTTTCCTATGCCACCTCCAGGCATTGCAAATCGTCATTGCCGGGCACCGAAGGGGGCTCGGCAGTGACGCACGCTGAAAGAGAGTACTCAGTTTTCACTCTGGTTTCTTGTTTGTTGTACACCGCTCCTTTCCTATGCCATCTCCAGGCATTGCAAATCGTCATTGCCGGGCACCAAAGGGGGCTCGGCAGTGACGCACGCTGAAAGAGAGTACTCAGTTTTCACTCTGGTTTCTTGTTTGTTTGTTTTCTTGGTTGTCCGGACGATATCTCAGCCATCCTTTGAGCTAGGAAGCTGAAATTTCGGCACAGTAGTGAGCAAGTCCTTTGTCAAATACGGTATTTTTTGTTTTTTGAATAATCAATTAATTGAGGAGTTATTTAATTATTAGCGTTTAATTAAGTACTTATTTAATTAATTAAATTTCATTTCTCTTCTGACCATTATTAACTCAGGCACCTTTTGAGTTAGGAAGCTGATATTTGGACATGCCAATGACCAGGTGATTTGGCTGCAAAGGATATTTTTGATTTATTAATTAATCAATTAATCGATTAATTATTTAATTATTCGATTAATGACAAAAAAATTTTTTTTTTTAAAGTTACAGATTCTGATGAAATAGTGGTAGTTTATGTGTTCTCTGACCAAATTGATTAATAATTTAATTTTTTTATGATTATTATTTATTTATTTTCATTATTAATCATTTATTTATTTTCTTTCTCATTTGGCCAATATCTCAGGCACCTTTTGAGCTGGGAAGCTAATATTTGGACATGAGTGACCAAGTGATGTGGCTATCAAGGATATTTTTGATTTATTGATTAATCATTTCATCTATTAATTATTTATTGATTAATCGATTAATTATTTATTGAGTAATCAATTAATTATTTAATTTTTTATAAATGACTTATTTAATTAAATTTCTAAAAGATACATCTTCGGATGAAGCACTAGTGGTTTAGTTATGCGATTAGCCAATTGATTATGAAAATATTTTGTGATAATCTTTTATTGATTTTAATTATACAATTAATCAATCAATTAGTGTACACCCCTCCCTCCCAATGCAGCCTTAATGAGCTGCACTGCGGTATTGCCGGGCGCCAGAGGCGCCCCGGCAATGCCGCGCTGCAGCATATTTAATTATTTGGCATGGGGCGGTGTACTTTGAATGTATGTGTACTTGTTTTCTTGTTTTCTTGGTTGTCCGGACGATATCTCAGCCATCCTTTGAGCTAGGAAGCTGAAATTTCGGCACAGTAGTGAGCAAGTCCTTTGTCAAATACGGTATTTTTTGTTTTTTGAATAATCAATTAATTGAGGAGTTATTTAATTATTAGCGTTTAATTAAGTACTTATTTAATTAATTAAATTTCATTTATCTTCTGACCATTATTAACTCAGGCACCTTTTGAGTTAGGAAGCTGATATTTGGACATGCCAATGACCAGGTGATTTGGCTGCAAAGGATATTTTTGATTTATTAATTAATCAATTAATCGATTAATTATTTAATTATTCGATTAATGACAAAAAAAATTTTTTTTTTTAAGTTACAGATTCTGATGAAATAGTGGTAGTTTATGTGTTCTCTGACCAAATTGATTAATAATTTAATTTTTTTATGATTATTATTTATTTATTTTCATTATTAATCATTTATTTATTTTCTTTCTCATTTGGCCAATATCTCAGGCACCTTTTGAGCTGGGAAGCTAATATTTGGACATGAGTGACCAAGTGATGTGGCTATCAAGGATATTTTTGATTTATTGATTAATCATTTCATCTATTAAGTATTTATTGATTAATCGATTAATTATTTATTGAGTAATCAATTAATTATTTAATTTTTTATAAATGACTTATTTAATTAAATTTCTAAAAGATACATCTTCGGATGAAGCACTACTGGTTTAGTTATGCGATTAGCCAATTGATTATGAAAATATTTTGTGATAATCTTTTATTGATTTTAATTATACAATTAATCAATCAATTAGTGTACACCTCTCCCTCCCAATGCAGCCTCAATGAGCTGCACTGCGGTATTGCCGGGCGCCGGAGGCGCCCCGGCAATGCCGCGCTGCAGCATATTTAATTATTTGGCATGGGGCGGTGTACTTTGAATGTATGTGTACTTGTTGTACACCGCTCCTTTCCTATGCCACCTCCAGGCATTGCAAATCGTCATTGCCGGGCACCGAAGGGGGCTCGGCAGTGACGCACGCTGAAAGAGAGTACTCAGTTTTCACTCTGGTTTCTTGTTGTACACCGCTCCTTTCCTATGCCACCTCCAGGCATTGCAAATCGTCATTGCCGGGCACCGAAGGGGGCTCGGCAGTGACGCACGCTGAAAGAGAGTACTCAGTTTTCACTCTGGTTTCTTGTTTGTTTTCTTGTTTGTTTTCTTTCTTGTTTTCTTGGTTGTCCGGGCGATATCTCAGCCATCCTTTGAGCTAGGAAGCTGAAATTTCGGCACAGTAGTGAGCAAGTCCTTTGTCAAATACGGTATTTTTTGTTTTTTGAATAATCAATTAATTGAGGAGTTATTTAATTATTAGCGTTTAATTAAGTACTTATTTAATTAATTAAATTTCATTTCTCTTCTGACCATTATTAACTCAGGCACCTTTTGAGTTAGGAAGCTGATATTTGGACATGCCAATGACCAGGTGATTTGGCTGCAAAGGATATTTTTGATTTATTAATTAATCAATTAATCGATTAATTATTTAATTATTCGATTAATGACAAAAAAATTTTTTTTTTTAAAGTTACAGATTCTGATGAAATAGTGGTAGTTTATGTGTTCTCTGACCAAATTGATTAATAATTTAATTTTTTTATGATTATTATTTATTTATTTTCATTATTTGTTTTCTTTCTTGGTTGTCCGGGCGATATCTCAGCCATCCTTTGAGCTAGGAAGCTGAAATTTCGGCACAGTAGTGAGCAAGTCCTTTGTCAAATACGGTATTTTTTGTTTTTTGAATAATCAATTAATTGAGGAGTTATTTAATTATTAGCGTTTAATTAAGTACTTATTTAATTAATTAAATTTCATTTCTCTTCTGACCATTATTAACTCAGGCACCTTTTGAGTTAGGAAGCTGATATTTGGACATGCCAATGACCAGGTGATTTGGCTGCAAAGGATATTTTTGATTTATTAATTAATCAATTAATCGATTAATTATTTAATTATTCGATTAATGACAAAAAAAATTTTTTTTTTAAAGTTACAGATTCTGATGAAATAGTGGTAGTTTATGTGTTCTCTGACCAAATTGATTAATAATTTAATTTTTTTATGATTATTATTTATTTATTTTCATTATTAATCATTTATTTATTTTCTTTCTCATTTGGCCAATATCTCAGGCACCTTTTGAGCTGGGAAGCTAATATTTGGACATGAGTGACCAAGTGATGTGGCTATCAAGGATATTTTTGATTTATTGATTAATCATTTCATCTATTAAGTATTTATTGAGTAATCAATTAATTATTTAATTTTTTATAAATGACTTATTTAATTAAATTTCTAAAAGATACATCTTCGGATGAAGCACTAGTGCTTTAGGTATGCGATTAGCCAATTGATTATGAAAATATTTTGTGATAATCTTTTATTGATTTTAATTATACAATTAATCAATCAATTAGTGTACACCTCTCCCTCCCAATGCAGCCTTAATGAGCTGCACTGCGGTATTGCCGGGCGCCGGAGGCGCCCCGGCAATGCCGCGCTGCAGCATATTTAATTATTTGGCATGGGGCGGTGTACTTTGAATGTATGTGTACTTGTTGTACACCGCACCTTTCTTATGCCATCTCCAGGCATTGCAAATCGTCATTGCTGGGCACCGAAGGGGGCTCGGCAGTGACGCACGCTGAAAGAGAGTACTCAGTTTTCACTCTGGTTGTTTTCTTGTTTTCTTTCTTTCTTGGTTGTCCGGACGATATCTCAGCCATCCTTTGAGCTAGGAAGCTGAAATTTCGGCACAGTAGTGAGCAAGTCCTTTGTCAAATACGGTATTTTTTGTTTTTTGAATAATCAATTAATTCAGGAGTTATTTAATTATTAGCGTTTAATTAAGTACTTATTTAATTAATTAAATTTCATTTCTCTTCTGACCATTATTAACTCAGGCACCTTTTGAGTTAGGAAGCTGATATTTGGACATGCCAATGACCAGGTGATTTGGCTGCAAAGGATATTTTTGATTTATTAATTAATCAATTAATCGATTAATTATTTAATTATTCGATTAATGACAAAAAAATTTTTTTTTTTAAAGTTACAGATTCTGATGAAATAGTGGTAGTTTATGTGTTCTCTGACCAAATTGATTAATAATTTAATTTTTTTATGATTATTATTTATTTATTTTCATTATTAATCATTTATTTATTTTCTTTCTCATTTGGCCAATATCTCAGGCACCTTTTGAGCTGGGAAGCTAATATTTGGACATGAGTGACCAAGTGATGTGGCTATCAAGGATATTTTTGATTTATTGATTAATCATTTCATCTATTAATTATTTATTGATTAATCGATTAATTATTTATTGAGTAATCAATTAATTATTTAATTTTTTATAAATGACTTATTTAATTAAATTTCTAAAAGATACATGGATGAAGCACTAGTGGTTTAGTTATGCGATTAGCCAATTGATTATGAAAATATTTTGTGATAATCTTTTATTGATTTTAATTATACAATTAATCAATCAATTAGTGTACACCTCTCCCTCCCAATGCAGCCTCAATGAGCTGCACTGCGGTATTGCCGGGCGCCGGAGGCGCCCCGGCAATGCCGCGCTGCAGCATATTTAATTATTTGGCATGGGGCGGTGTACTTTGAATGTATGTGTACTTGTTTGTTTTCTTGTTTGTTTTCTTTCTTGTTTTCTTGGTTGTCCGGGCGATATCTCAGCCATCCTTTGAGCTAGGAAGCTGAAATTTCGGCACAGTAGTGAGCAAGTCCTTTGTCAAATACGGTATTTTTTGTTTTTTGAATAATCAATTAATTGAGGAGTTATTTAATTATTAGCGTTTAATTAAGTACTTATTTAATTAATTAAATTTCATTTCTCTTCTGACCATTATTAACTCAGGCACCTTTTGAGTTAGGAAGCTGATATTTGGACATGCCAATGACCAGGTGATTTGGCTGCAAAGGATATTTTTGATTTATTAATTAATCAATTAATCGATTAATTATTTAATTATTCGATTAATGACAAAAAAATTTTTTTTTTTAAAGTTACAGATTCTGATGAAATAGTGGTAGTTTATGTGTTCTCTGACCAAATTGATTAATAATTTAATTTTTTTATGATTATTATTTATTTATTTTCATTATTAATCATTTATTTATTTTCTTTCTCATTTGGCCAATATCTCAGGCACCTTTTGAGCTGGGAAGCTAATATTTGGACATGAGTGACCAAGTGATGTGGCTATCAAGGATATTTTTGATTTATTGATTAATCATTTCATCTATTAATTATTTATTGATTAATCGATTAATTATTTATTGAGTAATCAATTAATTATTTAATTTTTTATAAATGACTTATTTAATTAAATTTCTAAAAGATACATCTTCGGATGAAGCACTAGTGGTTTAGTTATGCGATTAGCCAATTGATTATGAAAATATTTTGTGATAATCTTTTATTGATTTTAATTATACAATTAATCAATCAATTAGTGTACACCTCTCCCTCCCAATGCAGCCTCAATGAGCTGCACTGCGGTATTGCCGGGCGCCAGAGGCGCCCCGGCAATGCCGCGCTGCAGCATATTTAATTATTTGGCATGGGGCGGTGTACTTTGAATGTATTTGTACTTGTTGTACACCGCACCTTTCCTATGCCATCTCCAGGCATTGCAAATCGTCATTGCTGGGCACCGAAGGGGGCTCGGCAGTGACGCACGCTGAAAGAGAGTACTCAGTTTTCACTCTGGTTGTTTTCTTGTTTTCTTTCTTTCTTGGTTGTCCGGACGATATCTCAGCCATCCTTTGAGCTAGGAAGCTGAAATTTCGGCACAGTAGTGAGCAAGTCCTTTGTCAAATACGGTATTTTTTGTTTTTTGAATAATCAATTAATTGAGGAGTTATTTAATTATTAGCGTTTAATTAAGTACTTATTTAATTAATTAAATTTCATTTATCTTCTGACCATTATTAACTCAGGCACCTTTTGAGTTAGGAAGCTGATATTTGGACATGCCAATGACCAGGTGATTTGGCTGCAAAGGATATTTTTGATTTATTAATTAATCAATTAATCGATTAATTATTTAATTATTCGATTAATGACAAAAAAATTTTTTTTTTTTAAGTTACAGATTCTGATGAAATAGTGGTAGTTTATGTGTTCTCTGACCAAATTGATTAATAATTTAATTTTTTTATGATTATTATTTATTTATTTTCATTATTAATCATTTATTTATTTTCTTTCTCATTTGGCCAATATCTCAGGCACCTTTTGAGCTGGGAAGCTAATATTTGGACATGAGTGACCAAGTGATGTGGCTATCAAGGATATTTTTGATTTATTGATTAATCATTTCATCTATTAAGTATTTATTGATTAATCGATTAATTATTTATTGAGTAATCAATTAATTATTTAATTTTTTATAAATGACTTATTTAATTAAATTTCTAAAAGATACATCTTCGGATGAAGCACTACTGGTTTAGTTATGCGATTAGCCAATTGATTATGAAAATATTTTGTGATAATCTTTTATTGATTTTAATTATACAATTAATCAATCAATTAGTGTACACCTCTCCCTCCCAATGCAGCCTCAATGAGCTGCACTGCGGTATTGCCGGGCGCCGGAGGCGCCCCGGCAATGCCGCGCTGCAGCATATTTAATTATTTGGCATGGGGCGGTGTACTTTGAATGTATGTGTACTTGTTTGTTTTCTTTCTTGTTTTCTTGTTTCTTGGTTGTCCGGACGATATCTCAGCCATCCTTTGAGCTAGGAAGCTGAAATTTCGGCACAATAGTGAGCAAGTCCTTTGTCAAAAACGGTATTATTTTTTTTTTGATTAATCAATAAATTGAGGAGTTATTTAATTATTAGCGATTAATTAAGTACTTATTTAATTAATCAAATTTCCTTTCTCTTCTGACCATTAACTGAGGCACCTTTTGAGTTAGGAAGCTGATATTTGGACATGCCAATGACCAGGTGATTTGGCTGCAAAGGATATTTTTGATTTATTAATTAATCAATTAATCGATTAATTATTTAATTATTTGATTAATGACATAAAAAAAAATTTTTTTTAAGTTACAGATTCTGATGAAATAGTGGTAGTTTATGTGTTCTCTGACCAAATTGATTAATAATTTAATTTTTTTATGATTATTATTTATTTATTTTCATTATTAATCATTTATTTATTTTCTTTCTCATTTGGCCAATATCTCAGGCACCTTTTGAGCTGGGAAGCTAATATTTGGACATGAGTGACCAAGTGATGTGGCTATCAAGGATATTTTTGATTTATTGATTAATCATTTCATCTATTAATTATTTATTGATTAATCGATTAATTATTTATTGAGTAATCAATTAATTATTTAATTTTTTATAAATGACTTATTTAATTAAATTTCTAAAAGATACATCTTCGGATGAAGCACTAGTGGTTTAGTTATGCGATTAGCCAATTGATTATGAAAATATTTTGTGATAATCTTTTATTGATTTTAATTATACAATTAATCAATCAATGAGTGTACACCTCTCCCTCCCAATGCAGCCTCAATGAGCTGCACTGCGGTATTGCCGGGCGCCAGAGGCGCCCCGGTAATGCCGCGCTGTAGGATATTTCATTATTTGGCATGGGGGCAGTGTACTTTGAATGTATATGTACTTGTTTGTTTTCTTTCTTGTTTTCTTGTTTCTTGGTTGTCCGGACGATATCTCAGCCATCCTTTGAGCTAGGAAGCTGAAATTTCAGCACAATAGTGAGCAAGTCCTTTGTCAAAAACGATATATATATTTTTTGATTAATCAATAAATTGAGGAGTTATTTAATTATTAGCGATTAATTAAGTACTTATTTAATTAATCAAATTTCCTTTCTCTTCTGACCATTAACTCAGGCACCTTTTGAGTTAGGAAGCTGATATTTGGACATGCCAATGACCAGGTGATTTGGCTGCGAAGGATATTTTTGATTTATTAATTAATCAATTAATCGATTAATTATTTAATTATTCGATTAATGAGAATTTTTTTATTTTTTTTAAAGTTACAGATTCTGATGAAATAGTGGTAGTTTATGTGTTCTCTGACCAAATTGATTAATAATTTAATTTTTTTATGATTATTATTTATTTATTTTCTTTCTTGTTTTCTTTCTTGTTTGTTTGTCCGGGCGATATCTCAGCCATCCTTTGAGCTCGGAAGCTGAAATTTCGGCACAATAGTGAGCAAGTCCTTTGTCAAAAACGGTATTTTTTTTTTTTGATTAATCAATAAATTGAGGAGTTATTTAATTATTAGCGATTAATTAAGTACTTATTTAATGAATCAAATTTCCTTTCTCTTCTGACCATTACCTCAGGCACCTTTTGAGTTAGGAAGCTGATATTTGGACATGCCAATGACCAGGTGATTTGGCTGCAAAGGATATTTTTGATTTATTAATTAATCAATTAATCGATTAATTATTTAATTATTCGATTAATGACACAAAAATTTTTTTTTTTTAAGTTACAGATTCTGATGAAATAGTGGTAGTTTATGTGTTCTCTGACCAAATTGATTAATAATTTAATTTTTTTATGATTATTATTTATTTATTTTCATTATTAATCATTTATTTATTTTCTTTCTCATTTGGCCAATATCTCAGGCACCTTTTGAACTGGGAAGCTAATATTTGGACATGAGTGATCAAGGATATTTTTGATTTATTGATTAATCATTTCATCTATTAATTATTTATTGATTAATCGATTAATTTATTTATTGAGTAATCAATTAATTATTTAATTATTTATAAATGACTTATTTAATTAAATTTCTAAAAGATACATCTTCTGATGAAGCACTAGTGGTTTAGTTATGCGATGAGCCAATTGATTATGAAAATATTTTGTGATAATCTTTTATTGATTTTAATTATACAATTAATCAATCAATTAGTGTACACCTCTCCCTCCCAATGCAGCCTCAATGAGCTGCACTGCGGTATTGCCGGGCGCCGGAGGCGCCCCGGCAATGCCGTGCTGCAGCATATTTAATTATTTGGCATGGGGCGGTGTACTTTGAATGTATTTGTACTTGTTACATTTTATTTTTGAGAGTGGGTAAAAGAAAACCATCTTCTTTTTCGGATCTCTAAATAATGTGATCAAGTTTCTTCAAGTGGACATCCGTTGTTTTTTTTTATTACAAGGATAACATGACATCCTACTATATAAAATACTAGCCGGGTACCGATCTGTGACGGGTTCGTAGATTGCTCATCTCAAATGAGCAATTTATTTGGAGCGTGTATTGGTAGAAACGGGAATTCAGTGTAAATATTCATTGAGCAGATATCACAGTGGGTGTAGCTGGTAACCTTGGCAACCTCGTTCCATTCCACCAGCTGAGATTTCCAATCCATTCTCGTACCTCCGAAGTGATGCTTGGGAGCAAGGGTGAAATTATGGAAGCTCGGCTGGGAAATGGATTTAGGCACTTTTTGTTTGATCCTATCGCCTAACTGAAGATCACAGAAGTTATTTCCATGCCAAGCGACCACCTCCAGGCACCTGCCTATCCCCCACCGCATGGCTTCTTTAGCCCCAACCCACCCCCTCTATCTATACTCCCCATAGCTTTACTTTCGGCAATTTCCAATCGTTTTTTTGTTTGTATACTGTGGCTGGAGTTTTTTTTTCTCTGTGGCCGGGTGTTTTTATTATTATTATTTTTTTGAAAGCGAAGTTTGTCATGAAATTGGAGAAATTATACAAGGAAATTAAAAAATATATTGATTTTTAAACTGTGATTTGCTGTTGGTACAACTTTCCAACTCTAAAGTAGTCCATGTCTACATCGTGTTTCTGTTTGCTCACATTTATCCCCCGCCTCCCTCTCTCGCCTTCTCTAGTTATGCAGAGTTGATTGCAGAGTGGCCGCTGGCAGTGCTGGTTGCTTGCACGTCGATCATCACCATCTGTACCCTGCTAGCTGTGCTCGTGCCTGAACTCCCGGACTTCTCTGATCCACTTCTGGTGTGTTATTTTGATTATAGCTTTTTAAAGTGAACATCATTTTGATCTCCACACACTATTGTTATGGGCCCATGTTAATCAATTGCTTTTGCATTGAGGGAAAAAGAAACAGATCATCAGTGCGTTGTTTTGAAGCTGCAGATACAAAACAACAACAACAGGCATTTTAAGGCCATTTTCCCTGCAAGAGCGGGGGTTAGCCTTGCGGTCCCCATGACAATCTTCTCCATTTTGCCCTATTTTCTGCATCTCCCCTTTGTTAACCCCCTTGCCCGCATTTCTTCTTCCACCATCTTTAGCCAAGTCTTTCTCGGTCTTCCCCGTCCTCTACTTCCTTCTACATTCATTTCCATCACTCTTCTCACCCAGTCACATTCATCCTTCCTCAACACATGACCAAACCATCTCAACCTGTTTCTCTTCACAGCATCAATCACAGGCTCTATTCCCATCATCTTTCGCAATTCTCATGATCTTTCGCAATTTTCGCAATTTGAAGCTGCAGATGCAAGGGTCAAATTTATTTTGTCACAATTAAAAGCAAAGTCATCATCTCGATCGATGTGATGTGTCTACAAAGATATGCCCTCCAACCTCGACCTTGACAATACTGAGGTTGCCATATCATTATTATTTTTATGACTGGAAAACTTTTGAGGTACTAGAAAACCTGCCTTTTGAAAATGGACAGGTTATAAATGTTAGGAAAGCCAAGACGAGGGAAATAATTCAAGGGCTTAGCAGTGAAGGAATCACCTTTAGAGGCCATTTTCCTTGCAGAGCAGGGGTTGGCCTTTTTCGGGCACCTTGCTCCCCTTTTTGAAGCAATGTTTTATGGCCGGATGCCCTTCCTGCCGCCACCCCTGTTCGTCGCCTCTTGCGACACGACACACAGGGAATTACCAGTGAGCTGGTACTCAATTTGCTGACCTCGGAAGGATGACAGGCTGAGTTAACCCCCCCTGGCGTTAATTCAGTGATCGACCGGGATTCGAACCCAGGATCCTCGAATCTCAAGCCGGCACCCGAACCGCGAAGCCAACACCAGTGAAGGGAAAGAAGCAAACATCATAATGGTTCACCCATGAATTTCCAATGGCCACACAATAATTATGTGACGTAGCGCCTTGCCGAGTATTTTGTGGAGTAGATAATGGAGGTATACAAGCAGCCAGAAACTGAAGTAATATTTATGGAAAAGGGAAAGACGCGACATTGTGATGTAATGATATGGTTCGTGGTCGACAGTCAGATTTGCACAATTGATAAGTCTGATTGATTTTGATTTGACTGTCAAGTAAATATGTAAAGCCAGAGCCTCCCCAAATGTGAGAGAGCAGTCTACACAAGGACAAATAAATCATTTATGTAATTGGAGCAACTGTTCAGACAAGAAGAATGTTCGACATCTGAACTGGACTCCCAGTTTATTAGTTTACTTGCTTTAGTTTACTTGGTGCTTTTTATGGCAGAATGTGATAAGTGCATATCTATTTATTTTTATTTGTTGTTTTTGTTATCGTTATTGTCTCCCGCCCCTCCGACAAGGTCGGAGACCATAGACGTTAGAATGAACTGCGTCCGACAAACCGATAAATCTGTCCATGTACTTTTGTGAACGCGATATTTCAAAAACCGTTGAACAATTAGCTTTCAGATAGCAGATATCTATTCCTCATGACATTATCTCAACCTGATGAGATCACGGCTGTGTTTTGCTGAATTATGTTGCCATGGCAACCAGGCTTGCGTAGGCTTGCATGACTAGGCTTGCGTACACGATATTTCAAAACCGTTGAACATTTGGCTTTCATATTACACATATATTCATCATAACACTCAAAAGGTGGGAGACCTCTGGCATTGGCTCGTTTCTATTGAGAAAGTAAGGTAGTGGGAAGATGATAGGGAAGCAAGTTCGATTTCAAGTCAAAAGGAGAATAGAAGAACATTTTTAAAATGTGATAAATGTTTTATGTGGGCAGTAGTGGGGATGGTGGTGACAGAGGGTCATTTGTCCTGGAGAAAATGTCTAGAAATGGCACACCTCAAGGTTGTAAAGGAACATAAATACTTTGTGTGGGAAATTTGCAGATGAAAGTTATTTGTTTGTTGTCTGAGTCTGCAGAAGAAATAGGCAGTGGTAATGGTGTAGCAACTCTGAGCAGAGGTGCTGGTGTCTAGCTTGGGCAGGCAATGGTGAGGCCAGAGTGCATGCAGGCAGCTATGGGAGATATTGAGTGTGGTGGGTGTGTGTGAGGCCATAGCTAGTGCAGGTAGAGGTCAGGCCCAGGAGATGCTTTTATTGGCGACAAAGCTTTTACCATTTATACCATTTTTAAAAAATATACAGTATTAGTTTTTTTACTGTAAATATTAGAATATTAGAATTTTGCTGTAACATTCGTAGTTATACATACACAGTGCTGTACTATAAAGATTGTAAATATGTGCTTCTAACATGGTGAGCTCATGGATGTGTATGCACAGGGTTTTGAGCCTCGTGGAACGGAAATAAGTCAGCGCCTCGTGACCTGGAACAATATGGTGAAAAATACAGGATACATGGCTACTTTGTCCAATCTACCATTTCGCTATGCCGAGCAACTTGCAAGGAGGTTAGCATAGCATAGCATGGTATGTTGGTATGTTGTGATGGGATTAATTACGAATAGCTTTTGCATAATGAGTTGTTGGGAGTTTAAACTGGTGAATGTATGGGTTCTTTAAAGCATCTTTTGTAATGAGGCTTTTTGCAAACTACTTTGTGCAAGTTTATTATTAATTCTGAGATACAGCTTGGTGTTGCAGTTTTTATGGCGTAGCCCATAGAGCAAAGCCATCGAGAACAGTGTTTGTCCAGCCGTATGTATGTCCCCTCAAACGTTGTACCAATCAGAGCTGAGGATCTGGTCACATGACAGGGTGATGTGATTACGTCTGATGTCATGACGGCCGTGCAGCAGCTGACTCTCCACACAACGCCATTTTGATTTATATGCCGTTCATGCCGAACATATCGTCGAACCTGTCATATATCACAATCGCCGTGCTCTCCCTTTACATTTTTCATTCAGTGTGAAACACAAACAAACCGATTGTTAAAATGACCATCAAATATCGAAAGCATCGGCGTTGCGTCTCTTCAAACAATATGGTATGGTACGTTTCGGCCTTAGGCGTTATGCCTCATCTTCGGACCGCTTCGGACAAATTAAGCCCAGGTTTCTTAATACAGTAGTCTATCGTTTCAGTCGTATCGTTTTCATAATAATAATGCAGTAAATATAACCATAACATTTTAATCCCAATGTCGTGAATGGAAAGTTAATGCATTGAAGCAGTGTATGGTTCATGATCAATGATGAGCGGTGTTCGGCACTAATATTAATAGTTCGGCACTAATATTAATAATCGCAGGAGTAAGGAATTAGCCTCGGTTTTTTAATGGTAATATCATTTTCGAAATAATGATAACGTAACGTTTATAGTAAATCTAATCGTAACACGAATCAATTGTATTGGCCACAAGTAGACTCCAATGAAGTTGTCGAGACATCTCAAGGATGATCAGAGGAAATTGGATGCACCTGAGCTTAATTTGAAGCGTCATAGCAAAGGGGTTGGTTGAATACTTATTGCCTCGAGACATTTCAGCTTTTATTTTTTATTTTTTTTGTAAAAAGAAAAAAGATTCAATCCACTTTGACATTTTGAGGTATCTATCTATCTATAATTCCAGTAATCTCTGTCTGTACGTTTGTACGTTTGTACGTTTGTCTGTTTGTCTGTGACCGCTGTTTCTCGACAACCACGGGTCCGATATACTTTTAACTTGCCAGGTATATTGCTGGGGACCCGAGGATGTGCCTTTTCAAGGTTTCATATTAATCGGACAATTACTTACCGAGCTATGTCCAAAAAACGATTCAACCAATCAGAGAGCAGCGAACGATCGCGTGTGCCGAACGTGGCGGACACACTCTGCCTCGGATGGCACATTTGAGAGCGTATTCATTTATTTCACGTTTGCAAACTATGTTGGCGTTAAACTATGTTTTAAAACTAATAAAACCGAATTTGCGATTCATTCGCTTTCCTGCGCGTTTGTGCACGCGATGGCGATTTCTTTACCAAACTCCGGAAGCCGTTCGCTTTGGACCAAACCATTGCATGTAAATAGAGGGGGGGGGATTGTCACCGTACTCGCAAGCCGTTCGCTTTGGACCAAACCATTTCATGTAAATAGAGGGGGGGAATATAATTTTAGATATAGATATAGTACGGGCAATGCCCTAGTCTATCTATAATTCCAGTAATCTCTGTGTGTCTGTGTGTCTGTGTGTTTGTTTGTCTGTGACCGCTGTTTCTCGACAACCACGGGTCCGATATACTTGAAACTTGCCAGGTATATTGCTGGGGACCTGAGGATGTGCCTTTTCAAGGTTTCATATTAATCGGAGAAGTAGTTACCGAGCTATGGCGATTTATTTACCCGTACTCGCAAGCCGTTCGCTTTGGCTTTGCGAATGGACCAAACCATTTCATGTAAATAGAGGGGGGGGGGTTCTGTGGTCGTTACTGCCACGTGGTTTCAAAGTTTTTTTTTGTTGTTGTTGTTTGCACGCATGTTTTTTTGCACCCACGTACGGGCACGCCCTAGTATATATAAAGCAGTAAAGTATGTTTGTTTGTTTGTTTGTTTGTCCTCTTATAACTCAAGAACTACTCATCGCAGAGCAAAACCAAAGGCATATTCGGAATCAGTACGTCTCAGAGCAACTAAAGCACACCTTAAAATATTAAAAACTTCGCGTTTTAAAATTATGACGTCTTCAGCGTATTTCGGAACGTTAATTTTTCAACTTCATATTCGGAATCAGTACGTCCCAGAGAAACTTCGTAACGTTAATTTTTCAACTTCATCCGATTGACATGGGACCAACGGCATGTGACAGAGAGTGAAACATTTATTTGACGACAATGACTTCCGACTTCTGGGTTCGGAATGCGGGACCAATGCCATTTGACAGGGAATAAAAAATAAATGCGACATTCAATTGACGACAATGACTTCCGACTTGACTCCCCCCTCCCCTCCCCTCCCCCCTCCCCTCTCCCCTCCCCCCTTCCCCCTCCCCTCCCCTCCCCCCTCCCCCCTCCCCTCCCCCCTCCCCCTCCCCTCCCCCTCCCCCTCCCCTCCCCCATCCCCCTCCCTCCCCTCCCCCCTCCCTCCTCCCACCCCCCCTCCCCCTCCCATCCCTCCCCCCCTCCCCATCCCCCCCTCTTCTCCCCTCTCCCCCTCCCCCTCCCCCTCTTCTCCCCTCTCCCCCTCCCCCCCTCTCCCCCTCCCCCTCTTCTCCCCTCTCCCCCTCTTCTCCCCTCTCCCCCTCCCCCTCCCCCTCTTCTCCCCTCCCCCCTCTTCTCCCCTCCCCCCCTCTTCTCCCCCGTTCCCCTCCCCTCCCCTCCCCCCTCCCCTCCCCTCCCCCCTCCCCTCTCCTCCGCCGCCCTGCAATGCCTGGTACTTCTGCTAGTTATGTATAGATCAGTGATGAAAAAAATAAATCTCAATTTTAGCCATTTTAAATTCAGGCTGTAACACAACAAAATTTGAAAAAAGTCAAGGGGTGCGAATACTTTCTGAATGCAGCATGTGTTTATATTTGGCAGTGCTGGGAAATTGCTCTTTGTTCCTCCTGTATTATCTTTCCATTCCAGGCGAGCACAGTTGCATCATCACTGGCCGGAGGACCACGAGCGGAGAGAAGTACCTGCAGTCAACATGGAGGCTGCCCGAGAAGAGAACGAGGTAAACGGGGCTGGATTTGTGTCCTGGCACGCCAATGTTGAATGGGATTTTCGATCTGATGGCTTCTTCTGCGATGCTCCAGGTGATTTCACTCAAAAGTACATTCCCAATCGCCATTTTCTAGCTTGTTTTGTTCTTTTTTTTGTAATTTTATGTTCTTTTGCTGCTCATGTTTTGTACGGAAATTATTTTTGAAGTGAGAAAAGACCACCAGGCTCTTTACTGCTTGTCATATCCACAAAAAAACTAAAATATACAATTCCACAACAGGAATCCACTCCAATAATCTCTGGCCACAAAAAAGTAACATGAAGGGAAGGGAGAAGGATGAGGGAGGGATGGAATACAATACATGGAGATAGGAGGCCTTGTACACATTTTGTAAGTAAAGTGTGAGAGGACGGCATGGACATTGTGTGTGTTGTCGACAAAAATTAACCAATCAGTATAAATATAAATTGGGCACTATGTGTCTTGGAGAAAATTTACGAGGCTGGCAGCTCGGAGGTATGCACACTCGCCTCTATGCTGTTTAGCCTGGTTCGAATCCCACCTAGGTATAAACTGTCATCCCGGTGTATCACAGGCAGGTGATTTGTCAATCTGTGTGAATGTACAGGCTCTAGAATCTTTAAAGAGAACGGCAGGGTGATTGGTGAATCTATTTGCCGTCCCTCGAATGGATGTTAAACTGGGTGTTTTGTTTACCAGCATTATTTGGTGGGCGTTGGAGATCCGACGGTGTCCTTTGCGAGGAGTAGGCGAACTAGCGCCACCATTCCAAACAAATTACAACTTGCTGCCCTAACCTTCGTTGAACACCGGGGCTGGCCATCTGATTCGTGAAAGACTTGGGCCGAGCTTCCCCTGGCCAACCTCCAATAATGTGTGAACATTTGTTGGCGTTAAAGGAGGTTGGAAAGTTGAACAGCATTGCTCTGGATTCTGGAAGGTCTGATGCAAAATGTAAAAGACTTTTTCATGGAGTTGTTTTCGGAAGGAATGGATGCGACACTTAATTTTGTTGTTGGAAAATAAATTTGGCAAATGTAGACAGTTGATGACGGAAGTTGAAGTTTACATTTTTATGATGCATCTTGAGGTTATTGGTCTCCTTTCGGTTTCACCGGAGGGGACTGTAGGTTTTCTATCCATCGAACCGCTCATCCCACCTGCGATTTGTCAGAATTTTTTTTTTCCCCATCCCCTTCAACATATTCAACTGAAACAACAACAACAGCATGCATTTTAAGGCCATTTTCCCTGCTAGAGCAGGGGTTAGCCATATTCAACTGAAGCATGGCTTTTATTATAAGCTCAAGAACAAGTTTGAATTTCAGGGTGTTTCGTCAATTTTTCACATAATTTTGCCCTTTTTGGACTTGGAGAAAATGCCACGTCGGTAAAGCACATTTATTGCAAAGCAATTCTCGCTCTTGTTGTCTTTACATTTATTGATGCATCTTTTGAGATACACTGTGCATTTTCTTTTTCTTTCTTCTTTTTATGCGTCATCAGCCGCATTATGTTTTCGGGTTGTTCGTCCGGTTGTCCATCCATCTTTACCTAAACATAGATCAAGTATGTACTATGATGTAAAGATTCACTGATTAGATTATATTTCACTGATTAGATCAAGAGGTCAAAGATCAGAGTTCATGTTCGGTGAAAATGCTGTTACCGTGATGACTTGTGAATCAGGGATGGGATTTTGACCAAACTTGGTACAAGTCCATATTATGATGCAAAGACGAACTGATTCGATTTTGGTTTCAAAGGTCGGATGTCATGTCAAGTAGAAATGTGATCATTGAGAACAGCTGAAGGGATTTCAATAAAATTTGGTACAAGTCTGTATAATGATGTAATGATGTGGGTGGAGACATATCGGTCGACGTCACGATGTTGAAGAGTGGCGTTCTAGTTTCTAATAAGGTAATCTCTTTGACATCGAGATGAGATGCCCTAATAATGGGTCTGCTGTCTTCTTCACCTCGTCTTGCACTCCTTCCATCTCCTCCTTTCCTCTGAGTTGTTACGGTTAGGGTTAGGGTCCTCCCTTCTCCTTCTCCTGCTTCTCTTACCCTAGTGCCATAACAATAGCAACAAGGGTTGCTTCGTGGTGGTTTCATTTGAATAGTCAACTTTAAAACCTTATCTTATTTTGATTCACTTTTTGATTGTTACATATTTGCACAAACTATGCAATATCCCAGTATCGCACTTTTTTTTTTCTTCCATTCCTTCTGGAATGTATTTTCTTTGTTTCTTACCTTGCAGATGAGAAGTACCCTCGTTTAGTGTTTGCAGCAGCAGATGGTGGAAGTTTGTGGAGTGTGACAGCCTTGAAATCTATGTGTCAGATCTATGAGAGAAAGGTGAGTATGCCTCAAAGGTATTTTGGTTACAAAAGTACATTTTGAAATGACAAATCCATTGTCGTGCAAGCAGCTATCTATTAGGCAACATTGTTACCATAAAGACACAATTTGCTGGTATACTGCCCCTTTCATGTAGCAGATATGTATCAGCGATACACTGCATGAGCATTTCATTGATATTCCCTGCACTCCTTGATACTTCTGCCACGAAGGTGGGCGGAGGTTGTTTTCACCCCTGTCTGTTTGTCTGTGAACAGGATATCTCAAAACGTTGTGGACAATTTCTGATGAAACTTGGTGGGCAGGTTTGGTGTGTGACAAGGAAGAAATGATTTGATTTTGGTGAAGATCCGAATCTGGATGCGGTTTCGTGAATTTTTAAAGTGATTCTTCACCATTGAGTGATAGGGCCAAAACCAATAAACAGCACGATATCTCAAAAAGTTATGGACGGATTTGAACAAAACCTGGTGGACAAGTTGGGTGTGTGTCAATGACTAATCAATTATATTTTGGTGAAAATCCAAATCCAGAGTCTAATACGAGCATTTTTTAATTTTTTCCTGTGATTCTTCACCACTGAAAGATGGCGCCAAACACTATGTGGTATATCATGATATCTCAAAAAGTTGTGGATATCTCAAAAAAAAATCTGAAAGGTTGTGGACAAGTTTTGACAAAATGAGGTGGACAAATTGGTTCGGTGACGAGATCAAGCCGATTCAATTTCGGCTCAGATCCAACCTGTCAGTGGGATACAAAACTAATCTGTTCAGCCTAAGCCTTGTGGAGGTATGCCATGCACTCTACCGAGTGCCGTTTTAGCTTTATTTTGTGTGTGTTTTGTTGTTGAGTGGTGAAGGTTATAATGGTGGGTGGTTGATCGGTTGTTCCACCATGTTATTTTTAGCCTGTCCCCTGCTGCAGCAGCAGCAGCAGCAGCAGCAGGTGCGTGTGCGTGCATGACCTGAAATCCATCCAATTGACCTGAAATTCCAATTTACCATTTGAGCTATTGTCATCAAATTTTCACCAAAGCTTTATTATGATAATACGTAGAAGGCAAATTAATAATTTGGTCAAAAAGTCAAAGGTCAGCATCACATAATATCGTCAATTTCCATCCGATTGACCTGACATTTTAAGAATTTGCTTATCAGGTGACTGAATTGGGTCACTAATGAAAAGGTAGGAGTCGATATTTTTTTTTTTTTTTTTTTTTTAGATCAAAGGTCAAGGTTGCATCAAATTGTCAATTTTCATCCAGTTGACCTGAAATTTTAAGAATTTGTGTATTGAGTCACAGAATTGGTTCACCAATCAATAGATAGAAGCTGAATATTTATTTTACATCTAAAGCTCAAAGGGTGCCGGTGTGTGCCCCGGTTTAGAATAGGTACACCGTATTCCTCCGTGTCGTAAGAGGTGACTCAAGGGTTCGCGTCAGGAAGGGCATCTGGCCATAAAAACATTGCCTCAAAAAGGAAAGAATTTTTTTTTTTTAATTGAAAGCTCAAAGGTCAAGGCTGCATAAAATGGTGGTTTTGATAACATGATATTGCCACCACCATGATTCACAGAAGGGATGGTGTTCTTTGGGTGATGTGCTGTGTTGGGTTTGTACCAAACATAATGTTTTGCATTAAGGCCAAAACCTTCCATCTAGGTTTCGTCAAACCACAAAACATTTTACCACATGGCTTCAGAATATTAGTAGTGGTTTTTGCATACCTCAAACGGGACTCAAGGTGGGCTTTTTGGAGTAATAGCTTCCTTCTTGCCACCCTACCGTACCAGCCAGATTTGTGGAGTGCTTGGGATATTGTTGTCTTACATGGAGATGCTTACATGGAGAAGAGGAAGAAGTTGTTTCTTGGGTTTGTTGATCTGGAGAAAGCATTCGATCGGGTTCCACGCAAAGTATTGACATGGGCATTGAGGAAGTTAGGAGTGGAGGAATGGTTGATCAGAGTAGTGATGGCAATGTACAAAAGAGCGTGCACAGCTGTAAGGACGAAGGACGGGAACAGTGGTGAGTTTGAGGTGAAGGTGGGAGTGCATCAGGGGTCGGTACTAAGTCCACTACTATTTGTAGCTGTGATGGAGGTGCTGGCTCAGAACGTAAAGGAGGGTTTAACGTGGGAGTTGTTGTGTGCAGATGATCTGGTGTTGATTGCGGAAAGTATGGATGGACTGAAGGAAAAGTAGAACACGTGGAAGGAATGTATGGAGACAAAAGTTCTGAAGGTGAATATCAGAAAGACGAAGGTGATGGCAAGTGGTAAAGCATGTGGTGAGGTGGAAAGAACTGGGAAGTGGTCCTGTGCTGTGTGTAGGAAGGGTGTCGGAGTGAACTCCATTCAGTGTACAATGTGCGCTGAGTGGGTTCATCAAAAATGCAGTGGTCTGAGAGGGTCATTAACCAGTGTGGCAGCTACATTCAAATGTAAGGTTTGCACAGAGGGAGCTGCAGATGGAGGAAATGTTGAGTTGGATCTTGGAGACGGCGTGAAGCTGGAAGGTGTGAAAACATTTTGCTACCTCGGAGACATGCTGAATGGAGAAGGTGGATCAGACTCGGCAACGGTTGCTCGAGTGAAATGTGCATGGAAGAAGTTTCGGGAATTGAGTGGCGTGCTGATGATGAGGGGAGTGTCGTTGAAGCTGAAGGGAAAGGTGTATGCTGCATGTGTGAGAAGTGTTATGATTTATGGGAGCGAGACATGGGTAATGAACGTCGAGCAGCAACGAAGGTTGGAAAGGGTGGAAATGCGAATGGTTCGACGGATGTGCGGAGTATCGTTGAGAGAGAGGAAGATAAATGATGAATTGCGAAAGATGATGGGAATAGAGCCTGTGATGGATGCTGTGAAGAGGAACAGGTTGAGATGGTTTGGTCATGTGTTGAGGAAGGATGAAAGTGACTGGTTGAGAAGAGTGATGGAAATGAATGTAGAAGGAAGTATAAGACGGGGAAGACCGAGAAAGACTTGGCTAAAGATGGTGGAAGAAGAAATGCGGGCAAGGGGGTTAACAAGGAGAGATGCAGAAAATAGGGCAAAATGGAGAAGATTGTCATGGGGACCGCAAGGCTAACCCCCCGCTCTAGCAGGGAAAATGGCCTTTAAAATGCATGTTGTTGTTGTTGTTGTTTGGGATATTGTTGTCACGTGCACACAGTGACCAGTCTTTGCCATAATGGCCTGCGGCTCTTTCAAAGTTGCCATTGGCCTCTTGGTGGGGGCTCTCTGAAATTTTCCTCCTTGCTTGGTCATCCAGTTTGGAGGGACGGTCTGATCTAGGCAAGGGCTTGGTGGTAATGATTGTCTTGATTGTGCTCCAATGGATATTCAAGGCCTTTGAAATATTTATATACCCATCCACTGAGCTATGCGTTTCCACAACTTTATACTGGAGATATTTTGAAAGCTCCTTGGTGTTCATGGTTGAGTCTTTGCTGTGAAATTCACTACCCAGCAGAGGAAACCTACAGGAACAGCTTATTTTATTCTGAAATAATCAGAATCGCTACAAACAACACAGGTGGAGGCAAATTAACTTGGTGTGTGATTTTGAAGGTGATTGGTTACACCTGAGCTAATTTACAAATGCTATTATATGGGGGAGGTGGGAGAACACTTATCCAATCAGGATATTATAAGTTTTGTATTTTTAATTAATTTTCTGAAATTTGTAGAATTTGTTTATTCACTTAGAAGTTGTGGGTTACGATGTGTAGATAAAGGTGGAAAAGTCTTACTTAATCAATTTTAATTCCAGGATATAAGGCAACAAAAGTTGAAAATTTTGAAAGGGGGTGTAGTGTAGACTTTCTATACTCACTGTATATATTATATAAATACATATTGTTTTGTGAAGGAAAGAGAGAAGGGGTGGGGTTGGAGGGTGGAGAGCAGAGCTAATTATGGATATGATGATGCCGTGTTCCTATTTGTGATCAGAGTAAACAGGTTTGCCGACCATATCAGCAGGGTGGAGTGATCACACGGGATTACAAAATGGAAGTATGTGACCAAAAAAGATTATTTTGTATTAGACAATATCCATGGATGATGGGATATGTAACTTTACGCTGCAGGTGTTATTCACTTTTATACTTGTATCAGCAGCATTGCTGCACTTACCAAATGATGCAACCAGTACATTGAATCAATCCATAAATTAATCTCACTCAAATGTGTCATTCTCTTCACACGCCAATTTCCCGCTGCCTTCGACATATCTCCCACAACTCCCGTCAGCCCTCCCTCCCACAACGGAATCATTTTTCCGTTTCCGGTCCGGTCGTGAGAGGACGCTGGCGTCACTTGCTCGCCGCTTCTCTGATTGGACCATTGTCCGTATCTTGCTTTCCTGGTGGTCGTGGCGGATTTTTGGCCATTGAGTCTGCCCTCTGCACGGTCCTGGCTCTGCTCTGCTGCTCCTGGCTTCACCTGCTCGGCTCCTTCGCTGTTTCCTCGGGCTCACTCTCGTGGGTTGTGCCCATTGTTTGCAGCGGCGGTGGTGGCGGTTTGCCGCCGTGATCTTGATTAGCGGCGGCGGTCGTTTGCCGCTGCATTTGCCGCTTTGCCTCCTCAACCTTGGCCTCGTACTCGTCTCTTCGCTCCTGTCTGCCCTCTGCATGGTCCCGGCTCTGCTCCTGGCTTCACCTGCTCGGCTCATTCGCTGTTTCCTCGGGCCCACTCCCGTGGGTTGTGACGATTGTTTCGCCTCCTCACCCTTGGCCTCGTGCTCGTCCCTTCGCTCCTGCTGGCATGGCTCTGCGGTACTCCGCCGCAAGGCTTCTCCTGCTTAAAACCCGCTCCACCCCATCATGCATCTCTGCAATCAAATCGAATGGACTCCTGCGTCGACCCAGGTACATTCACCGTGGCTCCGGTCGTAAGTTTGTTTATTTACAATCAGGTCACTCCATCCCCATCCTCTGGTCGGCTCAGCGCACTCCCACTCATCGTCCCAACACACCTGGTCACAACAACGCACAAAATCGCACCTCCTGTCTGCGAACCCTGGCCAAATCACCTGGATTCATACCCGCCGTACAAAACAACATCAAGCTCACCCTGTTCAATACCCGGTCCCTCAACAACAAATGCCTCATCCTGAACGACTACATCCTGGAAAATAAACTGGACTTTCTCTGTCTCACTGAGACCTGGCAACAACCACTGGACTACTACACGCTCAACCTCACCACACCCAATGGATATTCTTACATCAATAAATCACGCTCGGAGGGCCGAGGTGGTGGAATTGCCGTTATTCACCGACAAGACATCAAGACCAACCTCATCTCCATCTCATCTGCTCCATCATTTGAACACCTGGCTTTTAAACTCTCTGGTCACACACAGTCAGTCATGGCTGTTGTCTACCGCCCTCCCAAACCACACCCATCATTCCTGTCTGACTTCTCCTACTTTCTGACCCAGCTATGTTCCCTCTCCCCCTCAATCCTCCTCCTTGGTGATTTCAATATCCACATGGACTCCACTGATTCCACGCTAACCACTGACTTCACTGATTTACTCACCTGCTTTAACCTCACTCAACATGTCAACTTCCTACCCATAACCGTGGTCACATTTTGGACCTTGTCTGCTCTACTGGACTAATTTTGCACCATCTCTCTGGCTCCGACCTCACTCTCTCTGACCACCTAGCCATCACTCTGACCATCAACATCCCCACCCCAGCACCAAGGCATTATCGCACTATCAACTTCCATAAGCTAAACGCTCTTTCACCTACCTCATTCTCATCGACCCTCTCTGAAAGAATGTCCACTTCTCCCTTCGTTGACCTCTACACCCCTTCTGACCTCACTGACTACTACAACCACACTCTCTCCTCCTGCCTTGACCAACTTGCGCCTATAAAAACCAAAACAGTTTCTTTCACCCATTCTGCTCCCTGGTTTACCCCTGAACTCCGCCTGATGAAAACTCGTGCTCGCCAACTTGAAAGACTCCGCAATAAAACAGGTCTCACAGTTCACTCCCAGGCCTACAAGGACCACATACAACACTATAAAGATGCCCTCTCCCGCGCCCGCTCCGCCTACTACTCTCAAATTATCCACTCTGGCTCCGGAAACCCAAAAGCACTCTTCTCGACAATAAACAAACTCCTCAGCCCCCTGAACACCACCACCCAGTCATTCACAATAGACAACTGCATCTCCTTCCTTTCATTCTTCCAACGCAAAATTGAAAACATCTACAACAGCTTGACCACCACCGCCACACCCGCTCCCCCTCAAACCACCTGCCCCCCCTGATCCTGCCATCCCCTGTCTCAATTCTCCCCAGTCTCCCCTACTGACCTCTCTGAACTCCTCATCGGAATGAAAACTGCCACCTGCACTCTTGACCCCATCCCCTCCAGCTTTGTCAAGGCCTCCCTTCCTGCTCTCTCTCCACTTATCATTGCAACAATAAACTCCTCCCTGTCTACAGGCATCGTCCCACCATCCCTCAAAATTTCTGCTGTTACCCCCATTCTGAAAAAACCTGGACTAAACCCTGACACCCTAAATAACTTCAGACCCATCTCCAACCTACCCTTTCTGTCAAAGGTTTTGGAACGCGCTGTAGCCACTCAACTCAAACATCACCTCTCTGCCAATAACCTGTATGAAACATTCCAATCCGGATTCCGCTCCAACCACAGTACTGAAACTGCTCTCCTCAAAATCACCAACGACCTTCTCCTCTCCTCTGACGCTGGCAACCTCAACATTCTCATCCTCCTCGACCTCAGCGCCGCCTTTGACACCATTGATCACACCATCCTCCTCACCCGACTTGAAACCACCTTTAACATTACCGGCACTGCCCTCTCTTGGATTAAATCATACGTCTCTGACAGACGTCAGTTCATCTCCATCAATAACTGCAAATCCCCCACTGCTCCCCTCCCCCAAGGTGTCCCCCAAGGTTCAGTTCTTGGCCCCCTCCTCTTCATCCTTTACCTGTCCCCCCTCGGTCACTTAATCCGCCGTCATGGTCTCCAATTCCACTGCTTCGCCGATGACATCCAGCTTTTCATCTCCACCAAGTCCATCTCCACCGCCACCCACTCTATCCTGACAAACTGCATCACTGAAATAAAATCCTGGCTTCAAATCAACTTCCTCAAACTTAACTGTGATAAATCTGAAATAATCATCATTGGCCCAAAAACGCTCACCAAGTCCACCCATAACTTTGCCCTCAACATCGACGGTTTCCCAGTATCCACCTCCCCTCACATCCGGAATCTTGGCATCATCTTTGACCAAACCCTCTCCTTCGACAAATACACTAAACAGATCACAAAGACAGCCTTCTTTCACCTGAAAAACATCGCCCGTCTCCGTCCATCCCTCTCCTCCGTGGCTGCAGAAACCCTCATCCACGCCTTCATCACTTCCCGTCTGGACTACTGCAATAGCCTCCTTTATGGTTCACCCTCAACAATCACCAATAAACTCCAATACATTCAGAACTCCGCTGCCCGTCTACTCACCCATTCCCGGACCCGTGACCACATCACCCCCGTCCTTTACAAGCTTCACTGGCTCCCCATCTCCCAGAGAATCCAGTACAAAATCCTCCTCTTGACCTACAAAGCCCTCCATAACCTGGCCCCATCCTACCTGGCTGACCTCCTCTCCAGACACACTCCCACCCGCAACCTCCGCTCTGCTGGTACCAACCTCCTGACCCCCCCCCCCCCCCCCCATCCGGACCAAATTTAGATCCTGGGGGGACAGGGCCTTCTCCATCGCTGCTCCCACCCTCTGGAACTCGCTACCTCACACCATCAGAGACTCCTCCTCACTCACCACATTCAAAACATCACTCAAGAGCCACCTGTTCAACACTGCATTCAACATTTAACCCACAGCATCTAACCCCTGACTATCTCCTCTCCATCTCCCTCCTTTGTGCTTTGAATATTTCCCTATTGATTCTTCTTTTTTTGCAATTGTTTTTATGTTTTGCTATGTATTATGTTTTGCACTCTGTCAAAGCGTCTTTGGGCTTCCTGAAAAGCGCTATATAAAATAAATGCATTATTATTATTATTAAATGTATTTGTTTTGTGGCTAGGAAGGTTTATCTTGCTGTCATCGTAATCACCTTTTCGTTGCCGTTGCAGGTGCAGTCACATGCATCGTATTCGGAGCTCTGCCATCATGCGAGTGCACGCCGTTGTTGCCCAGCATGGTCCCCTGGATCTTACGTAGCGGCACTGTTCAATCGTTCTGGTTGTAAAGACATCACAGAACGAGATCTGTCTGCTGCACTGCGCTTGTTACGGGCATGTGCACCACTTTATCACAATGGCACTCTTGAGCCTGGATGCTGGAACTTTGCGACAGGGCGGCGTAAGCGTGGTCGCTGCCGTTCGGTGCCACGTCGTTGTGTGCGACGAAATGCAGTCTATCACATGCTTCATTTTCTGTTTGACAATGATTTCCTGGCAGTAAAAGATGCTGGTGAAAAGCGAAACGATCAAGGAGGACAAGGTAGACGCAAAAAAAAAAAAAAAAAAGGTAGACGCAAAAAAAGGAAAAAAAAAGGTAGACGCAAGAATAATGAAATAGTGGGTGAGGAGAAACCTTTGCTTTCAGCTGTGCCATATCTGCGCTATGCCATGGTATTTGCGCCAACTGCAAAAGGTGAGGGTATGATGGAATTGTATCGAGACCAACTGGAAAACTGGAATTTGACAGATGGCCTAACACGAGTTGCTGGTATTGAGTTTGGCATCAAGCACATACTCTTCCAAGACTATCTTTTGACAGACACTATGTACCCTGCAATAGCCATGGTTGTGGTCCTCGTTGTGATGTGTCTCTACACAGGCTCAGCTTTCATCACACTCATGACAATGTTTGCCATGGTGAGTTCGCTCATCCTCGCATACTTTGTCTACCGACTACTTCTTGGCTTTGAATTCTTCCCATTTATGAACCTCACGTCGCTGGTTGTGCTTGTTGGTATCGGGGCTGATGATGCTTTTGTTTTGTGTGATGTATGGCACCAAGCTGGGATTGATGCATCCAGTGCACCTGGAGAAGAGGTGTCCTTGCTCAGACGAGTTCGTGTCACATTACGCCATGCTGCGCTGTCCATGTTCATCACCAGCTTCACAACGGCAGCGGCTTTTTATGCCAATTATATCAGTAGCATCACAGCTGTACGTTGCTTTGGTGTCTATGCGGGTACGGCCATCCTTGCCAACTTTGCTCTCATGGTTTCCTGGCTTCCAGCTGTTGTTGTGTTGCAGCATCGCTATCTCACAGAGATAACACCACCATCACCACTAACAATCACCTGTGAGGGCAAGTCTGTTGTGGCAGCAGCCTGGCGCCAAATGGCTGCAGTTCGTGTGACAATATCTCGTCTTGCTCGTTGTCTCTTCCGTCGCCTCCTCCCACAAGCTGTTTTTGCCCTTCGCCACATATGGCTTTGCCTTTTCTTCGCACTTGCAATTGCTGGTGCATATGCTGTGTTCATTGATCCAGGTATACGTCTACCATCGCTCGAGCTCACTGAATTTCGTGTTTTCCATCCTTCGCATCCTTTTGAACGTTATGACACTGAACTTCGACAACTGTTTGCCTTTGAGAGGTCAGGTCGAGTCGGGCATGGCAGTAGCAGTGGACCAAGTGGAGACCTAGCATTGCCAGTAACACTTGTTTGGGGCATCCTGCCTATTGATTTGGGGGATCCTCTTAACCCGCGAGACCGGGGAGCGCTCACGTTGGATTTGGAATTTGATGCTAGTAGCCCTGAGGCGCAACAATGGTTGCTTGGATTCTGTGAGCGTTTACGCAAGCAAAGTTTTTACCTTCCACGTGATGGTGACAAAGGCTTCTCTGGATGCTTCATGGAGGCTTTCAAACGCTGGATGGAAACTGAAGCAGAGGCTACAGAAAATAATAACTGCCAAGAAGGTGATGGAAGTATGACTTTGGAGCCTTGCTGCAGTGGGCAGGTATTCCCTTATCAACGAGTTGTGTTTGAACATTGTCTCAAACGTGCTGTCCTGCAATTGGAGCATCGTTACCGTGTGCCTCTTGACAGCCGTTCACCTGGCCCTCGTTTTGATATTAATGATACGTTACAAGCTGTGCTTGTGGAGTTCCTAACAACACAGCCTTTTACACTTGCCTATGGGCCCATGGCTCAGTTCTACCGACATCTCAATAATTGGCTCACATCTGAGCTAACCTCTGCTCCACAGGGCCTGCGCCAAGCCTGGTTTGTTACCAGTCTAGAGTACTATGACCTGCAAGCGAGTCTGTGGGCTGGTTGCCTGATTTCTCTCGGTCTTGCTGCTGGCCTGGCATTTGCTGTCATGCTTGCCACAACTCACAGCCCTCTTATAAGCCTGCATGCTCTGCTTTCCATTGGTAGTGCCATTGCTGTGACGACAGGTATACTTGCCACTCTTGGGTGGGAACTCAATGTACTTGAGTCGGTGACTGTATCAGTTGCTGTTGGGCTCAGTGTGGACTTTGCATTGCACTACGGTATTGCTTACCGGCTGGCTCCAGCTGGTGGCCGCCGGGAACGTGTCACCTTCTCGCTGGACCGTATGGGATCAGCTGTTAGTATGGCTGCCCTAACAACATTCCTGGCTGGTGCTACAATGATGCCATCAACAGTGTTGGCCTACACCCAGCTTGGCACCTTCCTGATGCTTGTGATGGCTGTCAGCTGGGCTTACGCCACCTTCTTTTTCCAGAGCCTCTGCTGCTGTATGGGCCCACTTGGGGAAGTTCAAGCTTCCGATGGCATCCTTATTCCATCTACCTCTTCTGCTTCTTGCATGCATTCTTCTCAATGTTCATGTGTTCCAATTCCCTCCTCTTCCCATATTTTGCCCTGCCATTCTCACCCTTGGTGCACATCATTGGTTAATGCTTGTTCTGGGCAGAAACCGCATCTGCTCCCATCATTAGAGGAACATAAGCTGTAAACCTTGCCAGCTGAAGCTGGTGGTGATGAGAGCGATAGGGGAGATTTAGCACCACGGTGCGTTGGTTGCCATGAGCTGCTTGGTACACAACCGATGCCCAATGGAGATTCTCATCTTGGAGAACAAGGAAATGCTGACAATTGTGATCATTCTAATGCTCTCCATCAAGATGACGATGTTTGCCATGCGCAAAAATGCAAGGAACCAATACCTTCTTCCTCGAACGACAAAGAAGAAAATGCTTTACTAAGTCACTTTTTAGCAGTTTCTGCAGGTCCTGGGAGCCTCAATAGCATGCGCAGCTCACTGAGGCTGCCATTGCATGCTGGCAGCGTAGCGGCAGCAATGGCATGCCGAGAGGGTGTTGTGAACCTCTCCCTTGATCCCATTGTGCTTCGAAACAGTGACAGTGGTGTTCCAGATGTATGGCTGCGGAGAACCGATACGTCGGCCTACAGCTGCTCTGTTTAAGTGTTTAAAGTTTATCATCGGTCCTGGTGTGGCAGGAAAACATTTGTGGCAGTGATGCCTCTTAATTTTTTTATGGAAGATTAATCCATTCCATTAGAGTATTGGTTCCACAAAGAAATCTTGACATTAGGGCTTTTTTGAAATACAAATTAAACTCGCTGTAAAACTGACTCAAAAGAGCAGAATGGTAAGTAAAAAAACAAAAACAAATAAAAGCGAAAACAAATCGTTGGGTATCGAGTTAAAACTTTTATATCTGATAATAGGAAGTTTACCTTTAGCAGACTGTTTTGTGTGTCTTCATTTGTTGTCTTTTTGTTGACTTTCCCCTTTTTTACCGTGTTGCTGTTTATACTGATTAGCTTGTGCTGTCGTGTAATGTTTTGGTCCATTAATATTGCTCGTTGGTTGAAGAAGGACCAGGTCACTTACTTGTAGCGTTTTGGTTACAGAGTGAAAGTTTTGCTTGTTCTTGGAACGACAATGTGAAGGGTTTGATAAAATAAGTTATCTGGGAGATTGCAGTGGACTTTAAGTGAAAGAAGGAGATATTTCAAGGCCTGCTTTAATTAGTGTATACTTTTCTTTTTTTTTCTTTTCTTTTTATACTTTGGCGAAGTAGATCCAGCACTTTACATTTTTACAAAGAATTAAGCTTTCTCTATCGATTATTTATAAAGTTATTTAATATTCGTCCTTTAAGTTTCAACATCTCTAGTGGTATGTTTTATGAATATGAACTTGGCTGTGATTTATCCATACATCTCGTAAGGATAATGAAATTGCTTGATATCAAGATTAAACGGTTCTTTCAACGGTTTTGTTCATAATCGCCATCTAATCTGCGGTACTATTGTCAGCTCCTCCGGGATGCCAGAAAGAAAGTGTTCTATTTCGATGAAGTAATGCTGATTACATTGTTACTCCAAACAATCTGCAATATATTCAGCAGATTGAGGAATATCGTTACTTGTTCAGCAACATCCCCAGCTTGTAACGAAGTCCATTTTTATTCATCGTTCCCAAAAGGTGTTGGAAGCGAATAACACTCGTTCTCCGGCAGCAACTTGTTAATCTGCACATACATCTCTTTTTCTCTTGCCCGTCTTGCTCAATCTTTACCGTTATCTAACAAAGGCAGCTGACAGAATGGCAATGCGTCTGCAATGAAATTCTCCACAAGCTCGTGGAAGAAAAACCTATTGTAAAAGGATACTTGTCCCCAAAACATTGCTGGAATATGCAAAATACTGAAGGAAATGGTTATTTATCGTAAATATGCAGTATACATGGTAAGTTTGTCCCAAAATATCTATATAGTGGACTTTTTTAATGGCTGATCATTTATCGTACAATTTTTTTTTTTTGTGTGCACATCAATTTCAAAGAAGATGACTGTTTTGTTTGTCTGAACTTGAGCGTTTTTTAAAAATTGTACTTGTGTTTATAACCTTGAGTCAATCGTCACTGGACTTCGCTGTAAATTTCAATGAGCTCGACACTTTTTGTTGACCAGAAATATCATCATTCACTGTTCCGACCTCCTTGTTATCTCGCTTTCCTCCATCTAGATTTTTTTTTTTTTTTGCATTTGCAGGAAAAGCCATCTTGTGTTTATGGTTGTTCGTTACCAATGCACCAAAGACGAGTTCCTTCAAGAATCATTATTTTCTATCATTTAGCAAACCAAAGTGTAGGTTGAATATAAACCACCACGTATTTGTCGCAGCACATGGGAAATGGCTCGTGTTCTGCTCCACTGATGTCACCGTATTCGTAAAGTGCACACGAAATTGAGTGTGCCACAGTGTCATTTTGACTCGTTGCACACGGTGTAAAAAGCAGTATTTGTGTGCACATTTGTCTGGGGAATGGCTAAAAACCTATGGAGTACAGATAGTATCAGAGCCTCTGTTGTTTATTTAGGGAACATTATCCATCAGAGTTTGGAGAAATAATTATTCTTGTAGTTTTTGTTTTGTCAGGTGAGCTGCTGGGTTAGTTCTGTAAGCAAAACACCTGTTCAGAAGCTAAATGTATTGCTCAATTCGAGTTTCTTATTGATCCGTGGAGTGCTATGGCTGTTAAAATTTTAACGGCTGGAGATAGTCTTCAGTAATTTGTATCATCGTGATTTGTAATGTAGATGTTGAGTAATTTCACATTTGCATTCAGTTTTACATTGGCTCTCTGAGGGTGACCGGATTCTGCTCCAATGCGATTCTTTGCTTCTACCCTAACGGGTTGACTTTGTTTATTTGTTATAATGGAATGAACATTGTTTCATCACTGGTGGTGTAAGCATCCTTTTTGATGAAGTTTAAATTATTATCTTCCTGCACTGTATTTGTGGTTCCAAATGAAGCGAACAAAATAAAGTTTTCATTGGCATGTCTTTCCTTTTTGGTGAACAACCCTTTTATTTTATAAATAATGTCATTGTGTTTGTCGGAAATTAGAAATCCTGCCAATCTTTATTTACCATGGAGGTGTGGTGCATGTTTGAGATTTTATTCGCTTCCGTAAGTGATTGATTGCAAAGTTGTAGTTTTTGCAAGAAATAATTAAACCCCCCTTACTGTTCCAGCAGGCAGTCGGCATTGTGTGAACATTTATGTTTGGATGAAATGAACTCTCGATTGGACAACAACAATTCTGTCGGTCACGTTGCTCACCAATTTTGCTTGCAGGAGTGGCACACTATGCAATAATACCCTCTCCTCTGGTGACGATAATGACAATATGGTGACTTGTATAATGTAAATGTGATCCTTGTATCCTTACTATATATAATTCATGGACCAGTGTTTGTGTGTTTGTTTGTTTGTTTGTCTTGCTACTCCTTCTACAGTTCCGGGCCAATTGCATCCAGACCTGCGACATAGCATCAGCATGGCCCCAGTTTATCAACATGAGGGGTGTTTTATCTTTGCCGGTATCTTTGCCAGTGGTCTTGGGGTGAGGAGGGACGGAGTCGCAAGTCCTCTATGTAAATGTGTATCATGTAGCGCCACCTCTAGATGGGAGCAGGTATAACAAGTCCCTACCCTTTACAGTCTAGTATTCCTGTCCCCACGTTTTGCAGGACAGTGAGGTGTTTTAAATTACAAGCATTAGGTATTTTTGCTTCATGGACATAACCCAGGTTGTTGTTGTTTTTATTTTTTGGGGAGCGGGAGCCTGTTACCTATACAGCACCCAAATAAATGTATGCGTCAGAAGAATGTATTGCATACTTAGAACAAGATCGCCCATAGTGTGGGTACTCTGCTCGTGGCGAATAATGTATTTAACGACTCATAGACTAATAGTTAATAAATAATTTCTTAAATGCCTAAATTTATTCGGTATCTTAACTGTGATACAAAATACGAAGGCAAATTAACAATAGCTTTTTATATCCATTCATTGCTCTCAGCAGACCAAAAACTGAAGGAATAACCTGAAATATATTTGGAATACTTCTCTGTATACACTGCAATGTAAGTTTGAAAAATAATTAGAATATTAACACAAATAGAAACCAGGCTGAACAGTTTACGTTTTGTATCCCAATGACAGGCCGGAACGAGATCTGGACCTGAACCAAAATCTAATCGGCTTGTTCTTTTCACCTTACCAACTCATCCCCCAAGTTTTGTCATAACTGGTCCACAACATTTTGAAATATCATGTTATACACCGTTTTGGTCCCCATCTCAAAACGGTGAAGAATCACTTTAAAAATTCTAGTATCTATATCTTCACCAAAATCAAATCAATTTGCCTTTGTCGCACACCCAAACCGTCCACCAAATTTCATCCGAATACATCCACAACTTTTGAGATATCTTGCTAACAGACAGACAGGTGTGAAAACATAACTTCCGTCCACCTTAGGTGGCGAGGCAATAAACTAAGGCTTTTTTCTTTCTTTTTTTTGTATACAAGATCGAGGCTCGTGAAAGAGCTAACATTAATCACAGAAAAAGTCAAACCGACACATAAAACACAAAATAAGGGGAGCGGTAGACAAGATGGGGAGAGAGGGGGAAGGACACAAACACAACATTTGAGAGCAGGGACATCGAGAGAACTGTGGGAGGGAGAGGGCTTGGGGGGAGGTGGGAGAGATATAAAACATATGGACACTGCAAGGACTTCCAGGAAAGAAGTTGGAATTTCGAAAAAGTGTATCTGGGGTGAATTAGTGGGGGTAGAAAAGATCAAGGTTTTGGATGGGGGAAGATATGAGATGGTGGTGAACAGCTGTTTTAAATACCTGGAGGAAGGAGTGGGATTGAAGGGAGTGGGGGAGTTTGTTCCAGAAGCGGAGAAAAGAGGAATGAAAGAGTGAAGGTGAGCAGAGAGCCCAGATTTTGGCAGTTTAACCATAAGAGGGTTGCAGGCAGATCTTGTGCGACCTGTAGGAATATTTGGGGGACAGAGCACAGAGAGAGCTGGGGGAGCAAGGCCGGAGAGGAGTCGGTAGAAGACAGAAAGACCACCAACCTGCCTGTGGTGAGTGAGTGAGAGTGAAAGGCCCTCGGAGTTAGCTTCATCGCAGGAGATTCCAATGATTCTGAAAGCTTTGGCTTCAACAGCGTGAAGCCGAGCTCGGTGTGAGGCAGGAGCACCGGCCCATAGGGGGGAACAGTATTCCATTGAGCTGCGGATGAAAGCCTTGTATGTGGTGAGGAGCTCAGGTGCGCCAAGGAAGGACTTCGCACGACGGAGGATGCCAAGTCGGCGACTGGCTTTGGAGGCCAGCTTGGCAATGTTGGTTTCCCAAGAAAGATCATGGCAGACAGTGAGACCCAAAAGATTGAGCGACAGAACTTCTTCGAGAGGATTGTTGAGAAAGTAGATGGGAGGATTTTTCAGTCGGTCTTTTCGGAGAGACATAGTGAGAGTGTGAGAGCTGTCAGGATTGAAAGACATGTTGCACTTGTTTGACCAGTCTGTGATTTTGTCCAGGTCTGCAGAGAGTGAGGAGGCTGCAGGCTGCCGATCTGAGGGATGAGGAATGGAGCGGCAGAGAGTAGAGTCATCAGCAAAGAGATAGAGAGGATTTTCCAGAGAGATGGAGAGATCATTGATGAACACCAGAAATAGCACAGGGCCCAGAACACTACCTTGGGGAACTCCAGCCACAACAGGAAGGGGAGATGAGAGAAATCCATTCAGGGCCACACGTTCACTATGACCAGAGAGGAAGTCCGCAAGCCAAGCGTGGAGATTTCCATGGATACTGTAGTGAAATTATACTGAAGGTGAACCCAGGGAGTGCTCGCTTATCCCACTAAAAGGGGCGTCTATAAGACCCGGGACAACCGCGGCGCAAGGACACTCTAGCGGCACTTACTGTGACATAGTCCTGTAGTTTGAATGGTATGTACGCCCCTATATGCTGCTGCTTGTTTTGTTTTACCTATTGATATCGGACATTGCCCATGTAATACTCTGATTCTAATGTCTATTGCATGAATGTATTTTACAGGATGTTACCACAGATCTAAATGATATTAAACCTACCCAAGGGACAAGTCGTGTCTGTGCTTGATTTTCACGGCAGATACCATAGGAGGAGAGTTTTGTCAGCAGAGCGGGGTGCCAGACCGTATCGAAGGCACGTGATATGTCGAGGGAGACAGCTCTAATTTCCTGTTTGGCATTAAGAGTAGAATGACCTGGTCTGAATCCAAATTGATGATCGGAGATCAAGCCATTGGAGAAGAGGAACGTTTTGTATCCCAATATTGTAATGTAATAAATTGTAATGTTCCATATGTTTGTTAATTCATTTTGAAAGTCAAAAATTACTCCGCATCGGCACGAATATACCAGTTTTTCAAAGTGAGGTGCACACATTTGAACTGGTTGCCCTATGGTTTATGATTCAGGATGGTTTGAAATTGTAACCAGTGTGTGGCTCTTAACATGATCCTTTCTTCTCTTAGTCAAGGCTGGAGTACCCCAAGGCAGTGTCCGCGGCCTTATCCTATTCCTAATATTCATAAATGATCTCACCGACTCTCTGGAAAAGCCTCTATCTCTTTGCTGATGACTGCACTCTCTGCTGTGACATCCCCCATCCTTCAACCAGACAGGCAGCAGCCTCTTGCCTCTCCTCAGACCTTGACAAAATCACAAACTCATCAAACATTTGAACATGTCTTTCAATCCTGAGAAATCTCCACACACACAATCTCTCCGAAAGGATGATACCGTAAACCTTCCCATATACTTTCTCAACAACCATTTCAGAGGTTCAGTCACTCAAACTCTTGGGTCTCACTCTCAGCTATGTCTCCCAAAGATTCTTCTCCTATGTGATGCTCCATGATTTCCCGATGCAATATGTAGTCCCTCCCTATAGTTATTATTCTTCGCAATCACCAGCACCTTGCATTTCTTTATTTTAAACCGCATCTACCAATATTTTGTCCAATCTATGAAAGTATCTCGACTTTCCTGGGTCTGATCACCTGCACCTCCCTTCTGTTATGCATTGCCTCCAAACTTTGTCATGTGCAAATTTACAAAGCCAACTCTTAAACCCCACAACCGAAATGATTGATGTAAATTATAAATGATAATGGTCGGAGTATAGATCCTTGGGTACTGCATTCCTCACAACCTCATCGCGACGTCCATTCACAGCCAGTCTTTGCTTCCGATCACGAATCCAGTTAGCTACTCTACCAGCTACTACGCAAGCCCTAACCTTAGGTAACGGCCTTCTGCAAGAAAATGCCTTTTGAAAGTCTACCTTTCATACATCCACTGCGCTTCCCTCCTCGACCCAATTAGAAACTGCTTTGTAAAACTCAAAATTTGTAGCTTGCTGTGACTGCATTTCATTATTGGTTTAAACTTGTCTATAAGCTTCCTCATGTGATCCTCGATTAACTTCTAACATATTCCACACAAATGAAGTTTAACAGGTCTATAGTTGTCCAATTCCCATCTGAACCCCTTAAATAAGGTGTAACATTTGTTATTCTCCAATCCTCTGGTATTTGTCCTGATTTCAATGAGCTGTAAAAGATATCGGTTAACATCTCACTTTTCTGCTCTGACACCTCCCTCAAAAGTCTCGGACACATATTATCCGTCTCCGAAGCTTTATATTGTGGTATCTTTCGGAGCTGTTGCTTTACTTCCTCTTTGCTTGGAACTCTTCACCTCATGGATACATTCTCCTGGAATGTTGATGCTAATTGTCCTGTTAGTTTGTCCCAATCGATAGCACTTGTATCTCTCCTCGTACCCTCAAAGTTTCCCTTCCTGAATTCTAATAGCCTTACTCTGTTTTACTTTAGCTCTAACTCTTCACAGAATCCTTGTACACATTGTTGTGGTCACTTATCCTTAAATGCTCCACCGCCCCCACCATTTTGGGATCATTACTTAAAAAGAGGACCAACACTGCACTCCACCTCGTGAGTTATCGACGAGCTCGTTTAAAAAGCAATCCTGGATTAGATCTCTCTTCTGTTCTGCCCTTTCCCTGTTCATGGACCCAATCTATCCCTGGCAAATTGAAATCTTCCATGAGCAATACTCTTCCCTCACCACATGTTCTTCATGAACCCTTGTTTCCTGCTCTTTCCTCACACCAGGAGCCCAATCAAAGCATAGTACAAGTATCTAACCCATCTTACAATCCCCGATTTCTATCCACACAGAATCCTCCACGTTCGTTATTGTCCCCCATCGCACCGCGGAGCCAAAGGGGGACTATGGTTTTCCCCTGCGTCCGTGCATGCGGTGAACCTTGTGAGCGGAATATCTTGAAAAATAAATTAACTACTAACTTCTAATCGGGCGTGTGGGTGTATCTCGGCATAAGGAAGAACGCTATTGAAAATTGGGTCGCCACGTCAAAATCCAAGATGGCCGTCACCATATATATGTCTGAACCTTGTGAGTGAAATATCTTGAAAAATAAGCGAAGTACCAACTTCTAATCTGGTGTGTGGGTGTATCTAGGCACAAGGAAGAACGCTATTGAAAATTGGGTCGCCACGTCAAAATCCAAGATGGCCGCCTTACGTCTTCCTCTTTGTCAACTCACATCACTTCACCGACGGGGACCGAGACGTAACGCTTGTTTTCTTGATATCAACCCTTTCTCTTGACACAATATTGTTTTACCAAGATTGCTACACCTCCTATTTTCTCTTTTCTGTCACACCTACACATCTTGGTCACCTTCTCGTCCTGTCCTCCAATTTAGCTCATTAAACTGTCTCGTTTACTGCAACTCCATAATATCCTCGCTATTTACTTTAGCTTCAAGCCCCACATTATTACCTTCGCAAAAGCGGAAGGTTATGTTTTGATCGCTGTGTATTTATTTGTATGTCTGTGTGTGTGTGTGTGTATGTTATTCGCATAACTCAAAAAGTATTCAACCGAATTGCATGAAATTTGGTGGGATGATTGGTTATTATACGGGACACATTTGATTAGATTTTGGGAGCAATCGGGTCAAAGGTCAAGGTCAAGGTCACGAAAAGGTCAAAATCGTATTTTTACCATAGCTGCGGCGAAGGTATGCGCTCTACCGAGTGCCCGTTCTAGTTAAACTAGAACGGGCACTCGGTAGAGCGCATACCTTCGCCGCAGCTACTGTTCTGTACTTGGCATGGGAGTGTAGGGAACAGAACAACAAAAATACGATTTTGACCTTTTCGTGACCTTGACCTTGACCTTTGACCCGATTGCTCCCAAAATCTAATCAAATGTGTCCCGTATAATAACCAATCATCCCACCAAATTTCATGCAATTCGGTTGAATACTTTTTGAGTTATGCGATTAACATACACACACACACACAGACATACAAATAAATACACAGCGATCAAAACATAACCTTCCGCTTTTGCGAAGGTAATTATTGGTGTTGGTATTGAATATTTTTAAACTTTTCACTTCCTGTGCTGATTTTTCTTTTCTTTCTTTTCTGACTGTCATGGCTAATCATGTTCAGTTAGCCTTTCCCAAGCCAATTTACCCTTCTCTAGCCAAAAAAATCGAGCCAAAATTCCAACTGCAAACTTATTTAGCCTGCAGCTATCGTTATAGAAATACTCTCTCTGTCCTGAAATTAATCAACTTTCTTTCCTTGACAAACAACCTTTCTGCCATATTATCACCATAGGTTGACATCTGCTGCAATTCCTACATTTGCCACTGGAGATTGGTGCCTGAAAATGTTGTTGCAGTTAATAATAATTTCCCATGAAAGTCAACATTGCCTTGCATCTTCCTTACGATTCCCTAATTACCTTCGCAAAAGCGGAAGGTTATGTTTTGATCGCTGTGTATTTATTTGTATGTCTGTGTGTGTGTGTGTGTGTGTATGTTATTCGCATAACTCAAAAAGTATTCAACCGAATTGCATGAAATTTGGTGGGATGATTGGTTATTATACGGGACACATTTGATTAGATTTTGGGAGCAATCGGGTCAAAGGTCAGGGGGGTCACGACCTTGCAAAATGTGCGTTTTTTGTCATAACTCGGTCAATTCTTATCCGATTTGCATGAAATCAGCACCAAACTGTTCACTGTTCTGTTCCCTACACTCCCATGCCAAGTACAGAACAGTAGCTGCGGCGAAGGTATGCGCTCTACCGAGTGCCCGTTCTAGTTTCTTACTGGAAATGGCCTTCAATCATCTTTTAAATGCAGTATTCCCCACCAGAGGGCGCCGTTGCTTAACTAACACAGGTGTTACACTGATCTCCACTGGAAAAGGCATTGCCTGAAATCGTATCCATATATCTATAATAACAAACGGGTGTGTGTGTCCTCCATAACTTCAAAACCATGAAACCTAGTGGCCCCAAACTTTGCATGCATACCTCTCGAACTCCAAGGGAGTGTGAAAGAAAACTGGATGTTTGGGTGTGTTAAAACACCCCTTTTGATGACGATTTTAGTGGGTATTTAAAACAAAATACCAAAATAAGTCTTACCAAAATGGCAGTCCGACATCTTGGTCAGCCCTCTCTGACATCACTGGGTTCTTAAGCTGCCATTTCGTTTCCGCCTATTGAAACATGCCTTGCCTTGGAAACACCATCTACTCTCACGGACTAATTACAGCATATAATCAAAATCTGGATTTGGATTTGAGAATTGGATTCGTTAAGTATCAGAATTTGGAGTGAAATCTGAAAATTTTAACGTTAACGATTCTTATAACTCAGTGGATATCTTAAAACTGTTTTGAGCAGGGTTGTCCTTCCTCCTTCTCCATATTGCCAAATCATTCAACTTAACTTTGTCTGCTGTTCCAACAATTATATTGAGTGAAGAAAAGATGAATAATGTGCCCAAAGTGTAACTTTATTGAATACAACGAAAATAATTAACCAGTGGGATTGATGTGAAGGCTTTCACAGTTGCACCTGGTTACTCTGTGGGGGAAATCTCCAGAGTTGGGAAGGTAAAATAAAGTAGAACGTCACTCGGTAGAGCGCATACCCTCCGCCAGGCTGAACAGTTTATGTTTTGTATTCCACTGAGAGGCCGGATCTGGATTTGGACCTGAACCAAAATCGAATTGGCTTTTTCTTGTCACCTAACCAACTCGCCCACCAAGTTTAGTGATGACTCGTCCATAACTTTTTTTAACTATGTTATATAATCGCTTTTCGTCATATCTCTCAATGGTGAAGAATCACTTTAAATAATTCCAATAGCCGGATCTGAATCCGCATCTTCACCAAAATCTCATCATTTCGTCCTTGTCGCATAACTAACCTTTCCACCAAATTTCGTCCGAATCCATCCACAACTTTTTGTTGTAATATCTTGTTCACAGACAGACAGGAGTGAAAACATAACATCTGCCTACCTTTGGTGGCGGAGGAAAAACATCACTTTCCAGTACATCTAATATTATCATATAATGGAATTTGGATAGGAGTTGATAATGAAAATGTATTAAATATAATATTGTTACGGAAACGGAGTACGGCGCTCCCCTTAGCGGGGGGGGGGGGGGGGAGGTTAATCCCCCTTCTATTTGCACTGGCCGTCTCCGATCCTGAGGCTACCCCGCTCTCCTGTGGGGCGGGATTGCCCGAAGTGATTGGTCAAGGGATTCCCGTACACCTCTGGCAATCCCTCCACAAGGCAGGTGGGTAACTCCGCTCGAAACCACGGGCAAGATGTTATTTGCCGAGCGGTTTTAGCAGCCCGCGGTTCGAACCATTAGCAAACACTAAACCCGATTCATATGCGTTGGCCGAAATCGCACCACAGGTACTCAATGGGGAAAATCACAAAGACGATCGGACGAGCATGAAGAAAGAAGGAAATCAAAGAATGGAGGAACAGATATTTATTACAACTATTTCCACAACCAAAGAAACCAAGGAGAAGGAAAGAAACGAAAGTAATTTACAGAAGAAGAAGAAGACACAGTGCAATTCTTACTTATACAGCTTACTTATACCCAGGACAATATAGACAGAACGAACTCACTCACACGAATAGGGGTAGATGGATGCCAGGGATCGATGGCATGGGAAGGCAGAGAAAGGGCCAGGCAGATGGTAGGCGTCGAGGTCCGGCTCCAAGCGTGCAGTCCGATCCACGCTTTTGGGGTCGAGGCGAAAATCCCGGGAAACAGCTCCGCTCCGGGCTGGCAGCGAGGAGCCGGCAGCTCCACGTATTCGGCTTCACACGGCAGCTTTCTTTATTCGTCCTGCATCTCCGAAGTTCTCTCTACACTCCACAGAATCTGCCTCTGGTCCAGCGCACCTCCCTCAGAACTCTCTCTCTCTCGTCTGGCCCCTTCCGCATCTCTCCCGGTGGGGGCTGAGGCAACGGGTTTTATAGGCCACACCCTAGAATCTTCTTGAACCTCCTCAGTTTCTTTCCTCCGCCCTCTCAGGCCAAACCCCTCATGCTTGGTTGGTTGATCGGGGGCTGGCTCACTCCTCCTTCTGATGACGAGGTGGGGCCACACCCTTCTTCTCCGAGTTGACCACGCCGTAATGGAGGCAAATGCAGTTGGCAATAAAATCGGCAATGGAGGTTTTGGGCAATTGAAAGGGGGTCTATCTTATTTGATTTGGTGCAATGCAGAGTCAACTAATGGAAAACAGAGCCTTAAACTGGAACACATAACAATGATATAACTATTTAGAAGGGCCTATGATTTTCTACATGTATCCGATGGACTAGCTAAAGGGACGACCTTTGACCTTTACCAATTGATGGAGGTATTTACAAAGAATTACTATTTTCAGAGGGTGATAATTACACCAAGTGCAGGGTTTCCCAAATCCGTTACAATATATTAAATCGATGTGATGACGGATCACATCAATAATATATTAAATCGTTTACGATGTGAGTATATTAAATCCTCAAGCGAGTAAAGTTTGGTTGGTGATGCATTAATGGGTTGACTGACTGCTGGGAGGCAACTGAGGTTGTGGATCTATTGATGCAGGTAATCTACTGACCTGGATCTGTGACCGAGGTTGTGGATCTATTGATGTAGATAATTTATTGATGTGGATCCATGACCGAGGTTGTGGATCTTCTGATGTAGGTAATCTACTGACCTGGATATGTGACCGAGGTTGTGGATCTATTGATGCAGGGAATCTACTGATGTGGATCTGTGACTGAGGTTGTGGATCTACTGATGGAGGTAATCTACTGATGTGGATCCATGACCGAGATTGTGGATCTACTGATGAAGGTAATCTACTGACCTGGATCTGTGACCGAGGTTGTGGATCTATTGATGTAGGTAATCTGCTGACCTGGAGCTGTGACCGAGGTTGTGGATCTACTGATGTGGATCTGTGACCGAGGTTGTGGATCTATTGATGTAGGTAATCTACTGATGTGGATCCATGACCGAGGTTGTGGATCTACTGATGTAGGTAATCTACTGATGTGGATCTGTGACCGAAGTTGTGGATCTATTGATGTTGGTAATCCACTGACCTGTATCTGTGACCGAGGTTGTGGATCTATTGATGTAGGTAATCTGCTGACCTGGAGCTGTGACCGAGGTTGTGGATCTATTGATGTCGGTAATCTGCTGACCTGGATCTGCGACCGAGGTTGTGGATCTACTGATGTAGGTAATCTACTGATGTCGATCCATGACCGAGGTTGTGGATCTATTGATGTACGTAATCTACTGACCTGGATCTGTGACTGAGGTTGTGGATCTATTGATGTGGATCTGGGACCGAGGATGTGGATCTACTGATGTGGATCTGTGACCGAGGTTGTGGATCTATTGATGGAGGTAATCTACTGACCTGGATCTGTGACCGAGGTTGTGGATCTATTGATGTAGGTAATCTACTGACCAGGATCTGTGACTGAGGTTTTGGATATATTGAGGTAGGTCTGTCTGTCTGTTTGCAGCACTGCGTCTACACCGTTGCACGTAGAATCGCCAAACTTTGCACACATATTAGTCTTGCCCAGGAATAGACTGTGCCCAATTGATGACGTCATCGGTCCCGTGGTCCGGCCGCCATCTTGGAAAAACCGATAAACTTTGCACCTCTACATCTCCGAAAGTACTGAACAGAAAAAATTGAGACATGGCTCATTGTAAAGAACTCTCCATGGGGAATAAAATATGTTAATGATGTCGTCATCAGTCACGTGGTTCGGCCGCCATCTTGGAAAAACGGCAAAAATTAGCAGTCCATATTTCCAAAAGTGCTGAAGAGACAAAATTGAGACATGGCTCATTGTAAAGAACTCTCCATGGGGAATAAAATATGTTAACGATGACGTCATCTGTCACGTGGTTCGGCCGCCATCTTGGAAAAACCGAAAAATTTTGCACCTCCATATCTCCGAAAGTACTGAACAGAAAAAATTGAGACATGGCTCATTGAAAAGAACCCTCCATGGGGAATAAATTATTTTAATGATGACGTCATCGGTCACGTGGTTCGGCCGCCATCTTAGAAAAACCGAAAAACTTTGCACCTCCATATCTCCGAAAGTGGTGAATAGAAAAATGGTCAATTAATGGAAGACAGCCTTAATCTAATACACATAATAAGGAGATAACTACTAAACAAGGAGGAAATCTATGATTTGCTACGTGATTGTATATGGAATAACTACGGGCACGACCTTTGACCTTTATACACCAAATGGAGGAAGGAGGGTGATATTTTACCACAATAAAAAAACACAATTCTCATATCCACAACGATATATTATTGTGGATATGAGAATTGTGTTTTTTTTATTGTTGTTGTAAAGTATCACCCTCCTTCCTCCATTTGTTGTGTATAAAGGTCAAAGGTCTTCAAAGGTCTTGGCCTTCCGTTTCCGGTCTTGCTGGCGACGGTTCGTTTTTTCGCAGGTCTCCACGCTCTCCATCGAAATCGAAGTTAAGTCATTGTTCCAATTTGTATTTTCGTTATAACTGTATTTCTTTTATGGTGTATGTACGTATATTGTCCCGTCAAAGATTTTCGGTGCAAATCTTTCATACCTGTATTGAACATCGCGTTAATTCGTGTCGTCTCGAGGCCCTGTACAGTGTACACTGTACAACCTTGAGGCTTTGTTTTTCTCTCAGCGCCTGTCCTTTGTGATCCAATAACTTTCGTTCTCTGTTTTCACAGTCTTTCCACCCCAAAGCCTACTTCCTTATGTAAATCTCAACTCAAAAAAAAAAAAAAAAAAAGACATTACCTTCTCTGTGCTCATTCGTTTATTCTTTCTTATTCGTTCGTTCGTTCTTCGACCACGTGTTTCTCCCCCATTTCCCCAGATAGATTGTCAAATTTCAATTCGTTATTTTATCGTCCATGTGATATTGTTTGATTATAGTTAGTTTTGGTTTGAATTTCCTGTAACTCGTATTTAATTAATCGTGTTCTGCTCCTCGTGTGTGGCCTTGTACTGTAGTTGTACCCCCGTCGGTGTTTTGTTAACTTAAGTGTGTTTTGCTTGGCTCTTGGTTTTTTCCCTTCTACCCCGAACATAATACTGTCTAACGTTCTAAATCCCCACCCCCCCCCCCCCCCAAAAAAAAACCAAAAAAAAACCAAAAACATTTATTTTATTTTCTTCACGTGTACTGTTTGTTGTCTCATCCTGTATTTTCTGTCCAGGTGTGCTGTTCGCCCCACCCCCATTATCTCCTTGCCATCCACCGTTTGCCCTGTTCACGTGACTCGTGGTGGTCCCTCTTGGCTCTCCCCCCGTTGGTATTTTTGTGCATATAAGATTGTTCATAGTTCTGTTTAAATATTTTTAAATATGTTTAACCTTTCCCCTTCTGTTTTTTATTCAGTGGTATATTACAACACGCTGTTTTTCTTCCTATTTAAAAGGCTTTTCTCAATTTCCTCTCCAACTCATTCCACTTCAAAAAAAAGAAATTCAATATCTTATACGTCTCCCTCACTACATGGTCTAAATTCACATTCATTCCATCCCTCCTCCATCATCCTGAACCGGATTGCTAACTTGAAAATCACAACAAACCCAATTTGTTATCAATGTTCGTCTTTCATTAATCATCCACTTTCTAAACTCCCCTCTTGCCCCTCCCATCCAAATCCCCCCCCTTGCACCTACACTCCGAAACTTCCCCCTTGCCCCTCCACTCTTAAACTCCCCCCTTGCCCCTCCACTCCTGAACTCCCCCCATGCCCTTCCCCTCCTAAACTTCCCCTTTGCCCCTCCCCTCCTAATCCCCCCCCTTGCCCCTCCACTCCTGATCTCCCCCCTTTCCCCTTCCCTCCAAAACTCCCCCCTTGCCCCTCCCCTCCTAAACTCCCCCCTCACTCCTGCCCTTCAAAACTCCCCCCCAATCCCTCCCATTCAATTCTCCCCACATACCATTCCTCTCCAATTCTCTCTCCTCCCCCCTCCTCCTCCAAGCTGCCTCCTCCCCACTTCGTCTCCCTTCTATCTCATACCTCCACCCCCCCAAACCTTCTACTTTCCTCTGCCCCCCCTCAAACAACCCCTCACTGTGCCGCATCCCCTCACCAGCAAACCTTTCATCCTCCTCATCCTTCCCTTTCTTGGAACTCTTCTGCAACATCTGAAACACTATCAACTGCTCTCCCTACCTCCCCCTCTCATCCTTCATCTTACCCTACTCCTCCCCTCCCCTGTCCTGTACCCGATGCCCCCCCTCTCTCTTCATTAACGGTATGGACCTCAAACATCCGGGGCCTTCGCTCAAACCTGACTGATCTCTCCATACAGGTTGCTTCTGACAATCCAGACTTGATCTGCTTAACAGAGACTTTCCTCCTTCAAGATGTCTCTGATTCCTTAATATCTCTTCCTGGTTACTCCCTCCTCCGGTATGATAGACCTGAGCCTCGGCCTGGTGGTGGGGTGGCTATCTTTGTCAAAAACTCTCTTCCTCACTCTCCTTGCACTGCTCTCTTTCCTCCTCACCCGCAGGAGTACCTCTGGTTACGGCTTCCTCTCCGCTCCCACCTTTTGTTCATATGTGTTCTGTACCGTCCCCCAAACAGTGATGACTCCATCTACATTTCAATGTCTGACAACATGGACCAACTTCTATCCACTCATCCCAACTCTCTCTTCCTCATATGTGGTGACTTCAACTGTCATCATGCCACCTGGTTGGGTGTGGGTTCCTCTCTCACTAGTCATGGCACCTCAGCAAAGGACTTCTGTGACTCACTGGGATTGACACAATCTGTCAATTTCCCGACCCGGATCTCAGCCAATGGAGTATCTTCTCTTCTAGACTTGGTTATGACAAACTTCCCTGCTAATGTCTGCTGCTCTTCTTCTGCTCCAATCGGTTCTTCTGATCATGTGCTTGTCAAAGTGGACATCTCTCTGGCCATTCTCAGAGAGCCTCCTCAGCGTCGACGAGTCTGGCATTTCACTCAGGCCGACTGGGACGGTCTTCAAGCAGCCATCAATCGTCTGGATTGGTCTCCCATCTCCACTGCCTCTGACATCAATTCTTCCTGGGAATTCTTCCAAAGCAAACTGATCTCTCTCATGCACAGATTTATCCCATCTCGCCTTCAATTGTCTTACCCTTCCTCCCGTCCATGGTACACTGAATCTTGTGGTGAGGCAGTTGCCCTGAAACAACTTGCCTTTGCCTCTTGGAAGGCTAATCCAACTGAAGGAAATCTCAGTTCCTTCCACCAAGCTCGGAACAAGTGTGTGTCTACCCTCAGGAGTGCCAGGAAGCACTACCTCTCCTCACTCAAGAATGAACTCTCAAACCTGTCTCCTTCCTCCAAATCCTGGTGGCGTCTGGTCAAATCCGTTTCTGGTGTTTGTTCCCCCTCCATCCCCTCCCTTACCTCAAATGGCCACACAGTTGACATCGCACGTGACAAAGCCGAATGCCTCAACTCTGTGTTCGCCTCGAAATCCTTAGTCCCAAACCCATCTCTCTCTGTTCCCACCTTTCCCAGTCGAACCCAACTGCTCCTGGACTCTGTGTCCTTCTCTCCTGACAAGGTGGAGGAGTTTTTGTCAAACCTCGACTCTGATTCTGCAACTGGACCAGACGGCATCAGCCCACGGGTCTTAAAATCCTGCTCTGCCGCTCTATCTCACCCTCTCTCTGTTCTTTTCACCCTATCTTTTGCTCAAGGTCATCTGCCAGCATCCTGGAAATCAGCTAACATTACCGCTTTACACAAAAAAGGTGCAAAAACAGATCCTTGCAACTACAGACCAATCAGCCTGCTCCCAATTATCAGCAAAGTCATGGAATCCATCATTGCTTCGGATATGAAATCTTTCCTCTTCTCCAATGGCTTGATCTCTGATCATCAATTTGGTTTCAGACCAGGTCACTCTACTCTGGACATGCTGCTTCTGCTGTCTCAACAATGGATGGAGGTCCTCAATGCCAAACAGGAAATCAGAGCTGTCTCCCTTGACATATCAAGGGCCTTTGATACGGTCTGGCACCCAGCTCTGCTCACCAAACTCTCCTCCTATGGTATCCATGGAAATCTCCATGCATGGCTTGCGGACTTCCTCTCTGGTCGTAGTCAACGTGTGGCCCTGAATGGATTTCTCTCATCTCCCCTTCCTGTTCAGGCTGGAGTTCCCCAAGGAAGTGTGCTGGGCCCTGTGCTTTTTCTGGTCTTTATCAATGATCTCTCTGACTCTCTGGAAAATCCTCTCTATCTCTTTGCTGATGACTCCACTCTCTGCCGCTCCATTCCTCTTCCCTCAGATCGGCAGTCTGCAGCCTCCTCACTCTCTGAAGACCTGGACAAAATCACAGACTGGTCAAACAAGTGGAACATGTCTTTCAATTCCTGCCAAATCTCACTCTCTTACTATGTCTCTCCGAAAAGATCGACTGGACAACCCTCCCATCTACTTTCTCAACAATCCTCTCCAAGAAGTTCTGTCACTCAAGCTTTTGGGTCTCACTATCTGCCATGATCTTTCTTGGGAAAACCACATTTCCAAGCTGGCCTCCAAAGCCAGTCGCCGACTGGGCATCCTCCGTCGTGCGAAGTCCTTCCTCGGCACACTTGAGCTCCTCACCACTTACAAGGCTTTCATCCGCAGCTCAATGGAATACTGTTCTCCCCTATGGGCTGGTGCTCCTGCCTCACACCTGGCTCGGCTTCACGCTGTTGAATCCAAAGCTTTCAAAATCATTGGAATCTCCCGCGATGAAGCTATCTCTGAGGGCCTTTCACTCACTCACCGCAGGCAGGTAGGTGGTCTTTCTGTCTTCTACCGACTCCTCTCCGGCCTTGCTCCCCCAGCTCTCTCTGTGCTCTGTCCCCCAAATATTCCTACAGGTCGCACAAGATCTGCCAGCAACCCTCTGATGGTTAAACTGCCGAAATCTCGGCTCTCTGCTCACCTTCACTCTTTCATTCCTCTTTTCTCCCGCCTGTGGAACAAACTCCCACACTCCCTTCAATCCCTCTCCTCCCTCCAGGTCTTTAAAACAGCTGTTCACCACCATCTCTTATCTTCCCCCATCCATAACCTTGATCTTTTCTACCCCCACTAATTCACCCCAGATCCACCTTGTTTGAAATTCCAACTTATTTCCTGGAAATCCTGGCAGTGTCCATATGTTTATACCTCTCCCCCCCCCCCCCTTCACATGCCTCCCCCCCTTCACATGCCTCCCCCCCTCCACATGCCTCCCCCCCAAAGCCCTCTCCCTCCCACAGATCTCTCGATGTCTCCATGTCTCTCGGTCCCTGCTCTCAAATGTTGTGTTTGTGTCCTTCCCCCTCTCTCCCCATCTTGTCTACCGCTCCCGATGTTATTTGTTTTATGTGTCTGTTTGTCTTTCTGTGTGATTAATGTTCGCTCTTTCACGAGCCTCGATCTTGTATACAAAAAAAAAAAAAAAAAAAAAAGTCGTTCCGTAGTTATTCCATATACCACACGTAGCCAATCATAGATTTCCTCCTTGTTCTGTAGTTATCTCCTTATTCGGTAGTTATCTCCTTATTATGTGTATAAGATTAAGGCTGTGTCTTCCTTTAATTAACACTCCATTGCACCGAAGTGGAATAAGGTAGATTCCCTGCACATCCCCCCTTTCGTCAATTGCCAACTGCACTGGGCGGTTTGCTGCATTCTGCCGCTGCTGTGGGGTGGTGGTTTTTCGCTGCAAGACTCCATTAGCCACGAGGTCATCTCGGAGCGGCAGGTGGGAGGAGTCAGCCCAGCGCCGGGAACAAGGCGTGGCCTTGCCAACGCCTCCTCTGGGGGCGGGATCGGTGGGCCCTCGCGGCCAATCAGGGCCAAGGCGAGCTCGCCGATGGGCGTCTCCTGGAGGCTGGCGGCTTGATCGCCCCAGGGGCAATAAAAGCACGCGCGGAAGCCTTTGGGGGTGAGCTCAGACAGGGAGAGAGAGAGACGCGGCAGAAGCAGTACCACGCAGCTTTGACTCCACCAGGCAGCTTTGACTCCACCAGGCAGCTTTGACTCCACCAGGCAGCTTTGACTCCACCAGGCAGCTTTGACTCCACCAGGCAGCGTTGGCTCCACCCGGCATCTTCGACCCGTTACCCCGCGGGAACCAGGATCGGTGGCATTGGTGGCTGTCGAGGTCCAGTCCGGCGTCCCGTGCGGGATCAAGCCCGAACCATCTGCCCCAGCTGAACCTTCCTCTCTCCTTCCAGTCCTTCAGTCCTGCCATTCCATCCTTCTGTGTACGTGAGTTTGTTCTGTGTGTCTTGTCCTGGGGTATAAGTAAGACTGTTTATAGATAAGTTAAGAATTGCACTGTGTCTCCTTCCATTCTTTCTGTCTTTATTTTATTATCCTTCCTTCTTCCTTGGTTTCTTTTGGTTGTAAATAGTAGTAATAAATCATATTCGTATTTCCTACCTTTTGTCTTCTTCTTCTTCACATCCGTCGTCTTTGTCTTTTCCCCATTGAATACCTGTGGCACGATTTGGCCAACGTTCAGGAATCGGGTCGTCATTGTTAATAGTTCGTGCCGCGGTTGCTAAAACCGCTCGGCAATTAACATCTGTCCACGGTACTAACGGGGCTGTGCCACCGGCCTTTCTGGAGGTCGCTGTACAGCGTCAGGGACCACGTTGGTCAGTCATAAACGAGGGGACTAATCTCCCCTCGATAAGGGGAACAGAGGCCGACGTTGGGTTCCGCAACATTTGGTGTCAGGAGAGAGATTCGGACCTGAAGCGCTTAGCATGCTCAAATTACGAGTGGCCCAAAAATTGTGTTTTATAAAATCCTAAATTAAAAAATCGTGCCATGGATTGTCAAGGCGACGGGATGCCGGTGGGGGAAATAGAAGAGGGGTTAGGGGTAACCCAGGACCAGGGGGAAGAAATGGAGGAGGAGAGAAATGGTGAGGTGGTTGAGGAGGTATCAGGTGCACAAAATGGCGGCGCCTCGCACGTGGGTGCGGTAGCCGAGCCCGCGCTACCAGCGGGCTTTGACATGCAGGGCCTCATGGCGCAAATACAGGCAATCATCCAAATGGGGAATGTAGGATTGGAAAACCAACTTGTGGGAATGAGGGCTGATAGTGAGCATTTGGAAAACAGTATGGGGGCAATGAGGGACGAAGCGCGGGGTACCAGCGTCCAAATTGGGAAGTTAGACAAAAACTTTGAGGGTTTAGACAAAAAATTTGAGGGTTTAGACAATAAATTTGAGGGGTTAGACAACGGGATAAAAGGGGTGAATAATGGGTTAATGGGGCTAGAAGCCAGGATGGAAGACAAATTGCGGGAAAGAGGGGAGCAATCCGCCCGGGAAATGAAACGGATGGGGAACCAGATAGAGGAGGTGAAAATCGGGTTGGAGGGTAAACTGGATGCTCAGAGGGATGAATTGGAACAGATGAGGGCGGCATCTACTAAAGAGGTGGGAGAAATGGGGGAGGAGATAAGACGAGGTGTGGGCGAGGATGTCTCGGGGGTACGCAAGGAGGTAAAGCGAGGAAAGGAGTGTATGGAGAAAGGTGTGGAATAATACGGCTAGGTTACAGGGGGGCATAGATCAGGTGACCTGACTCGGGGAGTAGAGCAGCTGATGGTGGGACAAAAGGAACTAGTGGAGCAAGTGGAAAAGAACACTGCGGTACTAGGAGGGTTGAAAGCGACACAAAAAGAACTCAAAAATGAACTCATAGCAACAAAGAGGGAATGTCAGATGGTACGTGAGGGACTGACGAGGTTGGACGAGGTGACGAAGTCTATGAGTGAACCTGGAGGGTGTGTCAGAGAAGGTGCAATGACAAAGAGCATGGAGACAGCTGGATGTGTGAGCAAGGAATGGGCTGCGGGGTGTCAGCATGCAAGTGGAGCATCGACGGTAACCGGGATAGCGGTTAGATCGACCTGTAGCCGAAGCGGGCCCGTGGTTCATGCCGGGCTTCGTGCGCCGCTGGAACCAGCGGTGATCGTAACCGCGGCGGTTTTGAAAGAACCGCCGTGCGGGATCCACGCCGGGCCGCGCTCTGAACGGCCGCGTGGTGCAGCCGATGGGTGTGTCCATGGTGCCGCCGGTGCATGTGTCCGTGGTGCAGCCAGTGGGTGTGTCCGTGGTGCCGCCGGTGCGCGTGTCCGTGGTGCAGCCGATGGGTGTGTCCATGGTGCCGCCGGTGCGTGTGTCCGTGGTGCAGCCAGTGGGTGTGTCCGTGGTGCCGCCGGTGCACGTGTCCGTGGTGCAGCCGATGGGTGTGTCCATGGTGCCGACGGTGCGTGTGTCTGTGGTGCAGCCGGTGGGTGTGTCCATGGTGCTGCCGGTGCGTGTGTCCGTGGTGCAGCCGATGGGTTTGTCCATGGTGCCGCCGGTGCGTGTGTCCGTGGTGCAGCCGGATTGGCGTGTCCGTGGTGCCGCCGGTGCGCATGTCCATGGTGCAGCCGATGGGTGTGTCCATGGTGCCGCCGGTGCGTGTGTCCGTGGTGCAGACGGTGGGTGTGTCCGTGGTGCCGCCGGTACGCATGTCCATGGTGCAGCCGATGGGTTTGTCCATGGTGCCGCCGGTGCGTGTGTCCGTGGTTCAGCCGGTGGGTGTGTCCGTGGTGCTGCTGGTGCACGTGTCCGTGGTACAGCCGATGGGTGTGTCCATGGTGCCGCCGGTGCGCGTGTCCGTGGTGCAGCCGGTGGGTGTGTCCGTGGTGCCGCCGGTGCGCGTGTCCGTGGTGCAGCCGATGGGTGTGTCCATGGTGCCGCCGGTGCATGTGTCCGTGGTGCAACCGGTGGGTGTGTCCGTGGTGCCGCCGGTGCGCGTGTCCGTGGTGCCGCCGGTGCCTGTGTCCGTGGTGCAGCCCGTGGGTGCGTCCGTGGTGCAGCCGATGGGTGCGTCCGTGGTGCAGCCGATGGGTGCGTGCCTCTCGGGCTTGGTGAAATGAGGAATTGCTAGGCAATGCTCGGGAGGTGATTGTGAGTTGTGTTGAGCATGGAGGTGTATGGAGCAGTGTATGACTGAGTAGTGGTAATTGTGTGTTGTGCTGACCAAATGGTCCAGGGAGGAAGGAGGGTGCAGGAAGCACCAGTAGGAGTGATTGCACAGGTGTGCAACTACAGGTGAATGGAGAATGGTTGTAGGGAATACATGGAGTGTGGAATATATGGAGTAGGGAATGGATGGGGTGGAGTGAGTATGTTGGAAACTGTGGAGTGGAGTGGATGGTGCGAAGGTGTGAATGGGGGAAGAGTGGACCCCCATCACGAATACCCGGGAAGGGTAGTTTAAGAGTTCGGTAGAGGGTACAGGTAAATTGTGGTTGGATATTGGCATCTGTGGTGCATGTGGAAGAATGGAGTTTGGATGGGTGCATTAGTGACGTGGAAATGGCTGGGCGTGTGGCCTGTTAGTATGTGTAGTTGAATGGGCACTCCACCACTGTGAGGATGTCGGCCAGGTGAGGCCGCAGGTGGGCTCTGGGAGCCGGTAGAGTTGTTGTGGATGGGGCCCGAAGATCAGGAGGACGGACCCGGTTAGCCCAGTGCCACAGAGGGCACCGAGTGGGGAGAGCGCCAGAGGGCCTTCCCCAGGTAGATAGGTTCGGTCAAGGAGCAGGTAAGCTCGGAGGCAACTACAGTGGTGGAGGTGTGCAGGTGGGTAGACCTGCTGGGAGAGACACACGACCCAGTCCTGAAATTGTGCAAGGGCACAGGGAGTTGAAATCGGGGGAGTGAGACCCCAAATTGATGAAGCACCACAGTTTGGACAATGGGAATTTGGTTCTTAAAACCGCATAGAGTAAGTTGGCCAATGGTTTGGCAGGGAAAGACCCTGGGTAGTGTAAAGTGTGCTAAGGTCATTTAGAGGATAGTAAGGATTAAGAATCTCCTCGCACCATCTACATCCACTCACCTGAGGTGGCAGAACTCCACACCATGCCATGGATGTTTTGATTATTTTTTATTGTGCAAATGTTGGAATGTGAGAAGCATCATGACGTAGGTGTGACATTGTGCTGTTGTTCCATCTCTCCCTCCTTTTGAGGATTGATGATTAATTGGTGATGGCAAATTTTGGATTAGTGGGAGTGAAGATGAATTTGGTATAGGGGAAATATGGGGAAGACGTGACGGTAGCGACGGATTTGTAATGTGCAAATTGTTGTACATATGGGGTAAGGGCAAGGGTAGAGTAGGTAAGGGGGGGGGGGGGTGACGTACGGTAGGCACGAGATTTCTCACTTCGCTCTTCGTACGCACCTCGTCTTGCATTGCCTTGTTGATGTGTACCCTTGTGACCTTACCCCTCGCTCACCTGTCTCCTCCCCCCCCCCCCCTTGTCTCCCACCCGAGGACTGTGCGCCACTGGGCATCGAGGGGAGTGTGCGGGATTCCGCCATTGTGTGCCCGAAACTCCCGCAACCATCTGTCTGCATCGATGCACCACTTATGGACCACATGTCTGTGGCTGAGCACCACTGATGGACCCCATGGGTTGGGGCATGGCCCCTCTGCTGGAACCGGCCATGATGGCCCGAGATCTTGCTGGCGGACCTTGGTCACAGGGCACCGATGCCACACAGGTGAAACACAATAGTCGGCCCTGTGGGCCATAAATAAATAAAAAATGGGCGCATTGTGTGCCTTTTTATTATTGCAAATAGGCCGCCAGCAAAGAAGAAAGACAACAACTGGAAGAATACCAATGGCCAGCAGAGGGAGCCGAAGAGGAAGACCAGCACCAGGGTTTGTTGGTTTATTTTTATTATGAACTGTGATGACTGTGCACCGATTGGTGCGTGATGGTGTTTTGGTGTTTTGGTGCGGTTTTGGTGCTTTCTGGTGCGTCGATGCAGCACAGGCTGTCTCCCCCCCCCCCCCCCCCCAAAGAACAATCACAGGTCCTGGGTTGCGTTTTGTAAATACAAGTAGCGTCATTGTAAATAATGCACCCCCACCGTAAGTGTTTAGTTTGAAAACCATTCCGCGATTCGGTTAGCTGTGGGCGTGAGTGTGTTAGGCAGGGTGCAATGGAGCAGCGGGACATATTTCTTTATGTTTTAAAACTGTCACACTCAGGGTCAGGTTAAATGTAGAGGGAACTACACCTACGTGCCACACTAAAGGTAAAAGTTAATAGGCCCGGGACGTGCCTAAGAGGAGGAGGGTGCAGTGTTGTGGATAGGAGAATTGTGTTTTTTTTTTTTTGTTGTTGTAAAGTATCACCCTCCTTCCTCCATTTGTTGTGTATAAAGGTCAAAGGTCGTTCCGTAGTTATTCCATACACCACACATAGCCAATCATAGATTTCCTCCTTGTTCGGTAGTTATCTCCTTATTATGTGTATTAGATTAAGGCTGTGTCTTCCATTAATTAACACTCCATTGCACCGAAGTGGAATAAGGTAGATTCCCTGCACATCCCCCTTTCATCAATTGCCAACTGCACTGGGCGGTTTGCTGCATTCTGCCGCTGCTGTGGGGTGGTGGTTTTTCGCTGCAAGACTCCATTAGCCACGAGGTCATCTCGGAGCGGCAGGTGGGAGGAGTCAGCCCAGCGCCGGGAACAAGGCGTGGCCTTGCCAACGCCTCCTCTGGGGGCGGGATCGGTGGGCCCTCGCGGCCAATCAGGGCCGAGGCGAGCTCGCCGATGGGCGTGACCTGGAGGCCGGCGGCTTGATCGCCCCAGGGGCAATAAAAGCACATGCGGAAGCCTTTGGGGGTGAGCTCAGACAGGGAGAGAGAGAGACGCAGCAGAAGCAGTACCACGCAGCTTTGACTCCACCAGGCAGCTTTGACTCCACCAGGCAGCTTTGACTCCACCAGGCAGCTTTGACTCCACCAGGCAGCTTTGACTCCACCAGGCAGCTTTGACTCCACCAGGCAGCGTTGGCTCCACCAGGCAGCTTCGACCCGTTACCCCACGGGAACCAGGATCGGTGGCATCGGTGGCCGTCGAGGTCCAGCCCGGCGTCCCGTGCGGGATCAAGCCCGAACCATCTGCCCCAGCTGAACCTTCCTCTCTCCTTCCAGTCCTTCAGTCCTGCCATTCCATCCTTCTGTGTACCATCCTTCTGGCGCAAAAGTTCTGGCATTCCATCCTTCTGGCGCAAAAGTTCATGGGTTCTTCAATATTTTCAAGCTCATCAACACGGAGAGGCCAAGATAAACCCACTTCTTCTGTAAACTTCTTTCTCAGACGCCTTGCAACATTGTTTAGTAACTGTTCATCATTTATTCCCCAAGAATAAATGGCTGCTTCAATGTAACTTCCACCAGCAGATGCATCATAGACAATTGTGCTCTGGTTCTTGTGGAAACGATCATGGAATCCAATGTTGTCTTTGAATTCATTTTGAAGCATTTGTTTTATAGTGCTGGTTTTCATCACAGTTTCAAAACCAAAGTTTGCACTCATTTGGTTATAATCAACCAGAAGACCCTGTAATGTTCTTGGCTCATTCATCTCCAGCACAACTGTACGGACATGTCTAAAAAACATCTGTCTAACCTCTGTAAGTCGCACGTTCTGTAAGTGCATTCGGTCACCAGATGAATCAGAATGTTTGTAGGGAGGCTTCACATACTTCATCCAGCAGGAACGATGATAGCGTATTTCTGACGCAAAGGGATCAGGGGTAGAATCTATGACAGTTAAAATTCTTTCTCTCATCTGGTCATCTTCCAAGTGTATTGTATGTGACTTGAAGGTGTTCCACGCATTCAACTGTTGGATAATACATAATGTTTTGGAATTTTTCAAGTCTTCTGGTTTCATACACCAAATGCACAGATTCTTTTCATGAAGGAGACCTGTGCTACGTGAAGATCGTCCAGCTTGCTGCTGGTCTTTTGCATGCGTTTCTTGTGTGTCCACTGTTTGTTGTTTCTGTTCTTGATCTCTTTTTCTTAATGCTTGTTGAAGTCCACGTTGAGCTGCCAATGCAGTCCTGCATGCCTTATGAAAATAGACACCATTCGGTCCTGCATCCCAATTGACTGAATCATAAACAGTTCCAAATTTATGCAACCCTTTCCAATCTTGTGCTTTGCCCTTCATGCGTTCCCATGCTTCAGGAGAAATGTTGCTTTTATCTTCATCGCATTGTTCATTACACAAATTACATAGTCCAGATATTTCCTCTCGTTTTCTTTTTCTGTTTGGTTGAGGCTTCAGTACTGGTGTTGACTTTGGTGCTGACATTGTTCCCAGAAGATCTAAAATATAAAAATACAGAGCAGATGTTAGTCTTGATCCTATGGGGATCATAATCATATTTACTTTACATCAATACACAGAAGAAATGTTTGTAAAAATTACTAGTACTAGGGCATGCCCGTACTATATCTATATCTAAAATTATATCCCCCCCCTCTATTTACATGAAATGGTTTGGTCCAAAGCGAACGGCTTGCGAGTGGTGACAATCCCCCCCCTCTATTTACATGCAATGGTTTGGTCCAAAGCGAACGGCTTCCGGAGTTTGGTAAAGAAATCGCCATCGCGTGCACAAACGCGCAGGAAAGCGAATGAATCGCAAATTCGTTTTTATTAGTTGTAAAACATAGTTTAACGCCAACATAGTTTGCAAACGTGAAATAAATGAATACGCTCTCAAATGTGCCATCCGAGGCAGAGTGTGCCCGCCACGTTCGGCACACGCGATCGTTCGCTGCTCTCTGATTGGTTGAATCGTTTTTTGGACATAGCTCGGTAAGTAATTGTCCGATTAATATGAAACCTTGAAAAGGCACATCCTCGGGTCCCCAGCAATATACCTGGCAAGTTAAAAGTATATCGGACCCGTGGTTGTCGAGAAACAGCGGTCACAGACAAACAAACGTACAGACAGACAGAGATTACTGGAATTATAGATAGATGTGGACGTCATGAAACAGAACAAATGACTACCAGATATTCACAGCCCATCATCATCATTTACCTATACACTTTATAATATGGTACACAATATTATACATGTGCTGTAAAGAAAAATGATACACATAATTAAAAATCATTATTTTGTTTTAAAAATAGAGTGTTTCAATTGTTCGTGACGTTTCGGTGACAAACATTTAATAATTTCTTATCCATGGGTTTGGGAAAAAAATTGTTGTTTTTGGCTAATTTATGTTAACCTTTTGCCAGCCATTTTGAAATTTCAAGGTTATGGCAACCACCTTTACTTTTAAAAGTTGCTTATTTGAATTTGCCATGTCAGAAAACATATTATTAGACACTAAAATCATTAGAATCGGACAATGTTAACTGTGTTGGTGAATTTGACCGCCAGTCAAAAGTGCGTTGACCTTTTTTTTCTTTTCTTTTTTTTTTTTTTTTTTTTTTTTTTTTTTGTATACAAGATCGAGGCTCGTGAAAGAGCGAACATTAATCACACAGAAAGACAAACCGACACATAAAACATATAACATAGGGAGCGGTAGACAAGATGGGGAGAGAGGGGGAAGGACACAAACACAACATTTGAGAGCAGGGACCGAGAGACATGGAGACATCGAGAGATCTGAGAGAGGGCGAGGGCTTTGGGGGGGGGGGGCGTGGGAAGGGGGCAGTGGGAGAGGTATAAAACATATGGACACTGCCAGGACTTCCAGGAAAGAAGTTGGAATTTCAAACAAGGTGGATCTGGGGTGAATTAGCGGGGGTAGAAAAGATCAAGGTTTTGGATGGGGGAAGAAAGGAGATGGTGGTGAACAGCTGTTTTAATGTTTTGCGGACGTTGCGGAAAGGTCTTGCGGACCTTTCGACGTTTTTGACCATAGCGCCCTCATTTAAGGTCGGAGGTATAACAAACTATACATTTCTGGAATCCTCATGACTAGACGAGTAATTTGATATGCATATTGACACGATTGGAATATATTTGAATTTTGACCCCTGTTTGACCTTTGTTGACCCTTCCCGGAAATGCCTGACATTTTCAAGGGGGCAGCCCAAGTCGAAATTGTTCGGTATTCATCAGGGAACACAAAAACACTTTCAAACCTTTGTTCCCAGAATTTGGTCACGGGACCTACAGGCTGGTCTCCTACTATGATGTTCTTTCTGGAGAGCAAAGGTTTCCTCCTGGCACACCTCCCATGCAGATCAAATTTGTGCAGCCTCTTTATAATGGTAGACTCGTGGACTTTGACATCAACAGTGGCAAGAGCTACCTGTAGGTCCCCTGATGACATTCTGGGGTTCTTAGAGACTTCTTTCAGCATCTTGCGGTCTGCTCTCGGGCTGAACTTGCTGGGGCGGCCTGGCCTGAACAAGTTGGCAGTTGTTTGGAATCTTCTCCACTTGTAGATGATCTTCCGGACAGTCGAATAATTGATTTAAATTTGTTTGGAGATCTTTTTAAATCCCTTCCCAGACTCGTAGGCATCCATAACCTTCTTTCTGAAGGCCTCAGAGAGCTCTTTTGATCTAGGCATGGTGACGCCGCACACTTCAACAACAAAGAGCAAACCAAACTCAATGTCTGAGGTTTAAATAAGACACGTTCCTCCAAGATCCTCTCTAACGATGTTCTAATCATTTGCACCTGAGCCGGTGCACCTGATTCTAATTTTAGGTATTTGAAGTAGTGATAAATGTAGGGGTGTACTTACTTTTTCCACATGAGAAATTAGCATTTTTGTTTATTTAAATTATACAACAGACTACAAAATGTAAATGCTTCATGATATTTGTTATATTATATCACCTTTATCTGTCAATATTGTTGAAATGAAGATCTAATAGCTGTATGTTGAAATATGTTGAAAAAGTCAAAACTTTTCATGGGGTGTATTTACTTTTTCATGTGACTGTAGACTTGCAGTTGGGAGTATAATCAAACCAAATCCATGGGAAGTTCTTTAACCTGAAATTGAACAATTACGAGCTCAACGTTTCGGTTAACGACATGTGACAAGCCACATGCATCCACTAACCTTTCTCAAGAGTGATAAAAATTATCTCAAATCCACCTATATACCCAAAAGTGGGGGTGGGCAAAACCGGACAGCCAATCAACGCGTGTATCATGTCGCCCAAGAATTCTGACCTTGCCAAATCAAAAAAAAAAAACATTCACACATTTAAGGATCAAACAAAACAATCATGTAGCCCCATTGGATTGCAACCCAAATGTTCTGATAAGATCAGAGAATAATCGGTCACTTTCATTAAAATCAAACACAATTCGGGATTATCCGTGTGCGTAAGATTAATGTAATAAATAAGTTTGCACTGTGACAGGGAGGGGAAGCCTGGGGGTAAAGATTGTCCTGATAGAAAAGCTGGGTTATGTGTTATGTGGAATCCCCAATCAAATTCAGGGAGTCCCTGGTTAGTTTGTGCAAGAGTGGTCCAAACGCTAACGACAAGTCCACCACCTCCTGCATGATGAATGTGACTGTTTCTTCTGCGTGCTTAGCCTCCAGAATCCGTCTTCTGGTCCTGTTCTCTGGGTTGAACCCAAAATGCTAACCCTATCCCACAGGGGTGTGTGCCCTGCCTTGAGACCATGTTTGGCAATGGCAGACTTGTTGGGATAATTGCATTCAAAGGCCTTGCATTGTTCAGCAATACACGAGCCTGAGGTCCTCCCCATCTCTCACACATATTCAGCTTCACAACCACAGGGTAGGGTATGCGGTTCGCTCCTATCTACTTTCTTAACAACCTTCTTGAGGAGGGTCAGTCATTTAAAGTCATGGGTCTCACTATCAGCTATGATCCTTTTTGGGCAAACCACAATTTAAATTGGGCCTCCAAAGCCAGCCTCGAACTGGACATCCTCCATCATACAAAGTCCTTCCTTGGCACACCTGAATTCTTGTCCACCTACAAGGCTTTCATCTGGAGCTTGGATTACTGCTCTCCCCTCTGGGTCCCCCCCTGCCTCACATCTTGCTCAGCTTGATGCTGCGGAAACCATGGCCTTCAAGATCATTGGAATCTCTGATGCTGAAGCTGAGTCAATGGGCTTATCACTTTGCCATCGCAGACATTTCGGTGGTTTCTATTTTCTACCGCCTCCTTTATGGTCTTGCGCCCTCTTCTCTGTCCGTGCTTCCCCCTCCCCTCCCAAGCATCTGTGGTATTGTCGAGGAAGTGGTGTGAGACTCAAGACTCCAATGATGTCACAGGTTTACGAAAGATCACAACTTTATTAACTGGTAGTTCACTTCATTCAAATACCAAATAATACCGTTTAACTCAATGGACCAGGTAACTCTATCCGCATAGTCCCTCTTTCGTGGCTGCAGCGCCGTACTCCTGGTACGCGTTCATTCTGTCGGGCAGGGCTTCTGAGGATGAGTGCCCTTTGACTCAATGTCTCTTCTGTTTATATGGGCAAACTTAAGTTAATCCACTGTGCGCTGAAATCGTAATCCCTTCTCCGCAGCAATGTTACTCGGTCGCCTCACTGGCACCAGCTCGCTCCCCTCCTGCTGCGAGTTCCATTTACCAAACAATAGGGGGGTGCTCCAGCCTGGGGCTGTGACCAGGTGGACAAGAGATTACCATGTTCGTGCACATTCCTGACATTCATTTACGAAATCGTCTATCTGCTTCGTTACCAGTCCCAATCAATGAGTTACCAGTCCCAATCAATGAGTTACATTTCCACAATTCCCTCATCTTTTTGTTTTTGTTTATATTAACCATTAATCTAAACATCAATATAAGTAAACAATCAATCACTGCAAGTAAACATCAATACAAGTATAAGTAAATAATCAATCACTGCAAGTAAACATCATTATAAGTATAAGTAAATAATCAATATCTACAAGTAAATATCAATACACGTATTCAAACCATAACTTTGGTAATCAAATTCCCTTAGGCATACACCGTCATCCTGCAAGAATCACAAAACATTTCGTTGGTCATTGACTCCTTCCATATTGTTCAATCTATTGCATTTGCATCACAAATATCTTTTCAAAACAACACTTCACCATCACCAAGATACAACAATTTCACTTCATTTTCAAGTTTTGTAAAGCATCTGCACCATCTGGCAAAAACGTTTGCCTCCACACAAATGTTGACTTTGTTTGAAAGGAAGGGCTGATCACTTTGTTTGAATCCAGGTATGAAACATTTTCTCCTAATGTCTTCATAGCACCTGCACTACTTCGTGTAGGATTTCGCTGTTGTGGTAACATTGCGGGGTCATAGACTGACCCTGCTCTCCATGTAGCATTCTTGCCACTTTTTGCTGTAAACCATAGTAATTCCTGAACAAGGCCTTCACCCAGTTGGAGTCGACTTGCCTCCTCCCTCATTGTGAGTGGGCAGCAAGTATTGGTGTGACGTTGATTGGCCAGCAAGATGTGGAACAGGGATGCCGGATGCATCCACAATGATGTTGGGACCATGGTGTTCAGTTCATCCATGGTCCATACCAGGAGTGGCCCGCAGAATCGTGCACAGCTGTTGTGAAAAGGCACAGCCATTGGTTTGCAGCTCCATGCTGGCTCCCCGGAAGTTGGTGAAGTAATAACATATGTCCCCGCATTTCACAGAGGTTGCAGGTAAGGTGTCGTTGTCCTGCAACTTCTGATGTGATGAATGTTCCAAGCCTTCGAACAAGAGTAAGTGATCGCCTTTCTTTCATATGTTGCAGTGTGATCCAGGCAAATGGTCACATAAATTTCCTTGGTGAAGGTAAGCATCCATCTCCAAGTTACACGGGAGAATGTCTTCATCATTCTTTGAGAAAGAGGGTGTATGCCACGTTTAACTTCATTTTTTTAGCCACAAATTTTCTTTCTCGAACTTCTTCCCAATTCCGTTAGCACCCCCTTCAAATGTGATCTCGTCTTATCCTTATGCTCAGTCACATCTGAATCTGCTTTCCACACACACTGACTCAGATAGGGTACATCTTACCATGAAATCAGCATAATCATGTATATCTTCCGACAGTTTCACATTCAACAATTTGTTGTTTTTCCTTAACACAAAAAAGTTATATTCATTTATATGCGTCACACAAATAATATTCAATCAGGTATGTATTTTTCTACTAAACTAAGAATAGCATCCACAATTGCTTTCGGGTTAATATAGTTCAAAAATTAACTCGTGCAGGTATTTTAGCACTACTCTAAGAAAATAAATTGTATATGATTACAATCACAAACGGGAATATCTAATTCCCAACAACAATTTTCCCAAACCAACAAATTAAGCATAATGTATTATTACCATAATTCCTCTCCACTTTCTCTTTTCTCTTTTTTTTTTTTTTTTTTTCTAACAGTGTGTCACTCGTGGTGATATGAGTTCACTGATATTGTAATTGACACAACTCATAACATTGTCGTTATGCCATTATCTTAATTCTACTGTATTCATTTGCAACATCACTTGATTTAATCTTTTAATCTCAGTATTTATGTCACCATAAAAGTCTTCCTTTTCTGGTTCCACATTTCTTTCCTCATTTGTCACTTCATGCGTTATCATCGTGTTGTTGGTTGCCTTATTCAGACACACCGTCACTAAGGCTTTCAAGCAAGCCACCACTAAAACAATTGCCAATATAACTACTAAACCAACAAACAAGTCTGCTACTCCTTGTATATATTCATACCTATGACATAATTATATGTCGATGACATTCAACATTATATACCAAACTAACAAGCTTCCTAAAAGGTAAATAAAGAAAATCCCTTAATATGTAACATAATCAGATTATTTGTCTTACCCTGATCCCCCTATCTCCCGGGGTTGAACTCAATCCCCTGATCATGAGTGTAGTTGTGATACATTTTTCACTCATGTTGTATTAATATCAGCAGGTAATTGTATGTCATGTAGGCAAATAAATGTCACTATCCCAAGTAGGAATATCACATGTTGAAAATGTAATGTTTATCAATGCAAGGGGTGTTAAAATGTAATTCAAATGACTGTAAATCACAACTATCATTTATCTGCCACTGAATGTTCTGCTGGGCTGCTAGGTGCAGCCTCATTTTCTGTGGGATCGTCCACCTTAGCCCCATGTGCTTGTTTGCAATGAGGGGCATGAATCCAACTTTCTATTTTGGGTCCATATTTTTTCCTATTCTTATCAATCTCCTATGGTTTATCATTTCGTTCCAAGATACCGCAACCAAAGGTTTTAACCAAAGCCCTACCAAACTATTTCCAATTTGAACAAAAAATGCCAGTGAAACAATGATTCGAAGAATTAACTTCAAGGGGTCAATACATTTATTCTATAGCCAGATCTAATTTTCCCATCCAATAGTTTGCCTTGCCACATTGCATATTATAACACTTTAATAAACCTTCGAAAAATGTTTCCCATCTCAACAAATTTCCTTTTTACAAATAGCCATGTGTAACTTACGTATTTAACTACAATTTCCTCTCAATTTGTTTGGCCTAACTGGCCGCAAAGTGGCTGCCAGCATGCAGTACCGTTTTTTATCTACCAAGGAAGTGCTCGTCCACACAAGACCTCTACCAAAATGTTGTTTGTAAAAACAAATCTGGGATTTCCGATTACATGGATGCACTCTCAGGACATTTTCAGGCTGCTGTTAACAATCCACTATGATAAATTAATTCCTTTACCCACAATCAAATAATTAGTACAAATTGAGGATATTATCCATCTGACATTCATTTATAGATTCATTATGTTGGATCTAATATATATATATTTTTTTTTTTCCCAATAATTTCGCACTGGTGTAAGGAAGAGCAATAGCTCTCATAAGTCTTAGTAATATCGTAGTTAATTTACCCAGCATCGAAGAATTTATTTACTATCCATTCTCATCTGTTAACCAGTGACTTTGTTTGAACTCCAGAACTCAAAACTCACAATAGTTCAAACCAGCAAAATTTCCTTTACTATTTTCCCATATCATCTATGCCTTATACACATCCATACATACAGCCCAATTTATATTCTGATAAAATTCAAGTTTATATATATATATAAAATCCGTGAGCAGAGTACTCTGGGAATTCAGTGTAAGACCTCTCCAAAATTTGGCTAATTTTGTACTCCCACATTTTTTTATGAAGCTCATATCCATAAATAGCTTTGATTCTCATATAAATTCTATCACAATGGAATCCCAAGATTACTTCCAATTTTTTACTATTAATGAATAGCTGCTCATAACTCAGCAAATCAAATCTTTATTCTCCATCTCCCTTGACAAAAGTGATAATTTTCATAATCAAATTATATTTCTATTTTTTTTATTTTATGAATTCTCTCGATATGCGATCCCATCCCCATGGAACTATCTATTTTTCAGACAAGGCACACTGTCGGCGTCAACAATCTTGTAAGATTGATACACAAAAACAAAAACACTGACACACAAAATACCCACACACACATGCATTATGCGTATTTGTTTGCGTTGGAACCCTTATTTACAGATCCGGATGGGTGTCAACTTTATTTCAATTTCTCAAAATTTGTCCTTCAATTTTATAAGCGCTAATACACAAATGGACCAAAAAGTTTATTCTTAGACAACCCCTATGACGTCACATTGACATTACCCTTTCAGTTCCCACAATAATTTATCCAAATTTGACTACCCACCCATTTGTATGTCAGTCGACCACTGACCTATCAATCGTGTGGAACAATAGTCCGAAATTCCCACCTGATCATGATGTGACTCTTGTCACTTGGTTTGCCAAAAAAATTGCAAAGCAATTGTTCCAAACTTTGTAAATTTAAAATTTTGCGCCCAACATAAAAGATCCAATTTCGGCATTTGATCAATTAATTATCAATTTGCTTACAAGCAAAAGAAAAATGAATAATTCTTGCTCCGAAAACTTTTCAGACCCAAGAATCATCGACAGTTATTCATGTTTGTCCAGTAATCTAATTTGTTGAGGCCAATCGTCATTTGGGATTTGTCGCAATGAAGGCCTAATCATTGTCTGAGGTATCGGTCAGCACTGGTACCCTTGATCTTGGTTTACCCTATGAACTTGTCTTCCTTTTGGTATACGGACATCCTCTTTTCCAATGTCCCATCCGTCCACACTTGAAACACCGGTTTCTGTCGTTGCCTGGTCTGTGCACCTGTGCACTTGTATTGCTGGGCTGCATCTCTACATCCCTGAGTTGCCACTGCAATCTCTCGTTATCTTCTGAAACACGAAAAAATTCTCTGTACCATCCTTTTTGGGGAGACAACTGGAAATCAGATGGGACAACTGTCACTTTCATTCCTAATTTCGAGGGCAGTTGTGCATTTGTCTCCTCCACTGTATCCTGTATCCTTTTTATTTTAAGTTCTAGATCCGTTATCCGTTCTTGCTGTTCCCGTTGTCTGGATTCACCATCCCAAAGATGGAATGCAAGCCAGTCTACCGTTAGATTCTGTCTCTTCCTGGCTTTCAATCTATGTTCCAATCTTTCCAATCGACTTCACTCAAATGTACCATCTCTTGGAAACTCCTCATTATGTCCCTTTGTCCACAAATACCAATTCTCGACCTGCCTTATAGCTTCGGCACCATAACGGTCATACATATGATGTGTACAAGTACCTTTTTGTGGAATCTCTGGTTGTCCTTGTGTATTCTTGCAGGCTCCATTTCCCATTTTGCCTTTTATCAAAGTAGCGTTGGATGTGTTGTAGTTTGTTCCTCTAAAGCTTCACTCGTACCTCCAGGAAGGATCTCTCCACCTGTTCAAATGGTGATTTCCAGAGAATCTCTCTCACCTGTGGCTTTTGCACAATCCAATCTCACAGATCAGTATTTGCAGATGAGCCAGAGGGTCAGTATGAAATGGGTGAATCCTCAGGTGTCCGCTCTGTTGAAGGGGAAATCACACAATGGTAACCGCACATATATCTATATATAAACTCACCACCTTGCTCAATTTTCCAAGGTTGTCTTCTGTTGATAATATCTCACAAAGATATCAAAGCTTCTTTCTTGAGACCGCATTTTCATCAATCAAACGCTCAATATATTCAATTCAATTTATTCAGTTCAATTTATTCAGTTAAATTTATTCAATTAAATTTATTCAGTTCAATTCAATTATTCAATTTCAATTAATTTATCAATATTCATCAATAAATCAAATTAATCCTTTTGGATGACTCCTTGCATAAGCCCTTTCCCCAATGATGTCAGGACAGGTCCATCCATTGACTGAGATCGAAGCTCATCGGTCGTCACCTCTGGTTCATACCTCATGTCAATTGATGAATCACCGTTCTGTCCTAGGGTCATATCTGACATATTTCCCCATTTTGCCTGGTCTCCACAAATTTTATTTGCAACCACTAAAGGCAACTCATCCTTCATTCGTGAGACCGCCAAAATGGATGGCAGATATTAAAGTTCTTTGGGAAAAATATCTCATCATTTTTTTCTTTTAATAGTACCCAAATCTCTTGGCAATATAAATTTCGTAAAACTTCTGAAATAAGACTGTAAAATTCCTTCAATCATGCTAAATTTTGAAACTCCATCGCTTGTAACACCCAATTTATCCCATAGGGCTTGAAAGTTCTTTCCCAAGTTCCTGCAATCATTCTGCATTTGAACCCTATGATATCATTCATAATAATCATCATGATTTTATAGTCATGGTCCTATCACCATCATCTATTTAAAACGAACATTTCCTTTATCACCACAGCTATGTGGTATAATCAACAATAGAATAAAACTGTACATAGCAACAGGCTACCTCATGGCCACTTAGTATACCTATTGACAATAAGTCATAACAATATCGAATAATCATTGAACAATTAAAATCGCTTCCACTGCTCCAGCCGCAGCATTCGTCATTTTGTCTGCTCATCCGCGTGACCAAAACGAAATAAAGGGAGCTCAACCATTACACAGCGCTTTTAATGGCGCATGCCATAGGAACTCAATGCAATTTCGACTCGGCCAGAAAACGAGCAAATTTTGCAGGATGTTAACTGGAATTAGTCGTGAAAATATATCCAAAATACACAAAAATACACACCCACAAAAATAAACAACAAAACCCAAACAAACCCAAGGTCGACCATATTACACAATTAAATTACACATTAAATTATTCATTAAATTACTCATTAAATTACTCATTAAATTACTCATTAAATTACTCATTAAATTACTCATTAAATTACTCATTAAATTACACCATTTCAGCATCGTATTGATTGCTGAAATGTTCATGGGTTTAAACACACCTTAAAAGAGGTATGCTTTGTGGTGTTGCCCACCTACCACGTTTAATTAAATTACATCATTTCAGCATCGTATTGATTGCTGAAATGTTCATGGGTTTAAACACACCTTAAAAGAGGTATGCTTTGTGGTGTTGCCCACCTACCACGTTTAATTAAATTACATCATTTCAGCATCGTATTGATTGCTGAAATGTTCATGGGTTTAAACACACCTTAAAAGAGGTATGCTTTGTGGTGTTGCCCACCTACCACGTTTAATTAAATTACATCATTTCAGCATCGTATTGATTGCTGAAATGTTCATGGGTTTGTACACACCTTAAAAGAGGTATGCTTTGTGGTGTTGCCCACCTACCACGTTTAATTAAATTACATCATTTCAATTAAAAAAACATCGCTTCTACTGCTCCAGCCACAGCATTCGTCACTTTGTCTGCTCATCCGCATGACCAAAACGAAATAAAGGGAGCTCAACCATTACACAGCGCTTTTAATGGCGCATGCCATAGGAACTCAACGCAATTTCGACTCGGCCAGAAAATGTGCAAATTTTGCAGGATGTTAACTGGAATTAGTCGTGAAAATATATCCAAAATACACAAAAATACACACCCACACAAATAAACAACATTTATTCCGTTCAACAGAACAAACATTTCCTATATCATGACATGCATGTCTTCAAAATTATATGACCAAGAGAAAAGTAAAACTAATTAAAACTGCAGGCAGTGATGATCCGGGGACCATACCGCTCCATCCTGATTGGACGGGTGCGTGCTAGAGTCGTTAACAACGACAGTCCAGATCCGATTGTTCAAAATTTCAACTCAATCGATCGAAAAATGAACGCAGGGATGCATTTTAAAGGTGCAGTGGCACTAACTGAGTTGCCACGAATATGGCCACGAAATTGCCAATATGGCCATCACAAAATATTTTCCTTAATCAATTGGCTCATCGCATAACCAATCTGCAAGTATTTCATCCGAAGATGTATCTCTGAGGGATTTTAATTAAATAAGTCATTTATAAATCAACGAGTTAATTTATTAAATGATTAATCAATAAATCAAAATTTTTCCTTGACAGCCACATCACTTGGTCAGTGTCATGTCCAAATATCAGCTTCCTTACTCAAAAGGTGCCTGAGTTAATGTAATGTAATTACTGTAATAAGATTACTGCAATTACTGTAATGATTACTGTAATTACTGTAATTACCGGAACTGTAATTACTGTAATTACCTCAGGTAATTACTGTAATGTAATTACTGTAATGTAATAAGAAATGTAATTAATTAAATAAGTACTTCATTAATCGCTAATAATTAAATAACTCGTGAATTCTTATCCGATTTACTTAACATTTGAGTGTCCCCAAAACGTTGGAGCAAAACGTTGCAACAACGATAGTGAAACGTTGTAGCGACGTTGTGGAAACGTCAGCAAAACCCAACATTTGAATGTTCCCAAAACGTTGGAGCAAAACGTTGCAACAACGAAAGTGAAACGTTGTAGCGACGTTGTGGAAACGTCAGCAAAACCCAACATTTGAATGTTCCCAAAACGTTGGAGCAAAACGTTGCAACAACGAAAGTGAAACGTTGTAGCGACGTTGTGGAAACGTCAGCAAAACCCAACATTTGAATGTTCCCAAAACGTTGGAGCAAAACGTTGCAACAACGAAAGTGAAACGTTGTAGCGACATTGTGGAAACGTTTTACAACAACATTATTTCAATGTTGCAGGAAAGTAATGTGAAAAACGTTGAAACAACGTTGTGGAAACGTCAGCAAAACTCAACATTTGAATGTTCCCAAAACGTTCCCAAAAATGTTCTCTCTCTGTCTGTCTATCTCTCTCTCTCTGTCTCTCTTTCTGTCTGTCTATGTCTCTCTCTGTCTGTCTCTCTCTCTCTGTCTCTCTCTGTCTATCTCTCTCTCTTTCTGTCTGTCTCTCTCTCTCTCTGTCTGTCTCTCTCTCTGTCTGTCTCTCTCTGTCTGTCTATCTCTCTCTCTCTGTCTGTGGTTCTCTCTGTCTGTCTCTCTTTCTGTCTGACTATGTCTCTCTCTCTGTCTCTCTCTGTCTATCTCTCTCTGTCTGAATATCATCTTTATCTCTGTCTGTCTCTATGTCTCTCTCTCTTTCTTTCTGTCTCTCTCTCTCTCTGTCTCTCTGTCTGTTTGTCTCTCTCTGTCTATCTCTCTCTGTCTGTCTCTCTCTCACTTTCTGTCTCTCTCTGTCTATCTCTCTCTGTCTGTCTGTCTGTCTCTCTCTATCTGTCTGAATATCATCTTTATCTCTGTCTGTCTCTATGTCTCTCTCTCTTTCTTTCTGTCTCTCTCTCTCTGTCTCTCTGTCTGTTTGTCTCTCTCTGTCTATCTCTCTCTGTCTGTCTCTCTCTCACTTTCTGTCTCTCTCTGTCTATCTCTCTCTGTCTGTCTGTCTCTCTCTATCTGTCTGAATATCATCTTTATCTCTGTCTGTCTCTATGTCTCTCTCTCTTTCTTTCTGTCTCTCTCTCTCTGTCTCTCTGTCTGTTTGTCTCTCTCTGTCTATCTCTCTCTGTCTATCTCTCTCTGTCTGTCTCTCTCTCACTTTCTGTCTCTCTCTGTCTATCTCTGTCTGTCTGTCTGTCTCTCTCTATCTGTCTGAATATCATCTTTATCTCTGTCTGTCTCTATGTCTCTCTCTCTTTCTTTCTGTCTCTCTCTCTCTGTCTCTCTGTCTGTTTGTCTCTCTCTGTCTATCTCTCTCTGTCTGTCTCTCTCTCACTTTCTGTCTCTCTCTGTCTATCTCTCTCTGTCTGTCTGTCTGTCTCTCTCTATCTGTCTGAATATCATCTTTATCTCTGTCTGTCTCTATGTCTCTCTCTCTCTTTCTTTCTGTCTCTCTCTCTCTGTCTCTCTGTCTGTTTGTCTCTCTCTGTCTATCTCTCTCTGTCTGTCTCTCTCTCACTTGCTGTCTCTCTCTGTCTATCTCTCTCTGTCTGTCTGTCTGTCTCTCTCTATCTGTCTGAATATCATCTTTATCTCTGTCTGTCTCTATGTCTCTCTCTCTTTCTTTCTGTCTCTCTCTCTCTGTCTCTCTGTCTGTTTGTCTCTCTCTGTCTATCTCTCTCTGTCTGTCTCTCTCTCACTTTCTGTCTCTCTCTGTCTATCTCTCTCTGTCTGTCTGTCTGTCTCTCTCTATCTGTCTGAATATCATCTTTATCTCTGTCTGTCTCTATGTCTCTCTCTCTTTCTTTCTGTCTCTCTCTCTCTGTCTCTCTGTCTGTTTGTCTCTCTCTGTCTATCTCTCTCTGTCTGTCTCTCTCTCACTTTGTCTCTCTCTGTCTATCTCTCTCTGTCTGTCTGTCTGTCTCTCTCTATCTGTCTGAATATCATCTTTATCTCTGTCTGTCTCTATGTCTCTCTCTCTTTCTTTCTGTCTCTCTCTCTGTCTCTCTGTCTGTTTGTCTCTCTCTGTCTATCTCTCTCTGTCTGTCTCTCTCTCACTTTCTGTCTCTCTCTGTCTATCTCTCTCTGTCTGTCTGTCTGTCTCTCTCTGTCTGAGGTTCTCTCTGTCTGTCTCTCTTTCTGTCTGTCTATGTCTCTCTCTCACTTTCTGTCTCTCTCTGTCTATCTCTCTCTGTCTGTCTCTCTGTCTCTCTCTATCTGTCTGATAATCACCAAACAAGAACAGTACACATTTCCTGTAATTATCTATCTATAATTCCAGTAATCTCTGTGTGTTTGTTTGTTTGTACGTTTGTACGTTTGTTTGTTTGTCTGTGACCGCTGTTTCTCGACAACCACGGGTCCGATATACTTTAAACTTGCCAGGTATATTGCTGGGGACCCGAGGATGTGCCTTTTCAAGGTTTGAAATTAATCGGACAAGTACTTACCGAGCTATGGCGATTTAGCCGTTCGCCGTTCGCTTTGGCGTTGCGAATGGACCAAACCATTGCATGTAAATAGAGGGGGGGGGGGGGGGTTCTGTGGTCGTTGCGAATGGACCAAACCATTCATGTAAATAGAGGGGGGGGGTTCTGTGGTCGTTACTGCCACGTGGTTTCAAAGTTTTTCTTTGTTGTTGTTGTTTGCACGCATGTTTTTTTGCACCCACGTACGGGCACGCCCTAGGATGTTTACACACACACACCCCTACACAAATTTTTTTTTTTTTTTTTTTGGCAAGGAACGGGCACCCACGTACGGGCACGTCCTAGCTTATATATAGTACGGGCATGCCCTAGTCTCTCATAATCAGGATAAATTTGGAACAGCCCTTAAACTAACACCAAGCAGATCAATTTTTATATTTAGGTTGAGGTTTCACACAAACGCTTTGCTTCTCGCAAAGCGTCCGCCAATGGGAACTAGAGGGAGGGAGAAGGAGCGGGAGCAGGAGACAGGTAGCCGGAATGGAAATGAGGGACAATGAGGGCCAGTGAGGGAGTGTCGCTATGCAATTTTCATCCAATCGCCATATTTCACAATAATTCTGGACCGGCATGAGATGGCGTTGTATGTCATTAATTTATATTGTAATCAAACGAGTTTTAGAAATGGCGGGAAAACTGAAAAAAATTATTTATTTATTTATTTAAAACGGGTGTACACGATTGTACACGTGTACGGACCTTACCGAACCTTACCGAACCGGCAAACAAATCGCCTCATGGTGCACTTCATGAGCCGATTTGCCTGCAGACCAGAGTAAGGCTCTTAACACCCAGCGTATACCGTACGCATCCTCGCAAGCACACGAATAATAGAATCATTTAAAACGTTCCATCCGTGACTTTTACCTCGGACGGTCGTGACAAAAATACGTTTACACTCCTTGGATTATGTTACCTATATCGCGGCAAGCCCCACACACACATCCTCCACCATGTTCAGAATTAAACACAAGTTCGTATTTCATAATGGACCATCCCCAAGACGCCATGCTTACCTTGGCGACGTCCACTCGAAATCCAGCGATGCCTCCAGATTGTCGAGGAAGTGGTGTGAGACTCAAGACTCCAATGATGTCACAGGTTTACGAAAGATCACAACTTTATTAACTCGTTTCAAATAGTAATAACTACCACTCAATGGACCAGGTAACTCTATCCGCATAGTCCCTCTTTCGTGGCTGCAGCGCCATACTCCTGGTACGCGTTCATTCCGTCGGGCAGGGCTTCTGAGGATGAGTGCCCTTTGACTCAATGTCTCTTCTGTTTATATGGGCAAACTTCAGTTAATCCTCTGTGCGCTGAAATCGTAATCCCTTCTCCGCAGCAATGTTACTCGGTCGCCTCACTGGCACCAGCTCGCTCCCCTCCTGCTGCGAGTTCCATTTACCAAACAATAGGGGGGTGCTCCAGCCTGGGGCTGTGACCAGGTGGACAAGAGATTACCATGTTCGTGCACATTCCTGACATTCATTTACGAAATCGTCTATCTGCTTCGTTACCAGTCCCAATCAATGAGTTACCAGTCCCAATCAATGAGTTACATTTCCACAGTATCAACTTCCACATCCTCTTCAATGTCATTCTTTCCTCCAGGTCCTCAACGCAGATGTTCACCGCCACCTCAGATTGTCCCCAATCCAAAACCATGATATTTTCTACCCTCGTTAACCTCACCCTCATCCCTCCTAATTTTCCAGTTTTTCCTTCTTGGAGTTTACTTCTCCATGTACGCGTGCTTTGCTTCCTGTTTTTGTCTGTTACGTCCTGATCAGTTCAGTGTACTAGCTCTTCCAGGAGTCTTGACTATGTATACCAAACATAGGGGCAATACCCCTGGCACTCACCTGGTAGAATAAACAGTATACTGCACTGATTAAAGGTATTTTAAACAAATTTGAATGGTTTCTAGAAGACAGGGCAGCATGTAGAATCATACTAAAATAATCATAAGAATTTAAACAAACAAAAAAATAAAAATACCTATTTTGGGGGGCAACCCATTCCCCAACCGCCCTCACATCCTGTATTTCCTCAGACCCAAATTTTTCTAATGCCTTGAGCAAACATTGGTACATCATGGGTGATGAAGGTTGTGGTGACGTTTCATTGAAATTGTTTGTTGTAGTTTCAGAGGAAAAAGCAAATACCTATTTGGTAGTCAAATAACACAACAGCACAGCATCAATGACATGTAGTCAAATAACATTGGCAGACTCACTTTTGTCCTTCAGATTATAAGTTTGGAACCTTTTCCAAACCTCTTGCTTGCTGAACAGGCATGGGAGCGGCTCGAAAAGGCCTAACACAAGAGAAAGATGACCCTAAGTGCCGAGCTGGCACGCCAGGAGAAATTGGAACAGATGGCTCTTCAGTTTGACCAAATGGTGATGCGGCGCGAGACGTGGCTTCAGGAGAATCAACGCCTCAAGCTCCAGGTAATCGACCTCAAGGACCCGAAGCACATCTACGCGATCTATTTGATTCCTTTTCGAAAACATCATCTGAGCAAACTGCTTCGCTCTTGGGACTGCAGGATAACTTTGGCCGAGACCTGGCGTCTGTGGAAGCCGCCATCAAGAAGCACGAGGCGATCGAAGTGGACGTCTGTGTGTACGAGGAACGTGTGCAAGCCATGGTGGAATTGGCACGCGAGCTCCAGGCGGAGGGATATCACGAAGCCCGGCGCATAGATGCAAGGTGTCGTCACATGAAGCAGCTGTGGGAGCACCTGCGGGGGCTGTTGGCTACACGGCGAGCCCGCCTCGACGCCAATCTCAGGTTCCGGCGCGTCTTACAGGAGATGACCGGCCTGAATGACCGGATGGACGACTTAAAGGTACTGCGGAGAGAGACGTGCACGGTGCGGTCCTTGCTCGACCTCTCCACAGGGATTATGTTTGGGTCTAATGATCTGCTTCTTGGTCCCAATTCTTGGTCACTTGGTCCGAAAATGAAAGTGTCCAACTCCAAATTTATTTTCGCCAAATAAAACCGGCTTTTTCTGTCTGGTCAGGGACATCATCTCTCTGGTAATGCGCGTGTCTTCCATTTTCGCCATAGTGTACCAGACGCTACTTGTACTACACACAGGCCATCCTCTTCCCGGCTCCTCGTGCAGCCGCCATTTTTTTGGTTTTTCCACTCCTTTCTTCCGTCGTTTTTTGTTTGTTCAGAGGAACTCCTGATTAACCCACCTCTCCATTCCAGAATCCTCAACGACTCCTCCAACAGCCCCAATTACTGAATACTGTTACAGACGCGGTTTTAGATGTTATATTGACCGAGCGGTGGTGTATTACCGCGTCCGAACAGTTACTCCCCGATTAGAACCCGATTCCACCCGAGGTTGACCAGATCGCCCCACAGATATTCAATCGGGAAACCTCTAAAGCGACCGAAAGAGAAGGAAAAGAGAAAAAGACAGAGTACGGAGGAAGAACAGATTTATTATACACACACAAGCAAAAATGAAGAGCGACCAAAATTATTTACAAGCAATGGATGGAAAAAGCAGTCACACAGTGCATTGTTAGCTTAAACTATTCATTTTACTTAACCCCAAGACAACGAGTAGGACAGGACGTTCACACTTACACAAGGGATATTGCAGGCAGGTAGGGCTTGAGGTGGATGGCTTGAGAGGGAGGCAAGGTCGGAGGCAGCAGCTCTCAATTCCTCGCGGTTTTGGCGGGAAAACCCTCCGTCGCGTATCCGCTGCGGTAGACGTCACGCGCTGGTTCGGCACACCTGCTCCTCTTCTTGTGGTGGAGCCATCTCCCTCCTTTCAGCGCGTCTCTCCAAAGCTGGTTTCCTCTCCGAGTACCTCTCCTCTTTGGCTTGGAGCGTTTCGCATCTCACCGCTCTGCTTGGTGCCGCCTCTTCGCTCCTCTCCCAGGTCATCTCCCAAGTCATCTCGTAAAGCAGTCCCTTACAGTCGCTTTTATCACCTCGGGCGGAATCAAGCCGCCGGCTCCGAGGGCACGCCTACCGGGTCGCTCACCGCGGTGCTGATTGGCTGTTAGGGCTGGCTCACTCCTCCCCTCTTATGACGAGGTGGAGACACGCCTTTCTTCTCCGAGATGAGCACATGGGCAATGGCGGCCTGCGGGATTGAAAACAACTCCCACCCTTTTGAAAGGAACTTTGGAGAGCGGAGATGTTTGGAGAAATTGCAAGGGCCTATGCTTATTTTGTTTGATACAATGCAAAGTCAATCTAGTGGGAAACACAGATTTAGCCTACATGGAATAAGGAAATACACTATTTAAAAAGATATATCGTGACCTGCGTGTAAGTTTCATGGAATTAACTAGGAGGACGGCTGCGACCATTATTTACATTAACAGGGTGTTACCATACTTCTGTAACGTTCACATTGTAACGTTTTCACATTCGTTACACTTCCTCCAAAATTGTTACACTTCTCAAAAACCGTTACACTTCTCAAATTCATTACACACTTCTCAAAACCGTTACACTGCACCCTCCTTTCTTCAGGCCCGTGCTCGGGCCTACTAAACTTTAACTTAGTGTGACACGTAGGTGTAATTCCCTCTACAATTAACCTGACCCTGAGTGTGACAATCTTAAAACACAAATAAGTATGTCCCCCTATTGCATTGCACCCTGTCTAACAGACTCAAGCCCACAGCTAACCGAATTACGGAATTATTCTCAAACTATACATTTACGGTGGGGAGCATTATTTACAATGACGTGATTTCTTATTTACAACGCAACCCAGGACCTGTGTTTTTTTTTTTTTTTTTTTTTTTAGGGAACAAGAAAAAGAAATTCTTGTTGGGAGGGAGGAGACAGCACGCATTGCATCGATGCACCAGTACCAATACCACCAAAGCACCCAAAAGCACCAAAAGCACCACAAAGCACCAAAAGCACCACTCGGTGCGCAGTCACCATGGTTCTTAATAAACACAACAAAACAACTGGTGGTGGTCTTCTCTTTCTCTGCTGGGCCGATGTTCTTCCCGACGTCTTCTGGCTTCATGCGGCCTACTTGGAAATATAAAAAAGCACAACTTGTGTTCGTTTTTTTATTTAGGGCCTCAGGGGCCAACTAAGGGTGGTCCACCTGTTTGGCATAGGTGCCACCTTACCGAGGTCCGCAAGCAAGATTCCCTGGCCACTATGGCCGGTCTCCAACAGAGGTGCCCTGCCCCAGAACCTGGGGTCCATCAAGTGGTACTTGGCCGCAGAACAGCGGTCCATAAAGTGGTACATCAACGCAATGCATGCTGGTTCTGGGAATCTCGGGCGCACAATGGCCACCTCACGCACACTCCCCTCGGCACCCAATGGCGCACAGGTCATGTGGGAGACAAAAGAAAGACAATTGAGCGAGGGGTAAGGTCACAAGGGTACACGTCAATAAGGCAATGCAAGGCGAAATGCGTACGGAGGGCGAAGTGAGAAAGCTCGTCCCTACCGTACGTCACCCCCCTGTCACCTACCCTACCCTTGCCCTTACCCCATATGTACAAAATCTACACATTACCAATTCGTCACTACTGTCACGTCTTCCCCATATTTCCCCTATACCAAATTCGTCACCACAATCCCTCTAACCAAAATTTGCCATCACCCAATTCGTCATCAATCCTCATAAGGAGGCAGAGATGGAACATCAAAGCACAATGTCACACCCACGTCATGATGCGTCTCACAATCCAAACATTTGCATCATAAAAAATAATCAAAACATGGCATGGTGTGGAGTACCTGTCACCTCAGGTGAGTGGATGCAGATGGTGCGAGGAGATCCTTCATCCTAACTATTTTCTAAATATAATTCCAGTAATCTCTGTGTGTCTGTGTGTGTGTGTGTGTGTGTGTGTGTGTGTGTGTGTGTGTGTTTGTCTGTGACCGCTGTTTCTCGACAACCACGGGTCCGATATACTTGAAACTTGCCAGGTATATTGCTGGGGACCCGAGGATGTGCCTTTTCAAGGTTTGAAATTAATCGGACAAGTGGTTCCCAAGGTATGGTCACCGTACTCGCAAGCCGTTCGCTTTGGCTTTGCGAATGGACCAAACCATTTCATGTAAATAGAGGGGGGGGGGTTCTACCGTACTCGCAAGCCGTTCGCTTTGGCTTTGCGAATGGACCAAACCATTTCATGTAAATAGAGGGGGGGGGGAGGGTTCTGTGGTCGTTACTGCCACGTGGTTTCAAAGTTTTTTTTTGTTGTTGTTGTTTGCACGCATGTTTTTTTGCACCCACGTACGGGCACGCCCTAGTTTTCTAAATGACTTTAACACACTTTACACTACCCGGGGTCTTTCCCTGCCACTCCATTGGCCAACTTACACGATGGGTTCTAATAACCAATTCCCATTGACCAAACTGTGGTGCTTCTCAATTTGGGGTCTCACTCCCCCGATTCATCTCCCGGTGCCCTCGCACAATTTCTGGGCTGTGACGTGTAGCTCTCCCAGCAGGTCTACCCACCTGCACACCTCCACCACTGTAGTTGCCACCCGAGCTTACCTAGCTCCTCACCCTAACCTAACTAACTGGGGCAGGCCCTCTCCTGGCTCTGTCACCCCATGGTGCCCTCTGGCACTGGGCTACCCGGGTCCGTCCTCCGGATCCTCGGGCCCCATCCACAACTACCGGCTCCCAGAGCCCACCTGCGGCCTCACCTGGCCGACATCCTTACAGTGGTGGAGCGCCCAACCAACTACACACACTAACAGGCTACACGCCCAGCCATTTCCACAACACTAATGCACCCATCCAAATACCATTCTGTCACCCGCACCACAGATGCCAATATCCAACCACAATTTACCTGTACCCTCTACCTAACACTTACACTACCCGCCCCGGGTATCCGTGATGGGGGTCCACTCTTCCCCCATTCACACCTTCGCACCATGCACACCACTCCGTACCACTTACTCCAACTCCTTCCACACACTTGTACTTGCACACCTGTGCTCTCACTCTTGGTGCCGCCTGCACGCTTCTCTCCCCAAGCGCATTCGCGCTGATCCACAACACTCACTACTCACACACTGCTCCACACACCTGTCCAGTTGCACACCTGTGCAATCACACCTGTTCAATTCTCAACCACACGGCATCATCTCAGCTAACTACTCCCCTCTGAAACTTGCGCTTCCCAGTCGTCCCTTTAAACTATTGCGCTCCCACGTCATTATCATCCACACTAAACTACCTGCGTCCCCACTACAGGTATCAGTCACTAACTAACCTTAACGTCACCTAATGTCCTCTTCGCTAGATCCCTAACAATATAACCTAACCCACCCGGGCTAGTTTTCACTGCCATACACCCCATAAGCTATAGCGCATTTGCCCCCACCTGTGAGGGATGGTGGATTTGCCATCCCACCACATCGGGGGTCTCTCACTATAAATTTTGCTCGTCCAAATTCCAACCAATTCAAAAATTTTCCATTTACTGCCAATTCTACCCACTATTATAAATTTCGTATCAAATCACGATCACTATCACTATCACCCGTCTACTTATTACATCCTCTCGGTGCGCCAATTCACGTCTACAGCCCGGCTTCGTATGGCCGAGCAATGAACGCGGGTCGTTTTGTGCCAGCGGCTGGATACGTCCCGCATTCGTGGCAGGGACGGGGGCTTACCCGGGCCGAGATCCCACGCACCACCTCGGCGTGGAGCCATCCAATGTCCCGATCTCGACCTGCCGGCACGTCTCAACAAAACGTGGTCGCCATGACGACCCTTCCTATCCAGCTGCCCGCTCCGCCTAGTGGAGCTCGGACGCGGCCGTTCCACGCGAGGCCCAGCGTGGATCGCGCACGGCGGTCCTTTCGAACCCGCCGTGGCTCGGATCCCCGCTGGTTCTCGCGGCACGCGAAGCCCGGCACGCACCGAGGGCCCGATTCGGCTATAAGTCGCTCTAACCACTAAACCGGTTACCGTCGATGCTTCACCTGGACGCTTACATGCATACGCTACCCCTTGCTTGCTCATACATGCAGCCGTTTCCATGCTCCTCGTACCTTTCCTTACACACCCAGGTACACTCATTCCACTCACAGCCTTGGTCACACACCTGACCACCGAACACCTTGGCACACATTCGTCGCTCGCACACCTCACCAACACACCTCTTCGCGCCCCTTTCTCGGTCACCTCCTCTGTGACAATCACAGGTGTGCTCTCACCCGCACACCCAACCACGTGCCTCACTACCAATTCCAGCGTGCATTCCCACTCACGCTCTACCATTCCAGGTGTGCATCCTTCCATTCCAGGTGTACATCCTCGCTCACCTGCCACAACCAACTCACGCTCCGTGTCACTCTCACTACTCTCACCTCCACTCTCGGTCGCGCACTCACCCTTACTCTCGACAGCGCACTCTTTCCTCATGCACCTGTCCGTTACACACCTTTCTCGCGCACACTCTTCCGCACATTGTCCCGTTACACCCTCTGTAACACTCACCACAGGCGTACACTCTCTCATTACTTCCTCCATAACACTCACCACACCGCGCTTCCATGTACTCCCTCGCACACGCGCTACGACTGACTCACTCTTGACGGCACACTCACTCCTCGGCCTGCACTTTTTCCTCACACACCCCATGGTCGGACATTCTTGCACACCTCTTTTTTCGCACACCAGACCTGTCGCTCACTTCACCAATGGCCTCTCACGAACACCCGGATCCAAACCAATCCCCAAGCCGACTGAAGCTTTCCTCACATCATATACATTGCCACTCACCTCCGTACCTCGTCTCCGCACCTCCTTTGCCACCTGCAAACTCTTTATTTGGTTAGTGAGCATCACATTATGAGTTGAGCACCGACCTTGTACATATTCCGCTATCTCCTCCTTTATTTCTCTCTTAGTTTCTGTCCATCTCTTCTTAATTTCACTCACCTCTTCTTCCACTTCCTCTAATTTTTGTTTAACCTCTTTTATTTCTCGGTGCGTCTCCTCAAGTTCGTCCTCTAAGGCTACCGTGACTGTCTCTATGTGCTTCCTCACCTGCCGGTCCTTTGTCTCCATTATCTCTGTCACCTCGTCCACCCTCATTGTCAGTTCCTCACGTACCATCTGACATTGCTTCTGTGTCGCTATCAAGTCATTTTTTATTTCTTTTTGTGTCGCCTTTAACCCTCCTAGTACCGCAGTGTTCTTTTGAACCTGCTCCACTAACTTCGTTTATCCCTCTGTCAGCTGTTCCACCTCCTCCGTCAGATCTTCTATTCCCCCTTGTAACTTAGCCGTATTATTTCTCACCTCTTTCTCCATACGCTTCTCACCTCGCTTTACCTCCTCGCGTAGCCCCGAAACCTCCTCACTTACCCCTCGTCGTATTTCCTCCATCTTTTTTGTAGATGCCACCCTCATCTGTCCCAATTCATCCCTCTGAGCATCCAGTTTGGTTTCTACCCCGATTTTCACCTCCTCTATCTGCTCTCCCATTTGTTTGATTTCCCTGGCAGATTGTTCCCCTATTTCCCGCAATTTGTCCTCCATCCTATTTTCTAACCCCATTAACCCATTTTTCACCCCCTCTATCTGATTCTCCTGGGCAGCCATTCTATTTTCCACCCCCGTTAACCCATGTTTCACCCCTTCTATCCCATTGTCTAACCCCTCAAATTTCTTGTCGAATCCCTCAAATTTCTTTTCTAATCCCTCACCGGTACCCCTCGCTTCGTCCCTCATTACCCCCAATTGCTCACCCTGAGCATCCATCCGGTTCCCCATTTGTCCCATTTGGCCCTCCAATCGCTCACCCAGTCGCTCAATTTGGCTCCCCATACTCATCTGTACAGCTGCCTGTAGCTGCGCAATGAGGGCCTGCATGTCAATCCCTCCCACTTGTGCAGCGGGCACGGCCGCCATAGCCATGTGCGAGGCGCCATTTTGTGCGTCTGATACCCCCTCAACCGCCTCCTCATTGCTCTCCTCCTCCCTTTCTTTCCCTAAGTCCTGGGTTACCCCTAACCCGTCTATTTCCCGCACCGACATCCGATCGCCTTGATTGTCCATGGCGCGATCTCAAAATTCGGGTTTTATAAAACAAAATAAATTTCGGCAGCTTGTAATTTTGAGCGCGTTAAGCGCGCTTCGGGTCCGATTTCGGGTCCGATCTCCCTCCTCGACACCAATTGTTACTCTAATAGTACAATTGGTGTTCCAAAATTTGGGCCTAACAAATTTAGTCCCAGGTCCGAATCCAACTCCTGACAACCAATTGTTACAGACGCGGTTTTAGATGTTATATTGACCGAGCGGTGGTGTATTACCGCGTCCGAACAGTTACTCCCCGATTAGAACCCGATTCCACCCGACGTTGACCAGATCGCCCCACAGATATTCAATCGGGAAACCTCTAAAGCGACCGAAAGAGAAGGAAAAGAGAAAAAGACAGAGTACGGAGGAAGAACAGATTTATTATACACACACAAGCAAAAAGGAAGCGCGACCAAAATTATTTACAAGCTTAAACTATTCATTTTACTTAACCCCAAGACAACGAGTAGGACAGGACGTTCACACTTACACAGGGGATATTGCAGGCAGGTAGGGCTTGAGGTGGATGGCTTGAGAGGGAGGCAAGGTCGGAGGCAGCAGCTCTCAATTCCTCGCGGTTTTGGCAGGAAAACCCTCCGTCGCGTATCCGCTGCGGTAGACGTCACGCGCTGGTTCGGCACACCTGCTCCTCTTCTTGTGGTGGAGCCGTCTCCCTCCTTTCAGCGCGTCTCTCCAAAGCTGGTTTCCTCTCCGAGTACCTCTCCTCTTTGGCTTGGAGCGTTTCGCATCTCACCGCTCTGCTTGGTGCCGCCTCTTCGCTCCTCTCCCAGGTCATCTCCCAAGTCATCTCGTAAAGCAGTCCCTTACAGTCGCTTTTATCACCTCGGGCGGAATCAAGCCGCCGGCTCCGAGGGCACGCCTACCAGGTCGCTCACCGCGGTGCTGATTGGCTGTTAGGGCTGGCTCACTCCTCCCCTCTTATGACGAGGTGGAGACACGCCTTTCTTCTCCGAGATTAGCACATGGGCAATGGCGGCCTGCGGGATTGAAAACAACTCCCACCCTTTTGAAAGGAACTTTGGAGAGCGGAGATGTTTGGGGAAATTGCAAGGGCCTATGCTTATTTTGTTTGATACAATGCAAAGTCAATCTAGTGGGAAACACAGATTTAGCCTACATGGAATAAGGAAATACACTATTTAAAAAGATATATCGTGACCTGCGTGTAAGTTTCATGGAATTAACTAGGAGGACGGCTGCGACCATTATTTACATTAACAGGGTGTTACCATACTTCTGTAACGTTCACATTGTAACGTTTTCACATTCGTTACACTTCCTCCAAAATTGTTACACTTCTCAAAAACCGTTACACTTCTCAAATTCGTTACACACTTCTCAAAACCGTTACAATACGTTTCGTCATCGATATACATAAGACAGAGACGGATGGCTGTCCTTTCGTCCATCAGTGCTTACGCTGATTGGCTGGTGTGAGGCTAGGTGCAAGGTGATTGGCTCCCGGCAAGATTGAATAATGTATCGTATTGGCTTATTAAAAGCTGATATACGAAATCTGATTCCGTATTTCACGATAGGAACTCAGGGCCTGAATAATTATGTCGAAATCTCGAATGAAAGTGACAGAGACAGGACAGTGGTGGAGAGAGGGGATTGTAGAAGGGTGGAGGGGGAGACGGGGAGTGAGAGAGAGAAAAGGGTATACTTTTGATAGTTTTTCCTGTCACTTGGGATGAGTACTCTTCTTTGTGATGTTGTGATGAATATGTGAATCAGCTTGACATACGTGATTACATTTCTTTGTGAGTGGCAAGAAAATACTAGATGGTGAGTGTGAGTCCACAGGCAGATCTACTTTGATGTAGATCGGTCATTCTCAGATGTAACATAATCAAGATACAGTGCCCATAGAAAGTCTGTACCCCCTTTCAAAATTTTAATCTGTTGTTTCCTCATGGCCTGGAATTAAATCAGACTTTTCCCACCTATATTTACACATCGAAACCCACAACTTCCAAGTGAAAAACAAATTCTACAACATTCACAAAATTTATTAAAAATACAAAACTAGATTATCTTGGTTGGATACGTGTCCACCCTCCCCCACACCCCCTTATAATAGCAATTGTAAATTAGGTCAGGTGTAGCCAATCACCTTCAACATCACACACCAAGTTAATTGGCCTCCACCTAAACTGCAGTGATTCTGATTATTTCAAAATAAAATCAGCTGTTCCTGTAGATTTCCTCTGCTGGGTAGTGCATTTCACAGCAAAGACTCAACCATGAGCACCAAGGAGCTTTCAAAAGACCTATGGGAAGAAGTTGTGGAAAGGCACAGATCAGGGGATGGGTACAAAAATATTTCAAAGGACTTGAATATCCCTTGGAGCACAGTCAAGCCAATCATTAAGAAGTGGAAGGCGTATGGTACCATCAAGACCCTGCCTAGATCAGACCGTCCCACCAATTTGGATGACCAAGCAAGAAGGAGACTGATCAGAGGGGCCAGCAAGAGGCTAATGGCAACTTTGAAAGACCTACAGGCCATTATGGCAAAGACTGGTCACTGTGTGCATGTGACAACAATATCCCAAGCATTCCACAAATCTCACCTGCGCAGTAGGGTGGCAAGAAGGAAGCCATTACTCCAAAAGACCCACCTTGAGAACCACTCCGCAGATTTTGAAGCCATGTGGCAAAAGGTTTTGTGGTCCGACAAAACCAGGATGGAACTTTTTGGCTGAAATGCAAAATGTCACGCTTGGCACAAACCCAACACAGCACATCACCCAAAGAACACCATCCCTACTGTGAATCATGGAGGTGGCAGCATCATGTCATGGGGATGTTTCTCATCAGCAGGGGCTGGGCCACTTGCCCGGATAGAAGGCAAAATGGATGGAGCAAAATACCGACAATTCTCGAGAGGAAAACCTGCTGCCCTCTGCAAGAAAGCTGAAATTTGGACGGAAGTTCACCTTTCACCATGACAACGACCCGAAGCACACTGCCAAAGCTACACTGGAGTGGCTAAGAAACAAAAATATAAATGTCCTTGAGTGGCCCAGTCAGAGCCCAGAGCTAAATCCAATCGGAAATCTGTGGCCCAACTTGAAGATTGTTGTCCATTAACACTCCCCACGCAACCTGACTGAGCGGGAACAGTTTTGTACAGAATTGGCAAATATTGCCCATCAAGGTGTGCAAAGTTTGTGGAGATGGAACCCAATAGACTCACACCTGTAATTGCTGTCAAATATACTTCCAGCAAGTATTAACTCAGAGGTGGACACTTATCCAACCAAGATAAAGTAGTTTTGTATTTTTAATACATTTTCTGAGATTTGTAAAATTTATTTTCACTTGGAAGTTTTGGTTTACGATGTGTAAATAAAGGTGGAAAAAGTCTGATTTTGTGCAATATCATTTCAGTCTATAAGGTAACAAAAGGTGAAAAATTTGAAAGGGGGTGTAGATCTTCTCTGGGCACTGTATCTGGTCATGGTTCTGCCTTGTTAAATGCCCCATGTTGTCTTTGTTTTGGATCTCCTGTTTTGAAAACAGTAAAATCTGCTTGAGATCGTGCTCCTTGCATGTCGGTGTTACCCTGATACCGATTGGACCCATGTTTGAAGGTCTCCTGTGCGTGTCATTTTGTGAGAAAACGAGTGGTTCTCCTTTATTTATTTTTAACCAAAGCTTTGGTGATGTTTATTTGTGTACTCTCCAGGCACAGGTGCAATCTCAGTGCTATGGTAAGCACCTCCTGGATGTTAAGGATCTGCTCCAAAAGCATACACTCGTCGAGGCAGACATTCGGCTGCAGGAGGAGCGCATTCACAGTGTGAATGACGCTGCGCAGACTATTGCAGCTCTTGGGGATGGTGCGTATCATTGGTAACCTTCCTTTTGAGAAACAGTACTTTCCCATGGCCCTCAGAAGGTGGAAGAACAAGGACACGTTTTGGACTTTTGCCCAACCAACACTTACTCTTCAGGGGATCATTCCGAGTGAAGCGTCGCGACCCCACGACAATTGCACTCTATCTTGAGTTGCTGTATTTGCATTTGCTATTATTTCTGTATTTTTGTACACCACTCCTTTCCTTGTGATCATACAAGGATGTTCGTGTGATAAATAGTTCTCGGGACTAAGATAATTGCCCTGTGTGTCAGACTTGGTGATCATTCCTTTGTCCCGTATGGCAACGCACTCTTCTAGACACTTAGATAGGCCCTCAGTGCACACATTAATTAAATCCCCCCCTTACACTGACTGACCATAGGAACTGACCGGAAAAATCAACAGGCAGCAGCCACGCAGTACGCCACCATGGCGACAAACATCGTGCGAGGCAGGCAATAGCCATGCTCAGGGGGGCTCTTGATTGACGGGGGGGGGGAGGGCGAACAAGGAGCAGGGCGCCAAGCGCTCGGCCAATGAGAGGACACCAACGCGGTGAGAAGATTCAGGAAGGTGAAGGAGCGACACACTGATTGGCCACCGACCGATGACACCTCGGCCAATCAGTGCGGAAGGCGCGAACATTCGGCCAGTCGGTGTGGAGGACGCAACAAGCGATGCGCTGATTGGAGGAAAAGCGCCAGTGACGTCAGAAAACTGCGAGTAAAACCGCTCGCTCGCCGGCATTTTGAGCTCTTCCTTTTGCCTCTTGCCTTCCATAGACTGTCCCTTCGTGTTGGACCTGCTCTTGCAACATGCTTGCTTGTTGACTCAGCCTGTCATCCTTCCGATGTTGGCAAATTGAGTACCAGTTCACTGGTAATTCCCTGTGAGTTGCAAGAGGCGACTAACAGGGTTGGCGTCAGGAAGGGCATCCGGCTGTAAAACATTTATTCAAAAAGGGGACCACAGTGCCCAAAAAAGGCCAACCCCTGCTCTGCGGGGAAAAATGGCCTCTAAAGGGCATTTGGGCCATTGTACATAGTTTGCTTTTCTGGTGGTCGTGGCGGATTTTTGGCCGTTGGGTCTGCCCTCTGCTCGGTCCTGGCTCTGCTCCTGGCTTCACCTGCCCGGCTCCTCCACTGTTTCCTCAGGCCCGCTCCCGTTGTTTGTGGCCGTTGTTTGCGGCTGTGGCTGTTTGCCGCTGTGGTCTTGGTTTGCGGCTGCGGTCATTTGCCGCTGCGTTTGCCGCTTTGCCTCCTCGACCTTGGCCTCGTACTCGTCCCTTCGCTCCTGCCTGGCATGGCTCTGAGGTACTCCGCCACAAGGCTTATTCTGCTCAATACTCACTCCACCCCATCATGCATCTCTGCAATCAAATACCACGGACTCCTGCGACGACCCAGATATACTCATAGAGGCTCTGGTCGTAAGTTTGTTTACTTACAAACAGGTCACTCCGTTCCCATACTCTGGTCGGCTCAGCGCACTCCCACTCATCGTCCCAGCGCACCTGGTCACAGCAACGCACACGATCGCACCTCCTGTCTGCAAACACTGGCTAAATCACCTGAGTTCATCCCCACCGTACAAAGCAACATCAAGCTCACCCTGTTCAATACCCGGTCCCTCAACAACAAAAGCATCATCCTGAACGACTACATTCTGGATAATAAACTGGACTTTCTCTGTCTCACCGAAACCTGACAACAACCTCTGGACTACTTCTCACTCAACCTCACTACACCCAATGGATATTCTTACATCAATAAACCACGTTCGGAGGGCCGAGGTGGTGGAATTGCCGTAATTCACCGACAGGACATCAAGACCAGCCTCATCTCCATCTCATCTGCTCCATCATTTGAACACCTGGCTTTTAAACTCTCTGGTCACACACAGTCAGTCATGGCTGTTGTCTACCGCCCTCCCAAACCACACCCATCATTCCTGTCTGACTTCTCCTACTTTCTGACCCAGCTCTGTTACCTCTCCCCCTCAATCCTCCTCCTTGGTGATTTCAATATCCACATGGACTCCACTGACTCCACAATAACCACTGACTTCACTGATTTACTCACCTGCTTTAACCTCACTCAACATGTCAACTTTCCTACCCATAACCGTGGTCACATTCTGGACCTTGTCTGCTCTACTGGATTAATTTTGCATCATCTCTCTGGCTCCGACCTCACCCTCTCTGACCACTTAGCCATCACTATGACCATCAACATCCCCACCCCAGCACAAAGGCATTATCGCACTATCAACTTCCGTAAGCTAAACGCTCTTTCACCTACCTCATTGTCATCCACCCTCTCTGAAAAAATGTCCACTTCTCCCTTCGTTGACCTCCACACCCCTTCTGACCTCACTGACTACGACAACCACACTCTCTCCTCCTGCCTTGACCAGCTTGCGCCTATGAAAACCAAAACAGTTTCTTTCACCCATTCTGCTCCCTGGTTTACCCCTGAACTCCGCCTGATGAAAACTCGTGCTCGCCAACTTGAAAGACTCCGCAATAAAACAGGTCTCACAATTCACTCCCAAGCCTACAAAGACCACCTGCAGCACTACAAAGATGCCCTCTCCTGTGCCCGCTCCGCCTACTACTCTCAAATTATCCACCCTGGCTCTGGAAACCCAAAAGCACTCTTCTCTACAATAAACAAACTCCTCAGCCCCCTGAACACCACCACCCAGTCATTCACAGTAGACAACTGCATCTCCTTCCTTTCATTCTTCCAATGCAAAATTGACAACATCTACAGCAGCTTAACCACCACTGCACCCGCTCCCCCTCAAACCACCTGCCCCCCCCTTATCCTGCCAACCCCTGTCTCAGTTCTCCCCAGTCTCCCCTACTGACCTCTCTGAACTCCTCGGAGGAATGCAACCTGCCACCTGCACTCTTGACCCCATCCCCTCCAGCTTTGTCAAGGCCTCCCTTCCTGCTCTCTCTCTCCACTTATCACTGCAACAATAAACTCCTCCCTGTCTACAGGCATCGTCCCACCATCCCTCAAAATTGCTGCTGTTACCCCCATTCTGAAAAAACCTGGACTCAACCCTGACACCCTAAACAACTTCAGACCCATCTCCAACCTACCCTTTCTGTCAAAAGATTTGGAACACGCTGCAGCCACTCAACTCAAACATCACCTCTCTGCCAATAACCTGTCTGAAACATTCCAATCCGGATTCCGCTCCAACCACAGTACTGAAACTGCTCTCCTCAAAATCACCAACGACCTTCTCCTCTCCTCTGATGCTGGCAACCTCAACATTCTCATCCTCCTCGACCTCAGCGCCGCCTTTGACACCATCAATCATACCATCCTCCTCACCCGACTTGAAACAACCTTTAACATTACTGGCACTGCCCTCTCTTGGATCAAATCATACCTCTCTGACAGACGCCAGTTCATCTCCATCAATAACTGCAAATCCCTCACTGCTCCCCTCCCCCAAGGTGTCCCCCAAGGTTCAGTTCTCGGCCCCCCCCTCTTCATCCTGTACCTGTCCCCCCTTGGTCACTTAATCCGCCGTCATGGTCTCCAATTCCACTGCTTCGCCGATGACATCCAGCTTTTCATCTCCACCAAGTCCATCTCCACCGCCACCCTCTCTATCCTGACAAACTGCATCACTGAAATAAAATCCTGGCTTCAAATCAACTTCCTCAAACTTAACTATGATAAATCTGAAATAATCATCATTGGCCCAAAAACGCTCACCAAATCCACCCATAACTTTGCCCTCAACATCGACTGTTTCCCAGTATCCACCTCCCCTCACATCCGGAATCTTGGCAGCATCTTTGACCAAACCCTCTCCTTCGACAAAAACACTAAACAGATCACAAAGACAGCCTGCTTTCACCTGAAAAACATCGCCCGTCTCCTTCCATCCCTCTCCTCCACGGCTGCAGAAACCCTCATCCATGCCTTCATCACCTCCCGTCTGGACTACTGCAACAGCCTCCTCTATGGTTCACCCTCAATAATCACCAATAAACTGCTATACATTCAGAACTCCGCTGCCCATCTACTCACCCATTCCCGGACCCGTGACCACATCACCCCCATCCTTTACAAGCTTCACTGGCTCCCCATCCCCCAGAGAATCCAGTACAAAATCCCCCTCTTGACCTACAAAGCCCTCCATAACCTGGCCCCATCCTACCTGACTGACCTCCTCTCCAGACACACTCCCACCCGCAACCTCCACTCTGCTGGTACCAACCTCTTGACCCCCCCCCCCCCATGCGGACCAAATTCAGATCCTGGGGGGACAGGGCCTTCTCCATCGCTGCTCCCACCCTCTGGAACTCACTACCTCACACCATCAGAGACTCCTCCTCACTCACCACATTCAAAACATCACTCAAGACCCACCTGTTCAACACTGCATTCAACATTTAACCCACAGCATTTAACCCCTGACTGTCTCTTCTCCTTCTCCTTCCTTTTGCTTTGATTATTTACCTATTGATTTTTGTCTTTTTGCAGTTGTTTTTTGTACTCTGTCAAAGCGCCTTTGGGCTTCTGGAAAAGCGCTATATAAAATAAATGTATTATTATTATTATTATTAAAGGTGGTTCAATGATGATGTCATAGGTTCCTCAATTATGACGTCATAATTCGACAAGTACAAAATTTCATCCGATCAAGAAGAAATTTCATCGTCATCTTTGGATAAATTGCCGAGAAAAAAATAAAATAATAACGTCATCGGTCACGTCCTTCCATGTGGCCGCCATGTTTGTTTTTACAGATAAGCTTTAAAAACCACTAAAAACATGTCCTGGCAAGGGTCTGCAATCTCTGATTGCTCTTTCTTATTGTATTTGTATTTTATTGTGTAATATTATTGTATTGAGTAGCTGTGTATTTGTATTTTGCATTGTGTATTTGTTTTGGGGCTGTTGTAGAATATGCGAGTGAACTCTAACTTTTCACTTAATTTTCGGCGACATCCAGTTGAGTGTAATTTTCATTTTGATACCTAGGAGACATGTTGAATGGAGAAGGTGGATCCGACTCGGCAACAGTTGCTAGAGTGAGATGTGCATGGAAGATGTTTCGGGAACTGAGTGGCGTGATGACAAGGAGGGGAGTGTCGTTGAAGCTGAAGGGAAAGGTGTATGCTGCATGTGCGAAAAGTGTTATGATTTATTGGAGCGAGACATGGGTAATGCACGAAGAGCAGCAACGAAGGCTGGAAAGGGTCGAAATGCGAATAGTTCCGTGGATGTGTGGAGTATCGTTGAGAGAGAGGAAGACAAATGATGAATTGCGAAAGATGATGGGAATAGAGCCTGTGATAGATGGTGTGAAGAGAAACAGGTTGAGATGGTTTGGTCATGTGTTGAGGAAGGATGAAAGTGACTGGTTGAGGAGAGTGATGGAAATGAATGTAGAAGGAAGAAGAGGACAGGGAAGACCGAGAAAGCCTTGGCTCAAGGTGGTGGAAGAAGAAATGTGGGCAAGGGGGTTAACAAGGGGAGATACAGAAAATAGGGCAAAATGGAAAAGATTGTCATGGCTAATGCAAGGCTAACCCCCACTCCAGCAGGGAAAATGGCCTTAAAATGCCTGTTGTTGTTGTTGTTGTTGTATGCAGTTGAGTGTCACCAAAATTGAAGTAATGGGGTTCCGAATGTTTCACGTCACCGTCTGCAGGTTCCAAGCCCTGTGACCCAGGGCTTGTACAGAACCGTGTTCGTCACCTTGAAACCCGTTTTGCTGAGCTGTGTGAAATGGAGGTAGCGCAGCGACATAAACTGGAAGAATCATGGCAACGCTGGTGTTTCTTTTCCGTGATGGATGAACTGGCGAGCTGGATATGCGAGACTGAAGCTCTTCTTTCATCCCAGGAGGTCGGTGAGGACCTAAGCAGCGTTCGACGTCTCCTGGCACGTCATCGGACTCTCGAGGACGAGCTGAGTATCCGCCGGGCGCATCTGAAGCAAGCGGTGCGCGAAGGTGAGACGGTGCGCGAAGTTGAGACGTTGACGAAGCAGGGACATTTCGATGCAAATGAGATCGCCGAGAGAGTGCATGAAATTGAGCGAATGTGGAACCGATTGGAAGAACTCGCGACGGCGCAGAAGCAGCGGTTGAGCGATGTTAAAAGTTTGCGGCAGTTCGCGGCGGACTTAGACGACCTTGAGGGCTGGCTCAAGGACGAGCTTCGCCTCGTGTCTTGCGGTGACGTCGGCAGTGATTTGTTCTCTGCTCAAACGCTAGTCAAGAAACACAAGGACGTGATGGCGGGGATATCTGGATTCCGGTAAGAGAGCTTCTATCTTACCATGCATGCTCTGATTTTATCAATCACAACCAGGTACAGTACCTGTAGTACCTGGATAACCAGGACAACATTGCAAGCGTTTTGATGGTATTTGATGCAAAATAAGAAATTGTATTATCGATACAGGATATGACGTCACCACTCGTGTGGTTCTTTTTCTCCCCACAGTCCAGTCATGGATGTTCTGCGCGAGCAGGCCCAAAACCTCCTGACTATGAAGACAATGAAGAAGGCCGACGGGCCGGGACGCTTTGTGGAGCTGGAGCGACGGTACAGTGAGCTTGTGGAGACCGCGCTCGGCCGCGAGCAGAGGCTGCAGGATGCGCTGGCTCTGTACAAGTTGTCCAGTGAGGCAGATTTATGTGATCTGTGGACCGATGAGAAAGAGCAATGGCTGAACGGGATGATTCTACCTGCATGCCTTGAAGATCTAGAGGTGGTCCAGCACCGGTGAGTTGAAACAGCTGATGATGTTTGTGCGATCCTGACCCCAATGAAACCTAACTGTCATATTTAAAGTACTTGGTCCTCAACCTCTTCAACCAGGTCCACCAGGGCGAGTCAAAATGTCCCTCCCCGAGTCCCTCCCCCCACCCCAACATTCCCCGCACCTCAAAACTATTTCAGAATCACGAGTGTGTGACACCACCTGGAAATTTCATAGAAAAGGACTGAACATTCGTGCTAAGTTTATATTCTATATTGGAGGGAAAACTTCCGATAAACTTTTTGATTCCCCAGCCTCGATATTTCAAAGTCTTTGGTTGGCTACATAGACCGATTGTACCAACTTCGGGTTCTTTTGGTGAAACCTATTTGTGTTTGCGTCACTCTTTTACGGACAACCTTACCTGCAATCGAAAGGGGAAATCTGACCATTGTAGTGTGCGGTGATTGATGACACACAATTACAGGCCAGACAGGTAGAGAGTTAAACACCAGGCAGGCAGACAGACAGGAGTGAAGCCATTTATAAACCCCGCTTTTCGTTTTGCACGTGTGGGGTAATGAAAACACCCGATCACGCCAAATAGACAAATATGGAGCAGACCGTCCATGATGATGATGACGGCCGCAGGTCTAAAACAGCTTCCTCCAGGTTGTGACCCCAAGCATGACTCATTTGCATATTCGAGTTAGGTTTAGGTTAGACCCGTTAGCGACGGCAGAAATTCACGAGTGGAAACAAAATGGCGACTGTCGCTAACACTCATATTGTGTGTGCTCCCTTTCAGTGACGAATTCAACGTCACTTCCTGTGTGACAGATAAATAAATACACAGGGCTTTTATATATTTTGATTGTAGAATTAAATTATTTCTCAATTTTGTGGAGGCAAGACAATAAAAAGGTCATAGTTTTCATCCAGTTTCACTTGTGTCTGGGCTGTCTGGCTGCAAGCTTGCATGTTGCTTGGTCCAGTTTCCAAAGCCTGGATCTCGAGGTGAACAGTGAGGACTCACACATCGCTGTGGTGAACCAACTTTCCCTTCAACTCATCAACGCCGGTCATCCTGGAGAACAAGACATCAAGGTGAAGGTGGATCACTTGAATGACAGGTATAGCCATGCTTTCGATCTCGCTTTCTTTGCTCTCGGGAGTTTTGTACATATACCTTCTGTGTGGTCTATATGATAGAGACACTCATTGTGTAGTGCTTCGACACGTCATCTCGTCTCCGGGCCTGCAGGTGGAACAAGTTTCTCGAGTTGCTGGACCTGAAGAAAAAAGAGCTGCAGTCAGCCCTCAGCATCGAGAGCTTTCACCTTGAAGGAAACGTAACCAAGGCCTGGATTAAGGAGAAAACCAAAGTCATCGAATCAAGCCAAGAGTTTGGAAAAGACCTGGCTGGAGCCACGGCCCTGCAGCTTAAACTTGCAGGAATGGAAAGGAAGCTCGCCACGATTCAGGTAGGCCTTTTCATTAATTAATTAATTGATTTACTCCAGCCGAATGAAGGATCATGAAAGACCTGTTACAAACACAAAATACACACACAAGTTTCAGAGGTGGACACTTTGAGACTTGGTAAACTTCGGTCGAAGACGAAACACTTCAATTAGGTTCAAAGTATAATTTATTTGTATATAGGGTTGACAGCATCAAAAATAAATAGATGTGTGCACGAAGGGGTGCTACACCAAACAAGTTGCATGAAGTCACTCCTAATTCTGTTCTCGGAGCCTTCAGAATATATACTGATTTCAAAAGGGTGGGGTGGGGGGGGACATTTAGGTTACACAGATGTAGAGATCAGAACAAGCAAGTTCTGATCAGATTGCACACGAATGAAAATTCTTTCCAATAATATTATAAAAACAAGTTTGACAGCCAAGAAAATTAATGTGCCGGACACTGGACAGCAATGATATATTTGATATAAGATTATATATTTGACATGAGATATTATATATGCAATTGTATATTTGATATAAGAACACATATTAAAGCAATGAGAACCATATGGGGAGTCAGTTCCCACCGCAAGAAGGCCAATGGGAGGGTGTGTTTCTGACTTCAGATGGCCAGGCTCATTAGGTGCGCATTCTTGCAGAATATAGGCTACGTAATGTGTCCTCCAGACAAGAAACAGCAGACATTTCATTAAAGGATAAAATAATGTGTAAAATTTTGTCTTTGAACAGTATAATTTGAACAAAATTAAAACTAGAACAATGCGACTGTGTCGCCAATATGCCTCCGCATAGTCCCACAATGGGTAGATGCCATCACTCTGCATATGTATGGGTAGTGGATCACGTTTGTGAAGTTTCGTGTTGATCGGATAAGGTTCGTTTTTCTATCCAAGATGGCTGCCAAACCACGTGACCTATGACATCATAATTTTCAAACTATATGCAACAGTGCTGTTAGATGATATTTGTAAAATTTCGCATATATAGGGGGAGCTGTTTCAGAGATGTAATTATTTAATATTTTCCTTCAATCCAAAATGGCTGCCAAACCATGTGACCTATGATGTCATAACTTTAATATTTCAATACAAATGGGTCATAGATCATGTGCATGCAATTTCAGATATTTAGGATAAGGAATACGATTAAAACATTTTGGGCTGGTATACCACTTCACCTATCATGTCATCATTATCATGCTTTTGTTTCCCATTTGGAGTACATGACAATGTGCCAAGTTTAAAAATTTTCCATTCAGCGGTTTCCGAGAAATATATTTTTAATTATTTTGCTTTGAATCCAAGATGGCTGCCATACCACGTGACCAATGACGTCACAATTATCATAAAAACATTCTGCATCGGTGTCACTCCTACCCTGAAAGTTTTGTCTCAATCGGACATATGGTTGCTGATAAAAATGAGGTTTAGCCTGGATGGATGGACGGACGTACGGAAGGACGGACGGACAACCTGAAAACATAATGCCTCCAGCAACCTTGTCGGCGGAGACACAAAAACATTCATCCACAGTATTAATGTGTGTTTACCAAATTAACATAGAAATGCTCAAAATACTTCCACACTTCTTTCCATCTCTTGAAGCCCACCCACATGTGGAGATAGCCCCCAAATCCTCACCCCTCCCCTGGCCAATGGAATGCCAACCCAGGGGGTTTGTCCACGTGAAGACCTCTTAATGCTGTGTGTTCAAGCAAGACCGCAGCACTTACTACTGCAGCTCTTGACCTCGTTTTGTTGAAACTCTTGGGTATTATGAGTCCCCTACCGGTGTACACCGGAGGGGACTCTAGGTTTGCACGCCGTCCCTCCGTCTGTCAGTCCGTCACACAAAGAACAGTTTTCCGGACTGTTTTTTTCGAAACGCTTGATGCTAATGATTTCAAACTTGGCACATGGTTTCCTCATAATAAGTTACAGATCAAGTTCGAACTTCACGACGTTTCGATCATTTTTCAACAAAGTTATGGCACTTTGAACTTTGGGAATTCTGATAATTCTGATGATCCTTAACTCAGTGCTATTTTAAGTTTTAATTTCCTTTAAAAACCAATTTCTCTGCAATAATAGGACCGATTGTGATAAAAATTTTCACCATATGATGGACTTGGTCTGTAGAATATTTTAATGGTAATTATGACGTCACAGGTCATGTGGTTCGGTCGCCATATTGTTTTTCGTGAAAACACGAAAACCCCATTTTCTCTGCAACGGCTGAACAGATCGAGGCCAAACTTTGCAGGCAGAATCGCATACCCATGCCGAACAAAAAAATCAGCGAGCGTGACGTCATGCGTCACATGGTTTCAGAGTTATGACGTTTTTAAGCATGAACCTTTAAAACCGAGCTCCTCCCTCATTTTTGATCCAATCGAGGGGAAACTTCACAGATCTGTTCAGCACTAAAATATCCTTTTGGAATTTGCGATAGGGCACGTGGTTTGGCAGATATCGTTAATTAAACGAAAATATTTTTTTAAAATGGATATCTCTTGAATCGCTAGTACCTCAGACCGTGAGTTGGTAATAATTTATATAATTCACACAGTGCAATACGTGCAGGCCGCTCCACGGAGCGACCTTGCGGGCTCCACGGAGCGACACACACGTGTCTCAGCATACCTCAGATCAAGTTTGAAAACCAGCATCAACCGTGCATAAATTTGCATATTCGATCATTTTTGACAAAGTTATGGCACTTTGAACTTTGGTAGGGGACATGTATTGCAGCGCAATACTCAGAATGCTTGTTAGTCCAGGGTTCGAACGGCCGACCTCCCAGACTCAGAGCAGACATGAAAACCATGACGTCACTGGGTGTAATGTTTCTTTATTAGCCCGTTCTGTGCACAGCAGGAGATGGGGTTTTGCAGTCACTTCTGTGTGTCTGTGTGTGTCTGTCTGTTTCTGTGTGTGTATGTGTGTCTGTCTGTCTCTGTGTGTGTGTGTCTGTCTGTCTCTGTGTGTCGTCTGTGTGTGTGCGCACACACGTGCGTGTGTCTGTCCGGTCTGTAACTTTTTACCATTTCAGTTTTGTCATCAAATTTTCACCAAAACTTCATTATGAAAATACGGAGAAGTCAAATTAATAATTTTGTCAAAAGGTCAAAGGTCAGTATCACCTAAAATCATCAATTTTCATCCAGTTGACCTGAAATTTCAATTTACCAATTGAGTTTTCTCATCAAAGTTTCAACAAAGCTTTACTATGAGAATATGGAGAAGTCAAATTAATAATTTGGTCAAAGGTCAGCATCACATAAAATCGGCAATTTGCATCTGATTGACCTGAAATGTGAAGAATTTGGATGTTGGGTCTCTGAATTGGTTCGCCAATGAAAAGCTGCCAGCCGATTGTTTTTTAGATGAAAAGGTCAAAGGTCAAGGTTGCGTAAAATCGCCAATTTTCACCCGATTGACCTGAAATTTAAGTAATTTGCATATCTGGTCACAGAATTGATTCACCAATCAAAGCTAGAAGCTGATTATATTTTTAGATCAAAAGGTCAAAGGTCAAGGCTGCATAAAATCATCAATTTTGCATTTTTATTTTTAAAATGTTTTCGTTATTTTGAGCATATGACAGAAGAAGAGGATATTTGAATACAAACGGACGTGGGTGGGCTTTTCATTTTCAGATGCTTTCTAGTTTATCATTTATTCCCCCCATTATCCTCAAATAACACGCTCAGGTTGACTCCTCCGAGTATGTTTGTCCCTTATTGTTTGTGTTTATTGTTTCGTGCCTCTAAGGGCATCATGTGTGGCAGAATCTGCTCACTTGCGTGTGCATTCACATTCGGGTACTTGAGGTCTAATGGCAAATCAATTGCATCTCCAAAATGGGTCAATAACTGTGTTTGATTGTATAAACGGAGCTTTTGTTTTTAAAATCACCCAATCTCTTCAAATACACCTGTGTCTGTTTCTCGGTTATGGTTGCCCCATTGGACCGTGTACTCCTCGGCGGATTCAGACCAAGCTGGAGGAAACCAGTCGTGAGGCGGAGCGGCTGGCGGTGCAGCACCCCGAGCAGGCCGAGGACTTCCGCCATTGTGTGGCCGAGATGGAGACCCTGTCGGGTTATCACAAGGAGGCCCTGCGCAAGTATATCGAATATCTTGACGAAGTACCCAGGAGGCCAAGGGGGTTTACCAGACATGGGCTGTTGTACAAGGTTGTGCCCCAGAAATCATATCTACATGTGCCTAGGAACACAATCTAGGTGAACAACCTTACCAACAAGCTGCTGGAAATTTGTAAGAGGCACACAAATGTTGCGCATCTTTCATCATCAGCATCATCATCGTCATCGTCATCTTTGCGCATCCCTACTTTGTGCAGGGCCCAATATAGCTGCAATTTCATGCACAGGCAAATAGTTTGACTGGGTAGTTCAGATATTAATGACTCAAACAAGCTACATATGTAAATTTACTGCTATTATGATTTCCCCATACAGGATCAAGGTGCACAGCTGACAGAGTTTTGCTGTATGGCTGATTTTTATGAATGATTTAATATTTACTCATTTTCAGACAAGTGTGAAATAATATCAACATGCACTTCTGGATGAGATTTGCTCCAAGTGAAGTTGTGTTCTTAATATATATACTCCTTTGCACTTTTAACTACAATGTCTAATGAATTAGTTTGTGTTTCAGATAACACAGCCGGGAGAAAAATGACCAGTCAAGCTGGGAAGAGGCTGGTTCAAGAGGCACTGTTACTGGAACAACCAAAGAAAAGGCGGGAGGATGGCTGGAACACAGACTATGGCAGATGTCTAATATGTCAAGAACCATCAATGAAAGGACTTAATAATGTCCAGGTGATATCAACAGAAAAGCTTCTTGTGGCTATGTCCTGTCGATGGGATCATATTCACAGAAGATTACAAAGTGACATTACCCAAGAAAACTGGGTTGGACAAAATTCCCCTAAATGGCATGTAAAATGCAGGAACTGGTACCTGAATGAAAAAAGTTACAAACTGGCAGAAAAAAGGAATCTAGGAGGGCAACCACCAGCGGCTGATGACCCTATGAAAACTTCATCTCTTGGGTCTCATACCACAAGACAATCCACATCAGGATTTGAAGCCAAGAACACTTGTGTCATCTGTAATAAGACATGGTATAGAGGGAAAGAGCCCACCTGTAAAGTGTCTACTACAACCAGCCAACATGCAATCCTTGATCAAGCCAAAAAGCTGAAGAGACAAGATATCTTGCAAAGGCTAATTGGTCAAGGCTTTGATATGGTTGCCAATGACATCTGCTACCATACACCCTGCACGAATACTTTTAAAGCTAGACGCATCCCCACTATCAGTCCAACACAAAATCTCTATGATGTTGCATTTGAAAGATTAGTCGAACAGCTTGAGACATCACTCTTCCAAAATAAGTGTGGCTTTTTTATGAAAAATCTTCGGGATCAGTATCGGGCAATTCTTCGAGAGCTAGATGTCAAAACTGCACACTCGTATCGATCAATAACTTTGAAGTGGAAATTGCAACAATGGTTTGGCAAGCGTATTTCAATTATCAACCAAAGCACTGGCGCTGGCTTTATCTGTGCTTCCTCCATACCACTAGGAGATGCTCTAGAAAAACTGAGGTTGTTAGAGGCCAAGAATCAGATTGATGAAAAACAGCAAATAATGCATTGTGCAGCTAAAATTCTGAGAGCTGATATTAAGCAGTGCAAAAAAAGAACAAAAATCAGAGCAGTTTACTGAAATTTCTTTTGCAGCTGCTGAAAGAATTGTTCCACAAACTTTATTTGATTTCACAACCATGCTGCTCTCTGACAAAGCAGGGAAAAAGCACCAAGAGTCTGGATCCCATATTTCAGATTCATCATTACTTCATCCGGCAATTAGGGAGAAAGCACTTGTAATATCGCAGCAACTTATGCAACATGTAGCAGCAGTGCCAACTCCTTTGAGTGTAGCTACAGCTTACTATGTGTATAACCAGACACGTAGCAAGTCACTGATCACTCTGAACAATAGACTTGGCCTAGGAATCAATTATGACACGTTGCAGCGCCAACTGACAACAAAAACCATCAACATCATGCAACAGGTTGAGGAGAATGGGGTGTTTGTCCCAGAAGCTATGGTGCATAATCATGCAAGTTTACATGTTTATGCAATGGACAACCTGGATTGGAAGAAAAACACATTAGAAGGTGGGACTTTCAATGCCACCACAGCCATTATAATTGAGAATCCTGTCATGAGTAGTACCCTCATCACTCATCCTGACAATATTAGTCTTCCTACTTCATCTTTAAGCAGGAAAAAGACCCTTTCAGGTGTTTCTGAAACAAATATCCCAAACTGTCACATTTCAGCCAGTGACAGAAGGAATTCTAGATCACTTTGCAACATTGATGATGTTAACAGTTTGGAAACTGCATCTGATGAGACAGCCGAAGAAATGCTGCTCTTCTGGAGACTTGGAAGACAAGTGAAAACTTCACAACTGCTGCATGTGCCATATGAAGGGGATCCTGATCTCCCTGGTTTTTCAGCATTCTGTGCACAGTTACTCCCACACCACAAGGCCAGCCGGATTGCATACCTCCCTCTCATACCTGCTTCACCAACGGATCCTGCTGTGCTAAAGGAAGAGATGACACGGCTTGTACAAACATCACATGCACTTGGAGATACATGGACTGTCATCACTGGAGACCAGGCCACATATGAACTTGCAGTGGCCATCAGGGACAAACACAAAGATGAGTTTTCCAAGGTAATCCTGCTTTTGGGAGGCTTCCACCAGGCTCATAACTACTTAAAAGCAGTCTGTAAGATTATGAGGGACTCTGGTGTGGAAGATCTTCTTGTAACAGCAGGAATGTGCCAAGAAGGGACAGCTAAGAAGATCTTTGGAGAGAAAGCAGACTATTACCAGTCTATGCATGCCATTAAAATCCTGAATGAAGCTGTATGGCATCTGTATTGGGAAGCATTTGAAAGCTGGATATCAGAGGAAGACACCCGACTATGGATAGATGCCATTGAGGCAGCACTGAAGAAGCAGTTCGATACGTCTATAGATGCAACTGAACAATTGAAGTCCATCCAAGAATGCCACTCACAGCTTGTAGCACTTCAGCAACACCTGCTGAAATTCCAGGAGACTCTCACCACCTTACCAACTGCTGTATTCTGGCTCAACTTCCTTGAGATGTCAGATGTATTATTCCGCTTCATCTACCACCAACGGGAAGGTAATTGGCGAGGGCATTTGTGTGAATCAGCTCGAATGCTTCCCTATTTAACAGCTGCAGGGCATTACAAATATGGTCAGCAGTCATTGCCACTCTACTTGTCTGAAATGAAAACACTACTCGACACAGCTCCAGAGGTGCATGAAGCTATGATGAATGGAGCATTTGTTGGTCGGAGAGCAGATGGGAGCCATAATGGTGTACCTCCTGATATGCTTTTAGAGCAAACTTATAATGCTGACGCTAAGGAAGACAGTGGTCTTGATGGCATAACACTCAACACAAATGCTCGCACCAAATGGCTTTATACAAAGCCTGTCACTTCAGCAGTCTCAGCCCAGCTGTTATCATCTATGCCAATGATACTGATATCATTGTTTCAAGTGTGTACTATGCTGCAACTCTGTTGAAGGATCTGCCTGAACTGTGGATTCGAACTACCCAGTCAAACTATTTGCCTGTGCATGAAATTGCAGCTATATTGGGCCCTGCACAAAGTAGGGATGCGCAAAGATGATGCTGACGATGATGATGATGATGATGAAAGATGCGCAACATTTGTGTGCCTCTTACAAATTTCCAGCAGCTTGTTGGCAAGGTTGTTGACCTAGATTGTGTTCCTAGGCACATGTAGATATGATTTCTGGGGCACAACCTTGTACAACAGCCCATGTCTGCTTTCCGAAAATTTTGGGGTTTGGCCCCCTGGGTATTGATTAAGAAGACCTCAGCTCGATGGGCATCCTGCAGCAAGCTCTGGTATCCATGTGTCTGGGACAAGAAAGCGAGCCGTTTGTCGCATGCAAGACAGAGCTCGTACAGGCCGAAGTCGAGGGCTAGCAGCCGCTGCCGAAGGGACGCATACTGGGCGCCAATACGATGGAGGGTCATCGCCATGCCCTCATTGCGAATCCACATGTAGTCGTCTTCATGGTTGTCCATGTCGCTGCATACGGTCCAGTGTTGCGCGAGCAGCTTTTCGGCCTCAAGCAATGTGCTCGGCTTGTCCTCGGACGTGATCGCTGTATGTGTCAAAGCGAGCCAACCCTAGTACAGAGAGGACGGGACGACAAGAAGAGAGTTAGCATTTCTCAAAATTTTGGTGACTGTGCGGGTAGCTTAAACCTTCCTGAAAATTTCATTCGCTATCCTTCAATATGAACACACATGGACATCTTACCCAACACAGTCTTGAGAAAAAGGACACCGGAAGGGTCTTTTCAACTCTTACTTTGCATTTCCGAGCACTATCTGTATTTTCTACGAGCTGCCATTTTGTCGGCATCTCGATATTCCCCAACGCTGTGAGTACAACATAAACAACAACAAAATGCCATTCAGCATTTTAAGGCCATTTTCCCTGCTAGAGCGGGGGTTAGCCTTGAGGTCCCCATGACAATCTTCTCCATTTTGCCATATTTTCTGCATCTCCCCTTGTTAACCCCCTTGGCCTGCATTTCTTCTTCCACCACCTTTAGCCAAGGCTTTCTCAGTCTTCCCCATCCTCTATTTCCTTCTACATTCATTTCCATTACTCTTCTCAACCAGTCACTTTCATCCTTCCTCAACACATGACCAAACCATCTCAACCTGTTTCTCTTCACAGCATCCATCACAGGCTCTATTCCCATCAACTTTCACAATTCATCATTTGTCTTCCTCTCTCTCAACGATACCCCGCACGTCCACCGAACCATTCGCATTTCCACCCTTTCCAGCCTTCGTTGCTGCTCTACGTTCATTACCCATGTCTCGCTCCCATAAATCATAACACTTCTCACACATGCAGCATACAACTTTCCCTTCAGCTTCAACGACACTCCACTCCTCGTCAGCATGCCACTCAGTTCCCGAAACTTCTTCCATGCACATCTCACTCCGGCAACCGTTGCAGAGTCTGATCCACCTTCTCCATTCAGCATGTCTCCTCGGTAGCAAAATGTTTTCACCCCTTCCAGCTTCACGCCATCTCCAAGATACAACTCAACATTTCCTCCATCAGCAGCTCCCTCTGTGCACACCTTACACTTGAATGTAGCTGCCACACTGGTCAATGAACCTCTCAGACCACCACATTATTGATGTCCATTGAATGTGCACATTGTACATTGAATGGAGTTCACTCCGACACCCTTCCTGCACACAGCACACGGCCACTTCCCAGTTCTTTTCACCTCACCACATGCTTTACCACTTGCCATCACCTTCGTTTTTCCGATATTCACCTTCAGACCTTTTGTCTCCATACATTCCTTCCACTTGTTCATCTTCTCCTTCAGTCCTTCCATACTTTCTGCAATCACCACCAGATCATCTGCATGCAACAACTCCCACGGTAAACCCTCCTTTACGTTCCGTAAAGAGTGAGCGGCACATTTTATTGGTCGAGAACGCTGAAAGAGTGAGCGGCACATATTATTGGTCGAGAAAGCTGAGAGTGTGAGCAGCACATTTTATTGGTCAAGAACGCTGAGAGTTTGAGCGCCACATTTTATTGGTCGAGATGGCATAAAATGGCGTAACATTTTGTCCAAGTACTGCTAAACTGGAGGTTTTTGGAAGCTGTAAGAAGGCGATTTGTGTTCTGCAGTGTTCAAGTATTTAATTAAATTTAAATAAAATAAAGATTTTAAAGGATGTACAAAAAATACTTTTTTCAGAAGTTTACCACTATTGATGCAGCGTCTTTTACACCACCTTATTTAACGTGTGACATTAGTTATTTGTGCCTGTTGTTTGCGTCCTTTATAACATCCTTTTTTCGTTTTCCTTTTTTTTGGGCATTTTCTCGATTTTCTGATTCATGATTATTTAAATAAATAAAAAATTCATGAAATCTATTTTTTTGGGAAATTGAGATTATAAAAAAACAATTACAAAAATTAAAAATAAACTCACTGGAGAGACCAAACAGTGGTGCATCACCTGCTTTGCTGACAGCTTTGATCCCAGTCACACAAGCTCAAAACTCCTGTGTGAACCAGGATATGTCAATATGATGACGTCACATGTCTGAAGCACACTAAAAGCAAAGTATTTTTTCAAATAATTAATCTCATTGCATTTGCTATTTTATGGTCTGCCAGGACAGCTTTGGCATTAGAGTCTTAAAGGATTGCACATTTGGCTTTGAGCTACCTTGCCAGGGTTGGAATCCCAACCCAGCTATAAACTACCACCCTGGCTTTTGCCATGCAAGAGGAGGTTTATGTGTGCTGAGGCTCACACCCGAAAAGTGAGGCAAACATTCGCGTGGTTACACGAGCTGGTTGCGTACAACAGAAACGTTTGTTGGGAAGCAAGTCGAGGCTCATGGAAGGGCGAGGAGACAGAGGGCACAACTTTATCTCCATCATGTGCGTATCTTCCAACTCTGATCGGTTCCTGCCGACATTCCCGACCGTGGTAGCTACGTTAATTTCCAGGAGTAAAAAACGCAGGGAATTTATCAAGCATATGTGGGCGAGGAGGCCGTCGGACTTTTTGGAGGTTTTCCTTCCCCTCCCACCTCTTCTATTTGCTGTTCTTTTCCTTCTGCTACATCCTGGTCTGTTCTATATTCTCGCTCCTCCACAAGCCTCGACTCTGTTTACAAAGGAGATGTAAAATAAATAAATAAATCATAATGTATCTCAAGGACAATGTGCACCTGAAAATCGTCCAGGTCACGTAAGACCTTCTGCAGCTTACTATCTTTACCCAGGGGGCCAAACCCCAAATTTTTCGGAAAGCAGACATGGGCTGTTGTACAAGGTTGTGCCCCAGAAATCATATCTACATGTGCCTAGGAACACAATCTAGGTCAACAACCTTGCCAACAAGCTGCTGGAAATTTGTAAGAGGCACACAAATGTTGCGCATCTTTCATCATCATCATCATCATCGTCAGCATCATCTTTGCGCATCCCTACTTTGTGCAGGGCCCAATATAGCTGCAATTTCATGCACAGGCAAATAGTTTGACTGGGTAGTTCGAATCCACAGTTCAGGCAGATCCTTCAACAGAGTTGCAGCATAGTACACACTTGAAACAATGATATCAGTATCATTGGCATAGATGATAACAGCTGGGCTGAGACTGCTGAAGTGACAGGCTTTGTATAAAGCCATTTGTTGCGAGCATTTGTGTTGAGTGTTATGCCATCAAGACCACTGTCTTCCTTAGCGTCAGCATTATAAGTTTGCTCTAAAAGCATATCAGGAGATACACCATTATGGCTCCCATCTGCTCTCCGACCAACAAATGCTCCATTCATCATAGCTTCATGCACCTCTGGAGCTGTGTCGAGTAGTGTTTTCATTTCAGACAAGTAGAGTGGCAATGACTGCTGACCATATTTGTAATGCCCTGCAGCTGTTAAATAGGGAAGCATTCGAGCTGATTCACACAAATGCCCTCGCCAATTACCTTCCCGTTGGTGGTAGATGAAGCGGAATAATACATCTGACATCTCAAGGAAGTTGAGCCAGAATACAGCAGTTGGTAAGGTGGTGAGAGTCTCCTGGAATTTCAGCAGGTGTTGCTGAAGTGCTACAAGCTGTGAGTGGCATTCTTGGATGGACTTCAATTGTTCAGTTGCATCTATAGACGTATCGAACTGCTTCTTCAGTGCTGCCTCAATGGCATCTATCCATAGTCGGGTGTCTTCCTCTGATATCCAGCTTTCAAATGCTTCCCAATACAGATGCCATACAGCTTCATTCAGGATTTTAATGGCATGCATAGACTGGTAATAGTCTGCTTTCTCTCCAAAGATCTTCTTAGCTGTCCCTTCTTGGCACATTCCTGCTGTTACAAGAAGATCTTCCACACCAGAGTCCCTCATAATCTTACAGACTGCTTTTAAGTAGTTATGAGCCTGGTGGAAGCCTCCCAAAAGCAGGATTACCTTGGAAAACTCATCTTTGTGTTTGTCCCTGATGGCCACTGCAAGTTCATATGTGGCCTGGTCTCCAGTGATGACAGTCCATGTATCTCCAAGTGCATGTGATGTTTGTACAAGCCGTGTCATCTCTTCCTTTAGCACAGCAGGATCCGTTGGTGAAGCAGGTATGAGAGGGAGGTATGCAATCCGGCTGGCCTTGTGGTGTGGGAGTAACTGTGCACAGAATGCTGAAAAACCAGGGAGATCAGGATCCCCTTCATATGGCACATGCAGCAGTTGTGAAGTTTTCACTTGTCTTCCAAGTCTCCAGAAGAGCAGCATTTCTTCGGCTGTCTCATCAGATGCAGTTTCCAAACTGTTAACATCATCAATGTTGCAAAGTGATCTAGAATTCCTTCTGTCACTGGCTGAAATGTGACAGTTTGGGATATTTGTTTCAGAAACACCTGAAAGGGTCTTTTTCCTGCTTAAAGATGAAGTAGGAAGACTAATATTGTCAGGATGAGTGATGAGGGTACTACTCATGACAGGATTCTCAATTATAATGGCTGTGGTGGCATTGAAAGTCCCACCTTCTAATGTGTTTTTCTTCCAATCCAGGTTGTCCATTGCATAAACATGTAAACTTGCATGATTATGCACCATAGCTTCTGGGACAAACACCCCATTCTCCTCAACCTGTTGCATGACGTTGATGGTTTTTGTTGTCAGTTGGCGCTGCAACATGTCATAATTGATTCCTAGGCCAAGTCTATTGTTCAGAGTGATCAGTGACTTGCTACGTGTCTGGTTATACACATAGTAAGCTGTAGCTACACTCAAAGGAGTTGGCACTGCTGCTACATGTTGCATAAGTTGCTGCGATATTACAAGTGCTTTCTCCCTAATTGCCGGATGAAGTAATGATGAATCTGAAATATGGGATCCAGACTCTTGGTGCTTTTTCCCTGCTTTGTCAGAGAGCAGCATGGTTGTGAAATCAAATAAAGTTTGTGGAACAATTCTTTCAGCAGCTGCAAAAGAAATTTCAGTAAACTGCTCTGATTTTTGTTCTTTTTTTGCACTGCTTAATATCAGCTCTCAGAATTTTAGCTGCACAATGCATTATTTGCTGTTTTTCATCAATCTGATTCTTGGCCTCTAACAACCTCAGTTTTTCTAGAGCATCTCCTAGTGGTATGGAGGAAGCACAGATAAAGCCAGCGCCAGTGCTTTGGTTGATAATTGAAATGCGCTTGCCAAACCATTGTTGCAATTTCCACTTCAAAGTTATTGATCGATACGAGTCTGCAGTTTTGACATCTAGCTCTCGAAGAATTGCCCGATACTGATCCCGAAGATTTTTCATAAAAAAGCCACACTTATTTTGGAAGAGTGATGTCTCAAGCTGTTCGACTAATCTTTCAAATGCAACATCATAGAGATTTTGTGTTGGACTGATAGTGGGGATGCGTCTAGCTTTAAAAGTATTCATGCAGGGTGTATGGTAGCAGATGTCATTGGCAACCATATCAAAGCCTTGACCAATTAGCCTTTGCAAGATATCTTGTCTCTTCAGCTTTTTGGCTTGATCAAGGATTGCATGTTGGCTGGTTGTAGTAGACACTTTACAGGTGGGCTCTTTCCCTCTATACCATGTCTTATTACAGATGACACAAGTGTTCTTGGCTTCAAATCCTGATGTGGATTGTCTTGTGGTATGAGACCCAAGAGATGACGTTTTCATAGGGTCATCAGCCGCTGGTGGTTGCCCTCCTAGATTCCTTTTTTCTGCCAGTTTGTAACTTTTTTCATTCAGGTACCAGTTCCTGCATTTTACATGCCATTTAGGGGAATTTTGTCCAACCCAGTTTTCTTGGGTAATGTCACTTTGTAATCTTCTGTGAATATGATCCCGTCGACAGGACATAGCCACAAGAAGCTTTTCTGTTGATATCACCTGGACATTATTAAGTCCTTTCATTGATGGTTCTTGACATATTAGACATCTGCCATAGTCTGTGTTCCAGCCATCCTCCCGCCTTTTCTTTGGTTGTTCCAGTAACAGTGCCTCTTGAACCAGCCTCTTCCCAGCTTGACTGGTCATTTTTCTCCCGGCTGTGTTATCTGAAACACAAACTAATTCATTAGACATTGTAGTTAAAAGTGCAAAGGAGTATATATATTAAGAACACAACTTCACTTGGAGCAAATCTCATCCAGAAGTGCATGTTGATATTATTTCACACTTGTCTGAAAATGAGTAAATATTAAATCATTCATAAAAATCAGCCATACAGCAAAACTCTGTCAGCTGTGCACCTTGATCCTGTATGGGGAAATCATAATAGCAGTAAATTTACATATGTAGCTTGTTTGAGTCATTAATATCTGAACTACCCAGTCAAACTATTTGCCTGTGCATGAAATTGCAGCTATATTGGGCCCTGCACAAAGTAGGGATGCGCAAAGATGATGATGACGATGATGAAGCTGATGATGAAAGATGCGCAACATTTGTGTGCCTCTTACAAATTTCCAGCAGCTTGTTGGTAAGGTTGTTCACCTAGATTGTGTTCCTAGGCACATGTAGATATGATTTCTGGGGCACAACCTTGTACAACAGCCCATGTCTGGTAAACCCCCTTGGCCTCCTGGGTACAACCAGGTATTGCTCGATATTCACCAGGTTGAAAAACCACTTTTCGCACTTGTGTTAGTGTTGAAAAACCACTTTTCGCACTTGTGTTAGTGTTGAAAAACCACTTTTCGCACTTGTGTTAGTGTTGAAAAACCACTTTTCGCACTTGTGTTGGTGGAGGAAACCACTTTTACACTTGTATTAGTATGGAAAAACCACTTTTCGCACTTGTGTCAGTGTTGAAAAACCACTTTTCGCACTTGTGTTAGTGTTGAAAAACCACTTTTCGCACTTGTGTTGGTTCAGGAAACCACTTTTGCACTTGAATTCGTGTGGAAAAACCACCTTTCGCACTTGTGTTAGTGTTGAAAAACCACTTTTCGCACTTGTGTTAGTGTTGAAAAACCACTTTTCGCACTTGTGTTGGTGCAGGAAACCACTTTTGCACTTGTATTAGTGTGGAAAAAACACTTTTTGCACTTGTGATAGTGTTGAAAAACCACTTTTCGCACTTATGTTCGTGTTGAAAAACCACTTTTCGCACTTGTGTTGGTGCAGGAAACCACTTTTGCACTTGTATTAGTGTGGAAAAACCACTTTTTGCACTTGTGTTAGTGTTGAAAAACCACTTTTCGCACTTGTGTTAGTGTTGAAAAACCACTTTTCGTACTTGTGTTGGTGCAGGAAACCACATTTGCACTTGTATTATTGTTGGAAAAACCACTTTTCGCACTTGTGTTAGTGTTGAAAAACCACTTTTCGCACTTGTGTTAGTGTTGAAAAACCACTTTTCGCACTTGTGTTGGTGCAGGAAACCACTTTTGCACTTGTATTAGTGTGGGAAGAACACTTTTCGCACTTGTGTTAGTGTTGAAAAACCACTTTTCGCACTTGTGTTAGTGTTGAAAAACCACTTTTCGCACTTGTGTTAGTGTTGAAAAACCACTTTTCGCACTTGTGTTGGTGCAGGAAACCACTTTTGCACTTGCATTAGTGTGTAAAAACCACTTTTCGCACTTGTGTTCGTGTTGAAAAACCACTTTTCGCACTTGTGTTAGTGTTGAAAAACCACTTTTCGCACTTGTGTTGGTGCAGGAAACCACTTTTGCACTTGTATTAGTGTGGAAAAACCACTTTTCGCACTTGTGTTAGTGTTGAAAAACCACTTTTCGCACTTGTGTTAGTGTTGAAAAACCACTTTTCGCACTTGTGTTGGTGCAGGAAACCACTTTTGCACTTGTATTAGTGTGGAAAAACCACTTTTCGCACTTGTGTTCGTGTTGAAAAACCACTTTTTGCACTTGTGTTAGTGTTGAAAAACCACCTTTTGCACTTGTGTTGGTGCAGGAAACCACTTTTGCACTTGTATTAGTGTGGAAAAAACACTTTTTGCACTTGTGATAGTGTTGAAAAACCACTTTTCGCACTTGTGTTCGTGTTGAAAAACCACTTTTCGCACTTGTGTTGGTGCAGGAAACCACTTTTGCACTTGTATTAGTGTGGAAAAACCACTTTTCGCACTTGTGTTAGTGTTGAAAAAACACTTTTCGCACTTGTGTTAGTGTTGAAAAACCACTTTTCGCACTTGTGTTGGTGCAGGAAACCACTTTTGCACTTGTATTAGTGTGGAAAAACCACT